>NW_024427107.1:58337039-58400249 GCF_017311325.1 Ursus maritimus | reverse complement strand
TTTTTTTTTTTTCCTGAAGCCAAATAACTGCAGTGAGGGGGGGAAGGGTGGGCAGAGATAAGTAATGAGGCACTAACTAGGTGCTAACAAAGGGCTACAGCTAAGAAGAGAGAATGTAGAAATGTGATAATGAAGAGCGTCTGATTAGGTTTCATGGGAAACAGAATATTTAAGAAGCCCTACACTAAAAAGGATATTAAAAGCAGCAGAGCTTCAAATGTATGAGAGTTAACGCCAATCTTCTGGAGTGGGTTGAAAAGGCTAGTGAGGGAAAGCATTGGTGATTTATCTGTATTCATAGTCGTGAGCTAAACAATTTCGTGGAAACCAGCAACCATTTCATTGAGGAGATGTGATAGCTTGGCCCAAGATGTGGATGGAAAATTAAAAACAAGGAAAAAACAAAAATGAAAAACAAATGAAAACTACCTTTTCTGCCTTTACTGTAAACTCCGTGAGTAATCTTGAACAATTTTCACCAGGTTTTTGTCCTGCCAATCTTTCATCTGTGAAAAGAGCTGGAAAGTATTTACTGATTACTTTGTTTTAAAAACAAAAGACGCTTAAAAAAAAGATTCTGTCTAAGACTATAACCATGGGAAATATGATTGAATGGAAAAGGCCAAATGGTGTAGCAGGTAGAACTTCCAAATGGGGATTAGAACCTGGGTACTAGACCTGAGTTTGATGTCAACCAATGAGAGCTTGGAAAACACTTATTAATATTCCTGAATTTTATTTCCTTAGGAATAAGATCAAGGTATTTAAGTGGACAATTTTTCAGACCCTTTCTAGCTTTAAGATCCCATTTTTCAAAAAAGTAAATAGAATGTAAATGATCAAATGATCAATTTTCTTTTGGAAATATTTTTCTATGGTTTTTGGCTAGAGAGGTAGGAGGTAATCCTAATTTCCATGGCTTAAAATGATATGAATCCTCTCATAAGAACTGTCCCTTTAAGTTGTTTGAAAATTCTGATGCATGTTTCATGGACATTCGGAGTTGTGAATCTTTGTAATTATTTCCTAAAGAAATCTCAGGTCTCTGCTGTCTGTAGGCAGATCAGCTAAGGAAAACCACAACACAACCATCTTGAGACTTAACTGGAATGTTATGCTAAAACTATTTTCCATTTTCATTACAACTGTCATAAGAATAGGTGTACATGATAGCAATTGTAGTTTCTCCTGTTCCTCATTGCCTCATATGTTCTGTGAATTATAGGGGTATGTGGTATTTCCCATATGCTCTGATTTAATTTACCACCCCTTCCAGTTGGATTTTTACTAACCTGTGAAGAAAGAGGGTGTAACAAGAAACTGAAATTCCTGATGTGGGAAAGGTCAAAATAGTACTGAATTTAGGGATAAAGAAGGAGTGTCAGAAGGCATCGATGACAGAATTGCATTAATTGCTGTTGCTGTCTGAGCTTTCTCTCTCCCTATGTTTAGGTAACAGCTAAAGAGACCAGAAGATGGGGAGCAGGATCTTAAGCAAAGCAGCTAAATCTCCTGCATTGAGCCTTCATGAATGGGACTTTGATAACTGGACGAGGAGCCTCCCTTTTGTTAGAAGTGCCTTAATGCTAGCAATCAGGGTCTGTTAGGTTGACATCACAGCCAGAGGTGTACTAAGATGGAGAGGAAGACAGAGAGCAGTTCATCCCCATTTAAGGAGTGCTTAAGGCTTGAATGACTACATCGTGATCTATTCACTAAGTTGCAGACATTAAATAAATTTTTACTTACGACATATTAGATGCCATTTTGCTATAGGTAGACAGATGAAATCAATAGTTAATTAAATGATATATTCTTTTACTGAACAACATTGACAAAACCAAATGAATTAGATTATAAGAACAGTACAAATTTCTTTTTCACCTTGAGACATTATTTTTTGGGTATAGTGATGGGCAAATTATTATAAGAAAAGTATTGATTGGGATTATGGCAGAATGAAGTACTAGCCACAGGTGAGGCATTCATGAAATATTTCCTGAGTAGAACCTTTCCTGATATTTTCCACTACTTTTCAAAACATAAGGTATCTTGCACATTTTTATTTTTCTTAATCTACAACAATGTAGTGAAAGAATCCTAGTCTCCTAGCTGTCACTAACTACCTGGTTAGTGATTTGGGTTAGTCATTTTAACTTATTCAGGATTTATTTTTATCATCTGCAACAGAGTAGACAAACTATGGCCTACAGGTTAGATCCAGCCTGCCAACTGTTTCTGTAAATAAACTTTTATTGGAACACAGCTACTCTTATCTGTTTACATACTGCTTATGGTTGCTTTCACCTAAAATGGTCAAGTCGAGTAGTTGTGATGGAGACTGTATGGCAGGCAAAGCCTAAAATATTTACTATCTGGCTCTTTATAGAAAAAACTTGCTGATCTCTGATCTACAATGTAAGAGAGATAAGTCACTAGCTTTCAAACTTCTTTTTTGGTGAGACTAATTTTTTAACTAAATCTCATACAAAACTCCAGTATACAAAAAAAAACAAAAACAAAGTTTCTGTGGTGCAAGAAGTAGTTGGGGTTGAAGGGATCTATCCAATTTGGATCTCCCTGTCTCCTAAGTTGTTGCCAAAGACCCCCAGGGCTCCAATGTGGAAACCCTTTGAAGAAGTCATCTCTAAGGTATTTTACAACTCTGGAATTATATGTGTTTGTGTGTGTGTGTGTGTGTGTGTGTATGTATACATATTTTTTTATTTTTCAGCATATGTGGAAAAGTAGAATTAAGTGATAGCTTTACTTCTTGTTTCCAATCTTCCATTCTTACTTTGTGGCAAGGCTTCATTTTTCTTTAAGCCAATTTCAATTGGTAGTACTGTGGTGACTCTACAACATGATGTATGCTGTGTGGCAAGTCTTTAAAGTCTTCATGTTTCTTGGAAAACTTTTGTATACTGATAAAAGAGAAACTAAAGCTACACTTTTTTTTAAGTGGACCCCAAGGGTAGAATCTATCAAAGCATAATGTCTCAACTGTGACACGCAAGTTTTCCTTTCAAAGCATGGACCAATGGGTAAACTGTTTATTTCCATATACTTTAAGCCAGCTTTTCTGATGATGGAGGCAGCAAAGGAATTGGATGTGGTCTAACAGCATAATAAAATCCAATTCAGTTAGTGTTTATGGAGTGCCCACAGGGTGTGGGCTATTGTGTTAGACAAGATAAAAACCTCTGTGATGTTCATTTTCTCTTTAGTGCATTTCTGAGGCCTGTTTTGCCTTCCCAAATAAGCTGGAGGCTTTCAATTCACTGGAGAAAGTCCTCAGTGAGGGATATGTTCTTGTCCCTTGATTTTTTGGTGTGTAAAGGTGCAGGTAGGATGAAGGTAGAGGAAAGGAATGAATAGCTATGGTTAATCTAATATGTATCTTGTGCTATACTTTTTCATAAAGTGTTCTCTTATTTTTCAACACAATTTAGGAGACAGATCCTAAGTTATAGAAATGTGAAAACAGTAACATCCCTAAGTTGCACAACAAATAAGTAGCAGAACAGGGATTCTAAGTCTGGATGCTTAGAAGTACAAAATTACAGTGTTTATTAGCTCTGGTTCAAATGCTTAAAACACCATATGTACTTATGTAAATATCCACATGAATAAATATGTCCACAACCACATAAAAGCTGGAATTGTCATTCCAAATGCAGAGGACAGCATTACTTTGCATCATCAGCGACCTATATGACTTGAGAAATTATCTTGGTATTCAGTATAAAGAAATAATGGGGAGTTGTCTCAGGAAGAGATCAAGAATGAGAATATACCCTTCCAGGTACCCAAACATTTTCTGTAAAGAGCCAGACAGTAAGTATTTTAGGTTCTGTTGGCCACATGACTCTGTTGTCACTACTTAACTCTGCCATTGTAGTACTGGCTGTAGCTGCAGCCAGATGTAAACAAATGAAAATGGCTATGTTCCAACAAAACTTTATTTATGGACAGAATTTCATACAATTTTCACATCATCAAAATATTTAGGTTTTTTAAAACCATTTAAAAATGTGAAAACCATTCTGAGCTCACAAACTGTACCAAAACAGGGGCAGGTTGGATTTGGAGTGTGGGCAGTTTGCCAATCTCTGCTTAAAACTAGGGGTTCACAAACACTAAAAGTGAACTAAAAATCTTGTTGAAAATGGCTTCCCAATCTTCATCTCTAAAGGTTCTGATTTGCTTGAGGCCTAGAATATGTCTTCTTCAAAAACTCTATAGATTATTTTTTGGCAATGTCGGTCAAGTTTCCAAATGAAAATAGAAAGTTATGGTAAAATTAGGATAATTTACGGAGTTTTATTTAGGTGAGAACCAATTAGAAAGATGTGGGTGTTGCATAAGAGAGCCATAAGGGAAATGCAGGAACCCAGGGCTAGCAGCAGAAGGTCCATCAACACTAGGCCCAAAAGGTAAGGAAGGGAAGTGTTACTAGAACCCAGAAAGAGAGAATCGGTGAGGTCCACCCAAATTCTGTAGTGTTGTAGGAGCCATCCATCCAAGCAACTTTGTAGGGAGGGAGCTGGAAGAATAATGTGCTAACTTTACTTTTTTCCCCTGTCTTAATTTCCTGGAAGGGGTCCCATTGATCAAACCCAGTCAGAAAATAGGGAATCCTGGAGCCCCATTCATGTGGTCCATGCTGGTTAGCCATTTAGCACAGAGCAGGTTGGAGAAGATTGGAGAGTAAATCTGAAGGGTCAAACAAAAGATACCTTGAAGAGTGGCACAGGTATTTTTAAGAACTTTGGTCTTGGTCTCTCCTCCTATTCCTTGGATGATACCTTTTTTTTTTTTTTTTTTTGAAGATTTTATTTATTTATTTATTTATTTATTTATTCATTTATTTGTGGGGGGAGGAGCAGAGAGAGAGGGAGAGTGAATCTGAAGCAGACTCTGCACTGAGTGTGGAGCCCAATGCAGGGCTCAATCCCATGATCCTGAGATCATGACCTGAGCTGAAACCAAGAGTCGACACTTAACCAGCAGAGCCACCCAGGTACCCCTTGGATGATACTTTTAATTCTAACTCCCTCCGATTGCCCACGGTTGAGAGCAGTAATGGTGGATAATAGCTGACTATACCAGTTTCCATGGCTGGTTGCCAGGCATTTGGAGGTATAATTTTGTCACATGCTCTGATGGGTTCAGGGGACTTGTAGTGTCTTTTAGCTCCACAAAAGCCATAAAATTGACCCGCACAAGAAGTTGGTTGAATGGTTTGGGTCAGAGACTGCAGATCCAAATGTCAGCATAAGTCCCAGCCTCTGATTTCCCTTCTGCTGACATGCTTGGAAGAAGAGATGTGAAACTTATAAAGCCTGGGCAGAGGGGACCAAAGAGGGAAAACAAGGAAGGCCTTGGGAGTAGTCTCCTGAGCCTGAGGTTGAGACCTCACCTATCTTGCTGTAGAGGACTGTAACAAGTACCCATTGGTTAAAAGAATCATTTGTTGTTTAAGTAGCAGGTAGTTGAGATTAGAAAAGAATTAACTTAATGGTGAGGGAGGGGAAATACCAAATATTAACATATGCTGTAATATACTGTAATATATATTGGTATATTGAAATCTCAGGTCTTACCAGAGGGGCTGGAAGATAAGTGAGACCAATGATTTGGAGCAGAGACACTTGATATACAATCATGATGACTGGGGAAAGTCTTCTGGATTTGGTTATGAAAAGGTCAGTAATGGCCATCAGTAGTACAATATCAATGGGCTCAAGGCTAAGAAGCAAGACTTACATGGTTTATAGAGAGAGGGAGGAGGAAATGCAGTATTCTAGGCACACAGGCTTGAAGGAGCTTTCATTGGAATGTACATGCCAACAGCCTGAGCAGCTCACCTCTGACAAGGTGGCCAGGAAAGGAGAGGGAAGGTTAGTTTACAATTTAAAAAGGGTATGAATTTTTTAGAAAACGTTCAAATTTTTAGAATTTAAACTTAGTGATTGCCATCCCTGGAGAATCTAATCACTGCATAAAATAAATTTCCATTGAAAAGTATTGCTCTGACTTACCTTTTAAAAACCTCTGATTTTCAAAGAAAATGATTCCAGAGCTAAAAAGTATTTTGCATGCAAGGAGGGGCTGAGCATAAATATTATCAAAAGGTGCAAAGTAATTTTCTACTAGAAGTTTCATGTTTGTTTGGTAAACTTGAAGAAAGAACTACACAAACTGAGTTTATTCATTTTATGGCAAAATCTTATTTCTTAATTCTTTCGTCTTCCCTATAGATACCCATGTATAGTAGGACTGTCCAGTCTATTTTAGATTAAGAAGAAGGAGAAATAAATATAAGCTAAAGGTTGAACACTAGATCTCTTGAGGTGATTTTGGTTCTTAAGGGTTGAGGAGCTCAAAGGCAAGAGCAAAGAGAACGTTTCTTTGAGAAGGCGCCTCTGTGGTCTAAGACATTTCACATATCCATTTGGCTTTTGGTATTTGCATAATAATCATCCATTTATTTTCCCATTTGTCTAAATTTACACATTCATATGGTTTACTTTATACATAAGAAGACATCACTCCCCTTTACCCCCCATCAGTATGAAGCAATGAAGAAAATCTGTTTGCCAAATGAAAAATTTAAGAGATTTTTCAAAAGGGGCATTAATGAATTGGTGGTAGTTCTGGAAAAAAAAAAAAGAATGGCAATAATTTTCAAATTAGTAAGTTTCTTCTTTGTTCTTCTCCAGAAGATTTTGAATGGATTGTCCTAACCTCAAGCCAGAAAGTCTACTTTTCTCTTTAATATCCTGATTATCTCATAAGTCTGTGCTTCATTACGTTTTCTGCTCTTCTGTCCTTATATTTTCAAACAGAGCCACTTCCATGGGAAATTCAGGGTACAATTCCAATGTTTCAAAAGGAGAGGAGTCCTCGTACAAAGTTTAGAAAACCAGTTTTGCAAAGAGCTTTTCTCCTATTATCTTCTTCATTGACACTGAAGCAGGGCTTAAGAAATTATTAGGCATTTTCCACTTGGAGATTCCTAGATAATAAGATAAAATATATAGTTGGAATTGGCAGTGAACAGAAAAAATAAAGAAGTAACTATCTGATCAATCACCAGAGTAGCTAATTACCCAAAAATAAGTTTCCATTTTCTTTGATGAATTCTTTCTAGCTCTGGCCATCTGATTAATTACAGTGTATAAATCGAAACTAGCTCCTCAGAGGTGAGAAGCCACTAGAAATGCTCTTATAAAATGTTCAATGAATTCTATCTGTTCCTTAAATCATGGATTGCTACTTAATCACAGGTTACTTTTATTCAGTAGCATAGAAAGGAATGACATAATAACCCCTGGAAATTGCTGAGACTGCTTATTTTAAAGTATATATATAGAATAAAATATCCTTCCTAAAGACATCATTAAAACTAAAGATCTTGACTCTGTTGCTTGATTTAGTTTTAAGAATACTCCCTGTTTCAGTCCCCAGAGTTCTGTTTGGTTACCATTTTGTTGTTACTTTTCATGCCTATAATCTAGTGTTTTCGCAAACTATTGTGTCACTTTCTTCTAGTTTGTTCTGTAAATTCCTATTAAAATATCATACTTTTCTCAATATGACTATAAGATTTGATCACCTCATAACTGTAATTGTCTCCCAAACCGGGGACTAGGGGAGGGCAGCAGAGGTGGGAGTTGTGAGAAAAAGGAATTAAAATAGTTCTCTTATCTCTTTAGTTTTCTTTTCTTTTCTTCTCTCTTTTTTTTAAGTATACTTTACAAGTAGCAGATGAGACAGAAAAGGGATCAGGAAGTATGGAAGGAACTGTGATGCACTTTTCATCTTCACAGAAAAGCATTTCAGTGAATAATTTCAAACACAACAGAAGAGAAAACAAAACAACCCTGGTATTATGTTCTGATTTTCTATTTCTGTTCTTCCTACATTCTTCATTATGCCCTCCCCTTCCACAAATGCTTTGCAAGACTCTAATCACTTTTAACACCTGAGGATGTGGAATGAAATGCCTGTAAGACAAGCCAGGAGCCCTGAAGGAAGGACCAGCCGCATGGGACTGTAGAATTATGGAGACCACCCCAGCCCCCAGCTAGAGGGAGTGATTAGTGATTTAGGAGGAATGTATGCCTAGTGTTGCCAGATCTCTGTATTTTCCAAGAAAGTCTAGAAATCTGGATTTTCATGTGAATTTCTTGAATTTTGAATGTTGGAGATTAATTCAGTTAAAGGAGAATACTGCGTGGGCCAACGGCACACACATGCAGGCCAGATTGAGTCTTCAGGCCACCACTTTGCAACCTCTGACAAACATAGCATTATAGGCTTTGGATAGATCTCTGCGCTGGGGACTTCAGTACTACCAAGAAAGGAGAAACTGCTGTTCTTATGCTTTGATTTCAGTATAAGGAGAGAATGAAACTGACATAAACTCATAAGCACATATATTTGCATGAAAGAGAGACCAAACTCTAGCTCATTGTCTTTGTGAGGAGAGAAGTGTGGAATTATAAATCTATTTGTTTTTTTCTCCCAGGAGCCACTTTTTGAAAGCCTTCATTAGCTCATAGAAATATTTTCTGATTTTATAGAAGCCTTTGATTTATATATTTTTGTTTTATATCAAGGAGCTAGGATCAGTTAAATATACTTTCATCTGTTTTTAGCGTACATATCTAAGCGATGCATCAATCTTTAAGTATGTGATTGTCTTTCAAAATTGTACCATGTATAAGTCTTGGCTAATGTGGTTATTAATGGAGCTAGACTTTTTGTTGCTGTTTCCAATTTATACTTGCTTTGGTTGATAAGAAAGACAGGGCAGAGTGGTGAAGAGTAGCAGCTTTTGGATGCAAAAAAATTTGAGAACCAGTGAGAGCAGCTTTGGAGTGAGAAAGACTTAAGTTCGAGTCTCGCCCCCCCCCTTTTTTAAACAACATGTTCTTGATTAAAGTACCTAACGTCTTTAAGCTTCACTACTACTATTCAGTGTTAGCAGTATGCTTTGTGTGTTTTGAAGATACTGGATGGACAGAGAGCTAGTGAGCTGGTTGGAATGAAGGCTTTGTTTCAGGAGCGACTAACAACATGTGATAGTGGACAGAGCCGGATAATGGAAGCTCTATGAGGAGTTTGGAGTCTAAGGCCCAAGTTTGGAGTCTAAGTTTGTAGACTAGGGTGAAGAAAAAGAACATTTGAGCAGGGGACAACCCAAAAAGAGAGTGCTTTAAGCACAATGATGAAGCAGCAGTGTGTGGCATGGCTCAGGCTTGGGTAGCTATCATAGTAATCCATAGGAGAGGTCATACCAGTCTGAATTTGATCATGGTTGTGGAAACAAAAAAGGAGAAATGAGATATCATTTAAACAGTGTCACTAGATGTGACTTTCATATGAATAGACTCAATCTGAAATTTTTATGTTTTTCGGAAAGCTACACGGCAGCAAATCTCAGAATTTTAGTATTATTTAGGATTATTTTAAAGGTAATTTAAGGTTGCTAAGAGAGAAAAGAGAGCTGAGGACTGAGAACTTAGTAATGGCTAATAATTAGGAATTGAGAGGGGAAATATACTAGAGGAAATGGGGAAGGACTAGAATACTCTAGTAAGTCCTTTTTTGTTTAAACATTTCAAGGTATTTTTATACCCCTTATATCTTTAATGCCATTGATATGTTAATTCATATCCCATGTATCTTCTAGGAATGCAACAGATTTTCTCTCTTTGTATTTCCCATTTTCATATGTCACCTTAGGGTTTGTCTCTTCTAAGAGGTTTTCATTACTTGGTTTCCTATTCTGTGCCTGCCTGTGAGTTGATGTGGGGTTATATAGAAGAACAAGATCAAGAACATCATGATCCGGTGTAAAATATGATAGTGCATTTCCTGGTCCATTTTCTATGTGTCTGTATCAGCAAGGTGTCAGAGCCTTATTTCATTTTCTTCTAATGAGTTGTATGATTTTCATTTTGTTAAAAATAAGACTGTCAGCATGTGCAGGGCTGGGGCCTCCTCCTGTTGTTGCTTCTGTCCAATAAAATCTTATATTATACTTTATGATTTTGTCTCATGAAATATGAAATTGAACTATGAATAGGTTTCTGCTAAGTTTTGGCTAGTACTTTTTATTTATTTTCCAAGTGTGCCATACTTAGTAGAAACTAAAACAAGGGGTGATGTCAAAATTTGTAAAGGATTGATTCATGCTTTCTGGTCATTTAAATTTTTATTTATCATAAATTAATTGATTAACTTATTTGTTCCCTCCTTTACCCTGGTGTCTGGCCATTTTATTTATTTATTTATTTATTAAATTTTTTAGATTTATTTATTTATTTTTAGGGAGAGAGAGCGCGTGAGTGCACGCACATTGGGGGAGGAACAGATGGACAGAATCTTCAAGCAGACCCTGCGCTCTGAGCATGTAGCCCCACATGAGGCTCGATTTCATGACCCTGAGATCATGACCTAAGCCTGTCAAGAGTTGGGTGCTTAACTGACTCAGTCACCCAGGTGCCCCCTCTGGCCATTTTTAAATATGGCTAGATGAGGCCATGCCTTCCTCTGGCTTTCTTTCACATTAGTTTTCCATCACTCAGTCATTAGTTTGGGAGACAAGTCTTTACAGCATTTCTTTTCCTTCTATAGCTTTTTTACTCTGCTTTGCTTTCATGTTTCTCCCACAGTTGCTTTGTTTTCACATGCGTTTTTGTTGTTGGTGTTGTTCTATTTTGATTTCCTTTCTAGTGTCCTGAGGCTTGCTTTCCTTTCCTTCTCCCCTTTGATATGATTACATTTAACATCCTAGAGGGCAAAGGCTGTTTCTTTGTGACCCCACAGCCCAAGTTAGCACAGTGCTTCTCATATAAGAGCTGGACAGTAAACACATTCAACACACAAATATTAAGGATCTTTTCAAATATGAGTCACCATGTTAGATGCTGGAATACAAATTCAAATAAGTCCAGTAGAGAGATGGGCAAGTAAACCAACAATTGTATAAGGGATGGTAAGAGCTCTTTTAGAGGCCTGCAGAGGTTGGGATTAGGGAAGCCTTCCCAGAAGGGGGAGGCACTTGTTGAGTTTTGAGGGATAAGTAGGTGTGATGAGAAGCGTTAAAACCTGATCTCAGGTTGTGTGAACAGATGAAGAAGATGAGGGGATGAGAGTAGGAGAAGACAGATTCTGTAGGATTTCCAACTAACTGAATGTGAGGAGATGGAGAAGGAAGGGGTCAAGGATGCCCTCTAAATTTCCACCTTGGATTACTGGGTAGAAGGTGGTATCTGTTCAGTAATGTAAGGATTAATGGAAAAGGAATTCAAGTTTAGAAGGAAAGGGGATAATGATGATGCCAGGAATGGTCATTGCTTGTTTATCTCTACTCATTTAAAGTCATTTTACTTCCTACTGGCAGAATATTTAACTAGAAGGGACTCAGTCTTGGGCACTGATGAAAACATTTGGCCATCCATCTGCACATTCCTTTCTTTTTGCATCTTACACATTGGGGAAAGGAGGGCAGTCTTGAGGGGAGGAGCATGAGGGACCCAGATTTTCTTTAAGGAAGGACTTGTTGCCTCAGTCCTCAGTCACGTGGAAGGACTAAGCATGACAGAGGTGTAAAAATCCAGGCATTTTGTGCCATGGGAGATATTCTGATGGCAAAATACTTGCTTGAGAACTCTCTGCTAGGTTGACTAAGGCTTTGTGGGATCTACCACACAATTTGATTTCCTCCTCTGCCCGATCCTCTTCTCCTTCCCCCCAAGTGTGATCTCTGATAAAAATCTTACACCCTAAACTCCTTCTTAGTGTCTTTTAGAGAAGCCAACCCATAACACAGACACTGCCATGCAGATTTTTTAGACCTCTCAACATTCCTGAGATTGCTCATACTCTCTTTCCTCTTGGAGTTCTAGAAGGAAGAGGTCAGGGAATGTACCCTAGAATATAGTGGAATAAGGGGCTGCAATTATATCCTCATTGTTATTGGCCTAATATGATGGGGTGAGGTTGCCTTAGCTTGGGAAGAAATGAATTTGAGAAAACAAGTGAGCAGTTAATTTTATGATTGGATTAAAGATACTTCCAATCTCCAAAAGGGGCTTAGTTTAAAACCAACATATTGCAGCAATTGTCCTAAATGGGAGCCTCCTTCATATAAAGAATATGAAAGAAACCGTGGGAAAGTTTGAAGCAAGTTTAGTTGCTGTGAACCGGAACACTTTAATCTCTTATTAAATGAATGCAGTGTGATAATAATATAATGATACCTTGCATTTAGATTGCTTATTTATTTTCCCCAAGACATTCCTAAAGCACTTTAATGCAATGCCTTTTTCCCCCCTTACTGCTGACTTTCCTCAGGTGGGGGAAGGAAGAATAGAGATAATTGAATCTTTAATAGCTAATGTCCCATTTTTTAATTCAACTGCTTTCCCAATGCATCTGTATTAGAGCTATGAAATAGTACTAGAAATGATTTTACTTCCTGTCCTTTTGACGATCTAGGTGAGGTTGTCAGAATAAGAAATGAGATGGTTTGTGTGAATAGAGAAATGAGGGCTGTGGGGATAAGGAATCTGGCTACTAAATAATCTACAGGATAATTTACCCCTTGATCAGCAAAAAATGACACTTATTCCTAAGCTTTTATCATAATCATTAAAAAGCTATAATTATCGATATTTGTGTATCTTAGTGGTGCACTTAGCAGGTATTCTGCTAAACATTTTATATATACTATTTATTCCTCACACTATCCCTGGATGGTATTTTTTCTCTTACTTCATAGAATCGAAAACTCAGGCTCTGAGTAGTTGATTAAGAGGTCCAAGGTCACAGCTGGTAAGGGACAGCGCTGGGATTTAAAACCGGGAGATAATTTCACTCCAAAGATGGAACTTCTAGTTATATTGCTTACTGCCTCGTAATGTGGAACT
Organism: Ursus maritimus; assembly: GCF_017311325.1. Taxonomy (NCBI): domain Eukaryota; kingdom Metazoa; phylum Chordata; class Mammalia; order Carnivora; family Ursidae; genus Ursus; species Ursus maritimus. The sequence continues at coordinate 58,387,302 of NW_024427107.1, read as the reverse complement.
CCCTTATCTGCAACTGCTGTCCTGACTCTACCGTTAGAACAATGGTGTGTGTGTGTGTGTGTGGTGGGATAGGATTTGTGGGAGAATCTACTGAAATAGCCCTTAAGAGAACAGCTTGCTGAATATACTTAAAACAAAACAGCGAAATCTTTGGCTTTTCCAGTATAACTCAGGGAAGAGGATTTGACATCTTTAAGGATGACATCAAAAAATAAAGGAATAACAAACAATAAACATTGCACAACTATGCTAATTCATGCCCCAAAGGGAAGACAACAGGAAAAACCTAGAGTTTGCCAAATGGAAAAACAACTAAGCTGGTAGAGACAGAAATGTTAATTCAGACTTCAAGATGATAAAAGACTTGTTATAAACAATAGGGATTGGAAAAAAATGTTGTACTCAGCCAAATCCCTCAGATATATGTAAGCAACTAACTCCCACTGAGATAGATGGATGCGTCAGTTTCTTCATTTTAATGAAGACTGTTAGACTTTGCATGTTCACAGGGCTCTCTGTGTGCAGGTCCTTTTCTGGTTGGTACTGATGAAGCAATAAAAACAGTCAAATGCTTACACTGCAATCAGGGGAAGAAGTAGGCTCGAAATGGAAAACGCATGGCTCAGTTTGCTCTGGTTCCTTACACCCTCCCTTATTCCGGAGGGATGCGAGGGGGGTAGGGAAGCACAAGTAGAGTAGCTGACCCTATTTTTGAATTCATGATAGGCCATTATTATTATATGTTTGTTCAATATTGTTATCTTAGGAGCAATCTTCCCTAAATTGCTACCTTCTACATCTGATATTATTTAGAACAATGTACAATTAGTCGCATTTTTGCATGAGGAACTTTTCTTCAAAGCAAACATGATAAACTTTGGTAGTATGGTATCCCTACAAACAATGCTTGATTGAGGCTGCTTAATTTAGTAATTTATTTATCAGCTTAAATGATCCCAGTCGTCTTTGCACATGTCAACATCCATTTGTTTTGTGCATATATTGGGGTCAAAATCAGCTTCTCATTCATAAGAATATTTATCTATACCCACAGATGCGTCTGAGTCTGCATTTGATATCGCCTCATGCTAATCCATAAGGAAAATTTTCCTCTCTAATTAAATTGCTTTTATATTCTTACTGGGAGATATGTTAATTTGTATTGTTCTGATGTAATTACTTTTGTTTATTTTTGTCTCTCCAACCAGATTTTGAACTCTTAAGGGTAGAGAACAAGATTTCTATTTCTTTTATAACCTTGTCCTTCCCCTATCCCAGTTACCAATAAATGCTTTTTAATTCTTGCACCCTGAAGAAGTAGATGTGAAATAAATATTTGTTAAATGACTTTGTAGATTTGTGTATTCAGACAGATAGGGAAATAGCCTTCGAGAGAGTGCCTCATTTCAAGTTATGTGGCGTTTAAAAACCAATACAAATGAAAAAGTAGCTTTGAACCTTTGAAGGACATTGATTGCCAAGCAGGTTTCCTCTGGCATTTCCCCAGGATTGATGACCACCTTCTCTCAGAGGTATGGTCATTCGATGAAACAAATAGCAGCATGTGTGGAAGAGGTGGGACCTACACTGGTGAGTCCATAAAAGAGATGTTCTCCTGTGACTTTCTCCTCAAAGCATCTCATCGTTTCACTTCTGATACTTCATTTATGCATATTTCCCATTGCTTCCTTCATTGACTTTTTACCACCATCTTTCCCACTATCATGTTACCATTAATTAAAATCTGTTTAAAGGGTACCATTTTTGTAGAATGTGCCTTAGGGAGAAAGTACTTTTCTCCAGCCCCATCTTAGTCTCCTTAAAGTTTGTCTTTCTCCTGGAATTATGAAAAGTGCACTTTAAAGATGATGTTGTGTAGTTTAGAATGCGTAGGCCACACATCTCCCACTTTTTGTCAGAGTAACCCATGCCATCACCCCACCCCCTTCCTGTTCTTAAGTGACTTCTGGGCTGGTCCATTGGAAACTAGTAGAAGAAAAAAAAAATCATGGGTACAGCCAGCCTTTGCTGATTGATTATTTCATACTTGTGAAACAATTTTCTGTACCAATTATGTCTTTGCAGATGACAAAAGCCATTTAGTCTAATGACCATAATAATTAATTTTCATTATGAAGCAGATTGGTTAATGATGCTGAAGCCTAGATTTCATTATGGAACTAAAACACAAAACTTGCCCACACTCCCAGAACGTAACTTTCAAGTTTGTTAAATCAGGGAGTAAATGCAATCATTACTTTTCTTATAGGGTCAACCGAGGCAAAGTTAGGATGAAAGTGTGAAAGGCTGTAGCAGAGTTTTTTGTTTTTGCATTGTGAAATCAGCCGTGATTCTCAAAAAGGAGTCCCTGACCAGCAGCATCAACTTCACTGTGGAACTTGTTAGAAATGCAAATTCATGGACTTCACCCTAGACTGCTGAACTTGGAAGTTCTGGGGGTGGGGCCCAACCATCTGCATTTTCATAAGCCTTCCAGGTGGTTCTGAAGCAGGCTAAAGTTGGAGAAACACTGGTGTGGAGAACAAAGGAAAGATGGTAAAACAGGTTTCCTTGTCATTTTTAGTGTTCCTTACTTAAGGTGTTAGGGGCTATAGGTCTCCTCAGTATAAGAACCTCAACTAAAAAATCGAAGAGCAATATTTGACGTATTTTTTAGTTTTATTTTATTGCCTACCATTTGGAATGTTAGACAAACAAGCTGAAATTCAGACCAAGATTTGTCATTTGGGGTCAAGGAAGTCTTCTAACCACTAACACATCCAGGGGGTGGAATTCACTAGATCTATGATCCCAGTAAAATTATAGGCAATTATAAATTTATTTATTCACTTTTGAAACAATTATTTACAGAGCTGTACTTTGGATTAAGATCTGTTATAGGTGCTGGGGTTTCAGTTTCAGATTTTAAGAAGCCAAAATCTCTGCTAATATTCTAGAGCAGAGGGGCAAGCTGTAAACAAATAAACAAGCCTATAATCCCATGTGGCAGGCCATGTTGTGAAGATAAGTAAGAGCTGATAAAAGGAGAGAGGATGACTAGGACCCGAGGTACTGCATTTTAGATAGTTGATTAGGGAAATTATCCAAGATGAGCAGACATTTCAACAATGTAGGAGAAAAAGCAAGCAGATACCAAGGAGAACATTTTAGGCAAAGTAAACAGAAAATTTATGCAATTGGTATGTTTATAATCCAGGTTTCAAAGAAAGTATGAAATTCGGCTCAGGTCATAAAGCTAATAATGAAACCTAAATATACTTGGCTGATTCCCCTATGTTGAATTCCCTCTCGCTACATCTCTCCAGAGGGTAGTTACCTGAAAAAAAATCTGTGTGCATATATGCTTGATGGTAAGGCGTGTAGTTTCTATTTGATGGATTGAAAGTGTATTTTACCCCAGACTGGGACTTTTTGAACTGACCAGCTGCAGTTGTTCTTTTGGTCATATGATTGATGCAGTCACTTCAAATGAAAGTCATGGTTATATAACCCTTGATGCTGTTCAGAAGGGGATGAAGGAAGAGACAGAGTTCCCCCGTTTTAGCTGTCATTCTTGGTGCCATAATTTTTAAACTGCCATTGATTGGCCATTTGCTATGTTTTAAGCACTGAGCTAAGTGAATTACTGAGATTTCATTCTTTTAAAATGCATTTTTGGTTTTGGTGTTGATTGGAACATACTCATATGTGAGTTCCTCAAGGGCAGCAGTTTTATCTCTTTTCACTGAATTTTCCTGGAGCACTGTGTGTTCACAGTAGGTACACAATCAATATTTGTTCAATGAAGGAATGAAGGAATTGTAAGTCATATAGCTAGCTGGTGACAAGACTGAGACTTGAACCCAATCTATGTAATTCCAAAGCTTTAACTAATGTACTACACTGTGAGTTCACCTGGAATGGAATGAGGGGGGGGGAAGATGGAATTATGAATGTTGAGCATAAGAAAAGCTGTGTGGAAGAAGCAGCTCATCTGAAGATATTAATCAAGCAAAAGTAGTGGTTCTCCTCTCCGTGACTGAACTTGTCTTAGGCTTTTGTGAGGCTAAACAGAAGGCTGTAACAATGCCAATTCTCTGCCCTCTAAAAGAGCAGACTGGCAAGACTAACTCTCATGGAATAATCAGTCAGCAATACGATAAATTAAGTGGGATGGCATCTCATTTCATACTGTCCACTCTAGAGCTTGTCATCCTTGGAATCACAAACATGAAATTGTAAATTACAGCACTATGTTAGAAACTGAAATTATATCAATATAAGAATGACCCTCATGCTAGTTTTAATTGGTTTCAGTTAATCCAAATTGCCAACATTTCTAATTTGCTAAAGCATACTGTTCAAATGCAGTGTAATGCTTTGAATGGGTGGGGAGGTCTCCTCTCCTTTACTCTCCTCTCTCCACCCTCCTTGCCCCTCTTCTTCCCAACCCTGTCTTCCCTCCTCCTTTCCTTTCTCTTTGTTTTATTCCCCTCTCTCCCCTTCTCTTCCTCTCTCTTTCCTTCTCTCTCCCTCTCCCTCACCCTTCTTTCTTAAATTATTTTTCCATTTCCAAGTTTGTGATTGTAGCATTATAACTTTTATGTGGATTGTGAAGATGTAATTATACCCACTTTACACATGAGAAAACTAAGTCATTGCAGACATTCTATAATTTGTGCATTTTGTGGTGAAAATGGAAAAAAAAAAAACAATCCAACCACATTTCATAATTTTAAGTACCTTGTACTTTTTTATATGTTCACGGGTCCCAAAGCAAAATTTCAGGTTCAGCATGGGCACTGGTTTACAGTGTTTAATGAATAATAATACATTTATTAAAGATAAATGGAAATAAAGGCTAGCTTGAAAGTCCTTTCTGACTTAATTTTTAAACTTAGGTAGTTCACATCAATTTTCATCTTTATTGTGGGAATAATAATGGGTCCTCATATATGAGGGATTTAAAATCCTTTTATAAAGATAGAATTATATTTTAAAAACCTGTTTTTGTGGGATTAGATGGACTTGGGTTCTATCAAAATTCAAGACAGCCTGTTGGCCTGTCATTGGGTATCATTCTTGTCTACACTTGAGTAAGAATTATTAGGTTGGTTCTGTTTTTTTGCCAGTAGGTGGTACTAGCAATTTGTATAGTGTTCGTGAACCTGTCTTCATAGGGGAAAAAAGGCATGCTTGGTTTTTTTGAGGGGATAAATAAACTCTTCAGATACTGCGGTCATTGAGGCGCTTTCAGCTCCTTGGGTGCATTTCCTTGGGCTCTATGGTCTACCTTCCAGGAATACAATCTCTAAATGGTTAAAATGTAATTATTTGAAGAGTTTTGGTTTTACAAAAGAAGAAATAAAAAATAAACAGGAAGGAGCTCATGTCATATTTTTTTTCCCCAAAGTAAATGACTTCTGATCATATCATAGCCAGTACCAACTCATTTTCTGGGGAACATGCTATTAGATCAGATGATAACTTTTTGCAAAAGATGTTCTAATAATGAAGCTGTGTTTGAAAGAAGTGCAGCAAAACAAGTTCATTGCTACTCATATCATAAAGGTTGTCATTGTCCTGATTCTAATAAGGCTATAGTATTTTATAAATAGGTAGTTCTTATTGGAGATGATGTCCCTGTATAGTTTTGTTGTTGTTGTTGTTGTTGTTTTTAAAAACCTTGTTAAATAGCCAAGATACCTAATGGACCATTTAAGGTTCAGAGTAGTTACTTTCCAAAAGTATTTTAATATGAAGCATCTCAGTTGTCAGAGAACCTGGTTAATTTAGAGGAAGGTGGTTGTTAACACTAACTCCAATTAAAATGAATGGTAACATTAATGTGAAGATGAGCTAGTGTCATTACCATCTCTTATTTTCCTCAACTGCCACCCTCCACAAAACAAAATAAGAAATGAAACATGACCACAGACAATCACACTGTTGCCTAGTTTGTATTCTGGGTTAGGCAAAATGGTGGAATTTTGAGCCGAGGACCTCGCTGTAGTTCCTGACTCTTGCAGTCCAAGGGGCTGAGATGGAAGGGAGCTTTTGGCCATGAAGACTGTCACTCAAGTCTAGTTCAGTGACTGGACATAAAACCCCAAGTGAGATGGGAATGCATAGAGCTGCTGGGGTTTTTATTAGTTATTCTCTAAACCCAGCTGTATTATGCCATTTTCTTCTTCATGCATTAATAGAGTTAAGGATTATTTGCTCAGTGCTTGTAAAATGTTCAGTTTTGGTCCAGACTGGGATAATACTCCTCTTTTGGGTTTTCTCCTGCCGGTGGGTGGGCAGGCATAGGGTATCCTTATTTGCCTATCTGGCAGGACTATTGTGAGTTATATTTATTGACTGGAAACTTGGCAAGACTAAGATTTTTTTCTCAGTAACAAGACACTACCCTCAATTTTTACTCACAAGACTCCATGGCAACCAGGTGGAACCTACATCATTAGCTTCCTGAATAATGAATATATTTTAAACCATGACTTAAAGCTGTTCATTTATAGTATATTAAACCGAAGAAAAGTTTTAATGCAAGCCCAGCTTTGTGCAGTAGAATTAACTAAGTCAAAAGGAAGCTTCTATTTTTTTTCTTTTTTGGTCAACTTTATTGAAACTCATTCAACTTTCCAAGAACTAAAAATTAGCTTCCTGTCTTGACTGTTTGGAATTACTTACTGTCATCTGTTTCAGACGTTAAAGGATATGATTTAATATCAGCAATAAGGCCCCTTTTCCTCATTTGGCAGGTGTTAATTATTTAAACACTACTCATTTTAATTTGTTTCCAATCACTCTTTTGAGTGATTTGCTTTACAGGTTTCATTATGTGCATTTCTTGAAAAAAAAAAAAAAAAACCAAAAGGAAGACAAGTTGAAGCAGTGGAACTGCACCGTATAATCTATCTATTGATAGGTGGGGCAAGGCAAGGCTGTATTTCATGTATTATGATCTTCATGATCTCTGCTGATGGAATATAATATACAATATATCATTTTTATCTTCTTTATAATAAAAAGTTGCTCTAGGCACAAAGCCTCAGGTTCCTGCATGCTAATGAACCTGACTGACTGGAGAAAGCCTTTGCATTTCCTGATCTGTCAATTAGGAATGAGCCAGACAACTAGAGTAATTGAAAATACAGGACAGACATTTTCCCCAGTGAAACCACTCCTTTCTTGAATTTTGGGTATCATCCTTTTTGTCAATTCTTGCTGCTTTTTTCCCCTCCAGCTAAACTGGCTTCTGCTTCATGATGACTCCTGTTTATAAAAAGCCCTGGGCTTGTTTCCCCTAAGTTAGATGCTTGTCAGAGCTTCCTTTGCTCAGATGGTACGGCCCTGTGTGTGCTCATATGGAAAATCAGCTTTGCACTGGACAGAAATGCTGGTGTCACTTAAGTCAGGCACTAGTCTAAGTGCTTGATAGAAAACTTTTTCAGAAGACTAACATCTAAATTTGAAAAGCAGAGGGATACGGAGAAAGAGAAGAAGCTTTCACAATCCCTCTGGGAAAGGAGAAACTGACAACCTCAGGTTTTTTTCAGTAGTACACAGCAAAGTAATTTCATCTCAGTGTGAAATGGAAAAGGTGGGTGTTTGTTTAGATTGAGGCCTTTCGGTAATGATTTTAACACTCATTTGGAATCTCTTAGCCAAAGTATTCCAGGGACAAAGTCTGTAATGAACACTTATCCTCCCAATTAAAGTTTCAGTCCCAATGAAAATGTTACCTGATAGTCTCCTTCTCCTTTTTTAAGTTTTTCAGTCTTTGCTCTGTTTTTGCTTTCATGATTGGTGGCCTCACTCATCCTTTCTCCAGTGACATTACTCTTCCTGTGGCAGCCAGCGACAGAGCCAAACAGGCTGATCTTCCTGCTTGAGAACCAGTTCATCAAACTCACTGGCACTTTAGATTTGAGGGTTAGATGGACTGATTGAATTTTTGGATGAAATGGCTTCATTTCCTTGACTGAGTGGAACAGGGAGCCATGAAGCTTTTATCAATAAAATGTTAATAAACAAAAGCCTTAACTATTTCACACAAGGCTCAGTTATCTAAGTTAACTGTTAATTCAGTTTGCTCGTTTCCAAATCTCCGAGGCCACTTTCAGTTTGGGGATAGAGGGATGCCTGTGGTTGAAGTGGTGGCAAAAGTATGTAATGTGAAATGCACTCTGTAATGAAGAGCACAATAGCCTTGCTTGTCATTCTTCATGTGTCGACAGAGCCTGCAAAGACAACATGTGTGGCTTCATTGGAAATCATCACAAGATTGGGCGGAGGGCTCATGTAGATGAAAAAAAGGATGAGAACTAAGGCCTTTGAAAACATTTCAGTGTTCTTTTGCTCATTCATTTGTTCAACAAATGTTAACTGAATGTATATTCTGTATTACAGGGGGAAATACAATGTTTCACTGAGACAGCTCACAATCCAGTGGATCGAACAAATCTGTGAACAGAGAATATTAATCAGTGTGTCACACGAACCATATATGCCATGTCCGAGACAAGCGAGAACAGAGAGAAGCTAATGTTCTGGGAGTTTAGGAAGGCTTCCCAGAAGAGGTAGTATTTCAGTTGGGTTTTGAAATAATGGGTAGGTGTTTGTCATGTAGAAATGGTGATGGGTTGGGGAAGGAGGTGGTAGAGGGCATTCCAGGCAGAGAGGATGAAGGGAGCATGGGATAGCACTGGTGCAAATGTCAGAGAACACTCAGGGTTTAGAGAAATGTCAGGGTGGGCTCAGATTGTGCAGGGCCATGCTAAGAAGTTTAATCCCTTTCCCCAAAACCAGTGATCCTCCAAAAGGCCTTAAGCAGGGAAGAGTCAGCATTACAGTTGAGTTTTAGGTGATCATTCTGATGACTGAAAGGGGAACATATTCAGCAAGGGAAGAGGAATGAAGTAGGAAGGCCACCAAGGAGAACTGAAATAAACCAGGTGAGCAGGTAGTTTTGAGCTAAGCTAAGGCATTGGCACTGGGTGTTAGGTATAAACCGGGAAGGGTCTGAATTTCCTCCTATTTGTGCACTAACAAGTTAGTCTGTCACACTTGAACATACAAATACTGACAGAAACCTAAGACTTGGGGTTAGAAACAGATGCTTTATTACCTACAGCAAAAATAGCAGCTAGAGGAGCAACCCGCATCAGTCCCCGTGCCCTAATCCCCACAGGGTGACTCCATAAGGGTCGGGTGTTACCTTTGTGTGTAAATGGGATGCTCCCCAGGAAAGGACCCTAAATTTTAGTACATTCTGATCTTTTATAGGGTCACTAGCATATCTTCCCATCTTCCCTCCGGAGAGAGATTCTTTATTACCTGGAGTGCAAGCCAATCTCCTCCACATGAGAGGGGCAAGGCATCTCTAGGTTTATAACCCAGGCATATAAAGAAATGTCTCTGGAAAGATGCATCTCTAAATCTCTCCAGAATCTCAAGCTTCCTAAGACGTCTGCCATTTAACATGTTCTTCACTCAGGAGGCCCACTGTGTGAACATGGGAAATCCATGGAGGATTGTTTCCCAGGTCAGAAATGGAGAGGAAGGGCTAAATAAAATCCATGAAGGAGAATTGTCAAAGAACAATACAAAATAAAACCTGGGAGGCTGATTAGATGGGGCAGAGGTTAGGGAGGGAGGCCGTGGGAGGCCTCAGGTGTGAACGAGGTTTGTGATTTGGTAGATCTGATGGTAGGTGGGTAGTAAAAGAAGAGGAGGTGTTTTTTTTTTTTTTAATGGTTCTTTTTGGTGGTGATGGTTTTGGTGATGGTGGTGGGGCAGGGATGCAGGTGCAAGGCACAATTTAAAAGGTTAGAGTTCGGTTTGTATAAATTGACTATACCTTGTAGTATGGGGTTTTTTGAGAAATGGCTACACGTTTGCATCATTTGTGGTGGCACAAGTATTAGGGAAGGAAAATACAAACAGTAGGCAAAGAGAGCCAGAGTTCCACATCTCATGTGGACTCAGATTTTTTTTCTTTTTTCTTATCTTTTCTTCCTCTTCTTCCCCCCCACCCCCCGGAGGATGGCTGTGGTATCCTATTAGACAAAAAGAACTACGAGCTGTGTATTATTTGGCCCTCATTTTGGGAAATGGGCTTCAAGGGGAACTTGAACTTGCCTAGAATGGGGCTCCTAAAACACCTTCCATCTCCCAAATTGTTACCAAGCAAATACTCCTACAGAGCAGACCCTTGCCAGGCTCTGGACATGAGGGCAGTAAAATGGCGTAGAGGAGGAAGTGCCCAGCTCTTCCTAATCTTCTTATGAGCTGCTGCAATGGCAGAGACTGGGAATCCTGGAATACATTTTCATTTTTATGGAGTGGGAACAGCAACGTGCGGTGCAAAGAGCATTGGACCAGGAGTTAGAAGGTAAAGGTGACAGTGTAGCTGCATCGTTGACTAGTCACAGAAGCCTGAGAGATTGCGAGGCTATCTGAGCCCTCTGTTCCTCTTTTAAATGGGGAGAAGGCTGCTGCTCAGCAGTGGTTTGATTATCGAGTGAAGAATATGTCATCAATTGTGATGATCTCACAGGTATAAATTGTTGCATGCCTTTGTATTTGAATCTGAATTCTATAAACATTCAATGAAGGTGCTTACTACATATTAGGTATTTGAAGTAAAAGATGTGGGTGCTAGCTTTTTCTCCTCCTTTCTCTTTTTATAAGACCATTGTCTTTCCCTTTTCCAAAACTTGTGGGATGGGTAACCATGTGCAGCTTTTTTGTGTGTATGTGCCATGTTTGATTATGTATCCAGAATTCTACAAAGCTTGTACCTAAATCAATATAAGGAAAGCAGAAAATTGCATTGTAAATAGATAAGTATCTTGTCATCCCTGCACTGAGTTTAAAATATGAGAGCTTTTTTTGGGGAAAATTAGTGTGGTTTTTTTTTTTTTTCTTTTTCCTGATAGAGGTTTATTTTTAGTGGAAGCTTTCTTTTTCTTTGGCATCTATGGTATTTAAAATACAATTTTATTACCCATGGTATCAAATAACTGTATATTATCCAACGTGTAAAAGGTACTCTGTCTGGATTGTTATTAAAATGTCAATTATGATTGCATCAATTTAGGGCTGGATATTTAATCTGAGAAAATAAACTAAGCATGTACCCTCCCCCTGCATTTCAGGGCTTGGGTTCTAACTTCCTTTCTGGTGTATAACTACTGGCTGCTACATACACGAGACTCTACTTGATTCTAATGTAATATATCAAACCCTTGTTACAACTTGTCTTCAAAAGTTCACATGCTTTTCCTCTTTAGTCAGTTTAAAACATTACAAGCTACCCTTTATCTTTAATTATTGCTCTTTTATATACTAATTGCATAGGCCAGTGCTGGGTGAGTTTAGAATTTCGGTACTGCTTGACCTTCTGAATCCACGCGTTCTATTTCAGACTTAAGCACCTAGTAAAGGTGGGACACTGAGGAAAGCCCAGTTCGGCTTCCCAGGTACAAGAGATGATATGTAAGATTTCTCCATTCTGATGTCTGGCGAGTCCAAGAAGAATGAGGTAAAGGTTGATGAGAAGAGAAAGAATACCTTTCAGAGAAGTATGGAGATGTATAATGTTAGCGTTGCAAGGGATCTAAGTGATCCTTTAACCCAGAGTGACAAAGAAGTCAGTTAACTGGACTGAAAGCAGATTGTTTATTGGGACAAAGTTGGGCAAGAATCCTGTTCCAAGTTGAATCTTGTACCATCTTTGCTCCCCAGGTTGTACTCCTCCTACCTGAAGTTTGAGAAAGAGCTCTGAAGAGGGGAGAGCCAAGGGGCAGGAGAAATGTCGACTTAGAAAAGAGGTGTTAATGGAATTTAGCTCAGATTTCATTTCATGGAAAAGAGATCAGTCAGTGTTATGAGCTACTAAATGTGAGTAGATTGCTTAAGAACTAGTGAAGATTTACAAACTCCTTGGGTTATTTCCTCTGAATTGCAGTAGATTTTTATACAGTTCTTCCAATTTAAAGCACCTTGGGTTGAATAACAAATCGGTGATTTTGAACTTTTCTGTTTCACACCTGTTAAGAGTTAATAAATTGCAGCTCTTTTCTTTGCAAAACATTTTCCAAATAATTTAGATACTGCCCGGCCTTGTACATTACAAACAAATTCTTTGCACTTGGGACTTAAAACAGCAACTTGACTAGTTGCTAGAGTTGGGAGAATAATCACCCCAGTTCAAAACACCTGGAATCCTCATCAGTTCTTGGGAAACACTGCCACCATTGTCCTTTGGGTGATGTGAGCTAATTGTAGCATTACTGCGCAATAGCCCTTTATTTGGGACTAATAAAATCATAACCTCATTGGAAAGTATGGTGCTTACCCATTGGACTTCTGCATATGCTCAGTAATGTCTGCATTAAAAAAAAGAGAAATCGAAACCCTCTTCTATTGCTAAGAAAACCTATCTATTTATACTTAAGGGCTATAGCTAGAATATTTCTTGAGCAAGATTATGCAGTGTATGTGTGTGTGTGTGTGTGTGTGTGTGTGTATGTGTGCATGGATGGGATGAGTGGGCATGTAGTTCTGTAAAGATAAAGCTTGGGGGGCCTGGGACCTGGAGTGTGGTGGTGCGGATGTGCATGGGGGAGTGTACTTGGTTGCAGTGAGGACAGCTTGTCTCCATCTCATTTCAGCATAACAGGCAGGAGACAGCACATCTGAGTTTCCCCAAATGGCTAGTGCTATAGCCTATCTTTTTCAGTGTCACTGGCTTGACCCATCATTAAGATGTCTCATGTTTTTAAAAAGAGACAGCCTACTGACAAGCAGAATGGGCATTTAAAAAAAAATCTTAACAGAGGAAGAAGCCAGCCAGACTGAAACAAAACTATTTAAAGTATTGTTTTGGAAAACATTACTACCTTGTGCTAATCTTTTAATTCTGATAAGTGGCAATGATATCATTGGTGGGCAAATCTTATTTCCTTGATAAAGCCTCTCCTGACCCCTTGATGGGATCTCTTTTGCCTCTGATGTCCAGTGGCATCTACTGTCCCTATCACTCATTTGCCAGTTTTTTTTTTTTTTAAAAGATTTTGTTTATTTATTCGACAGAGATAGAGACAGCCAGTGAGAGAGGGAACACAAGCAGGGGGGGAGTGGGAGAGGAAGAAGCAGGCTCATAGCGGAAGAGCCTGATGTGGGGCTCGATTCCATAACGCCGGGATCACGCCCTGAGCCGAAGGCAGACGCCTAACCGCTGTGCCACCCAGGCGCCCCTCATTTGCCAGTTTTGATCTGGTTTTTGCTCATCATTTAAATCCTTTGCTGCTGTTCGACTTTGTCTTTGCTGGTAAGAAGCTCAAGATTTAGTTGGAGATAAGACCATTCTCTTACATGTCTTGTTTTTTCTCAGCGTAGCTTGACAAACATAGGGTGGGTGCTAAAAAATATGTCTGTTGACTTGATTTGCTATAGAATAACTTCAGTAGAGTAAGAAGCAATTTTGTTCCTTTCCGAAGCAGTAAACAGCCATGAGTTTGTTATTTTAAGGTTGCCTAAGGGCAGGTTTTCAGACTCAAAGTGAGTGTGAGCTATCTATCAAGGAAACAGAATTATTTAGCACAATAAACATTTTGGTGTACATTTGGCCTAGAGGAAATTTTTTGTCTATCTGTATGGCCCGAATTCTTCACATAACGACTTTTTCCTTATTCCCTGTGTTTATGTTCCTGGTTATAAGGGAAATCTAAGTCTAATCTAAAAAAAAGGGGGGATGCACTCTAAATGTAGACTAATGGTGAGTAAAATGCCAGGATAATTTTGAGAGTGTTTCTTAGAAAAATATCAATAAACATTCCAACTTGAGTTTAGGGTTCCAGGGCTTAGATCTTGGGATGAAGGCTCACACTCAGCTCTGTAAATGATTAAGATTACAGGTTGCTACAAGCATCAGCGTCCTGTGTGCAGAAATGTTTCTGCGTACAAGGTTTACTACAGTGAGGAAGGTGCCATACAGTGTGTCTCATTACCCTGGGAAGTTTCAGGAATTCTTAATCAGTTGATTTCATGTTTTTAGGCTAATTCCATTTCCTATTCTGAAGACTGAAAGAAAAACATCAGTGCTTAAAAAAACAGTTTAGGATTCTTGCTTTTATCTTAGGGAATGTGATTATTAATGGCTATTTTAGAAGTGATTTTAAATTTGGAGCCATTTCCCCCCCCTCCTTATTCATGATTCCTGAAGCTGCAACCAGTAAGCCTTCTCCCCTTTCTTTTACTGTTCCCTCTTGCTCTTTCAGACCCTCAGGCAAGCCTTTCATCCTCCTTCTTATGCCACAAAATCGGGGAGCTCGTTCTTGGCCTGTAGCTTTTTGTGTGTGTCAAAGGAAGGGATCCAGACTTCTTTAATGTAGCAGCACCCATTGGGTCAATCCATCTCACTCCTTTCTATAACCATCAGCCATCCCCCCAAAGTCCCTTGGCACCCTTTTCCTTGAAACCAAGGCCCACAGAGATCAGACAGCCTCTCTTGCCTTGCCAAGCATCACTCAGCCTCAGCTGAAGTAATGTTTACATATATGATCATTCCATGCCATTTAAAATATGTAATGGATACTGTGAAAACAATAGGCATATTCAAGCTTCAGTGCTGTGCACAAATGAGAGAAATATTCCAATACTCATATCAGAGCCTAATAGGTATAATTTTGCTCGTGATAGAGTAATGCACAGCAGCTTTCCCCAGACTGCCTGGTAAAACAAAGAAGTGGTTGTCAACCTTTTCAGAATCAGATGTTAATGATATTTCGTGTCTTTGTTGAGTCTGTGGAAAGCAGCTACTGCACCTAGAAGGGAAATGACTTCCATACCAACCGCCCTCAGCCAAAGTCATTCGGACTGGGAAAGCTGGCCCGAGTCCATATTTACATTTCGGAGAGAGGTGTGAAAGAAGATTTCAAGACAGAATGGGCTGAGCTGCCTCCCATTTGCCTTACCCTATGTTCAATCTTATCTATGCTATGAGGGATCTTATTATTTCCAACATATAGAAGGGGGAAATGTAAGGTAAACAAAGGACCGGCGTGTTTTGGCAAAGGAGGGAAGTGTTTTCTGTGTTTCGTGTATTTTTGGAAACCTCTGAAATCCCAAAGTCATACATCTTCCAAGGTTAGGAAGAGGGTTTATTCAAGCTTCGCTGGTGCTCAGCAGCTTGGGGAGCAGGGACTTTGCTGCATCTTTTGTAGCAAGCAGCTAACTCTTCAGCTTTCTTCTCAAGCGGGTTGTAAAGAGCTGCAGCCGTCAAATAGTTTGCTTTCCACGTCTTCCTAAACCCTCCTTTCACACATTACGTTATGTCTTCACTTCAACAAAATTCTGTTTTCATTTGTTTTAAGAAAAGGTCTAAATTCTACTTCAAGTCCACCCAAAATGTGGGGCCTCTTAGTACGATGTTGTGGAAGCTGCTGGGAATTAGGCCACTTTTTGACCAGATATATATAATTTTAATCCTAAATCTTTAGACACTGCACAACTAATGATTCATATTCTGACAGATACAGATCTAAGGGTAGGAGTCACACCATTCTTAGGAAAACACAAACCCTACTAGGATTTTAAAAAGCGGAAGCTATACCATAACCATAGTTTAAAACTGTGCTTAGATTGAATCCCACTTTCAGAATGATTGTAATCATCTTTAAATAAAGATCTTCCCACAGTTGTCCAAATTAAAATCAGGAGATAGTTCCCCTGTCATGTGTGCCCACTTATGAAGATCGTGCAGCTCATCTCTGTAACTGTGAAAATTTTATTATATAAATTAAATTGTAAGCAACACGTCTGCCAACATGGAACTTCTTGTGTTTATGTATGTACTCGTGTCAGAGTTCCATGTAAGTTCTGAAATACTTTGTGGACGTAATTGTGATTGTCCAATGTGTTGATTAAGACATTTTCCAGATTTGATGAATTACAGGGACTTTGGTACAACAAATGCAATCATTTCAGTTATTGTGAAGTCTCTTTCTGATTGCCATAGCTAAGTGTCTTGCTGCTCAAAGTATTGTTTGTGGACCAGATTGGCCACACTTGAAACTTGTACAAATGTGTAATATTCGGCTCCAAATAAGATTTACTGAATCAAGTGCTGGTCTACCAACTGTACTTGCAGCAAGGATCTAGTGGATCCCAAATTAAGTGTTCAGGTCGTTTTGAAGTTTAGAGAACTTTGGAAGAAAAATATGCATTTTTTTGTGGTTAGGAGGGAATTATTTTATATCTGATTGAATAATGTAGTAACATCCTCTAAATTATGTGGCTTCCCAGAGAACCTGCTTTATTTTTGAGGACTGTGCTTTTGGCAGAATCTGACTCATTAATTTATTAACTTATGAATTCTTAGTGGTGATTCTTGGATAGAATATGCAAGATTGTACATTTACAATCAGGTATCTCAATGGTTTAGATGAAATACTTAAATAGCATTGGAAATCTAAAATAGTAACAATAGTAACAGTAATAGGTAACATTTATTTGACACTTGGTAGGTGCTAGGCACTCTTCTAAGCACTTCACAGAGATGAACTCATTGCATCTTCCTGACAATCCTATTAGATGTTTTATTATTATGACTGCTTTACAGATGAGGAAACTGAGGACAAATGGGAGGCAGCTCAGCCCATTCTGTCTTGAAATCTTCTTTCACACCTCTCTCCGAAATGTAAATATGGACTCAGGCCATATGGACTATGGACAAATGACTACTCCTTACACTGCTTCAGGTATGCTATGCAAGTGAGTGCGATGCTCAGGTGGCTCATGCAGGAAAGGAAGGAACTAAGCCCAAGATGAATCTGGAAAGGCAGGGACTATAGTTTCATGGGCCATTGGTGGTGTTGAGAGTGATTTATGCTTGTAAGAGCACAGTTCAGTGTTTTGGCTTGACTGTTTCTTTCCTGTATCTCATCATGTGTATATTTTCTGGTTTTGGAGGTAAATTCTCAAAGGCAGTCACTTCCGTTCTTTGCTCCCTTTGTACCGTGCCTGACTTTATACTGCAGACAGAGAAGAACTGGGGAATGCTTGTGGGGACAATAATGAAATTGTTAATCTGCACCATGGAGAATTTATAATATTATCTTTTTTTTTTCCCTTGGAAAATGTTCTCCTTGAAGAATTCTATTTATTTAACTAGGTAAATGAATCTGCTGGTCAAAGTCGTGGGGAATAGTTAAAATGTTGACGCTTCAATTTTTACTAGCCCATGGTTTTAAAATAAGTCACACTTTTAATGATCAAATGAGCTGTTACTAGTCCAAAGAGTCCGTGATCAGAGTGTATCCCAGGTATTTTGGGGAGTCCCAAAGAGGTGGCCCATATATCCCTGTAAACCAGTCTATCAGCTGTAGTTACCACTTGGCTCCCTTTTTTTCCCCCTGCTCTGACTTGTACTTATCCACAATTGCTCTCTGCCAAGCCCTTGCACGAAGTGTTAGGGAGTTGCTACTGCAAAATGTATAAGGAAAAGTCAAGAAAAGTCATTTGAAGAAGAATGAAAGAGTTTTGTCCTATCAGATTTATTTTTAAAAATTCAACTATTTGGACATGATTCACACGTATTTAAAAGAAATAATTCAGGGAGGTCTTGTGTAACCTTTACCTAGTCCCCCCCCCCCCCCATGGTAACTTCTTGCAAAGCTATAGTACATTATCACAACCAAGATACTGATACTGATACTGATTCAATCAATATACAGAACATTTCTATTACCATGAAGATCTGTTTGTGTTGTTGCTCTTTGATAGCAACATCCATGCCCCCAGCTCCCACCACCTCTTGAACTCCTGGCAACCATTACTCTGTTGTGTAGTTCTATAATCTTTTTTTTCAAATCATGAATGACATAGAAATGGAATCATATAGTCTGTAACCTTTTGAGATTGGTCTGTTTCTCTCAGCACACTTCTCAGGAGATACATGCAGGTTGTTGTGTGTGTCAATTCTTTGTTCCTTTTTTTAATTGCTGTATAGTATTCCATGATATGGATATACTGCAGTTTGTTTATTCACCCATTGAAGAATATCTGGTTTGTTTCTAATTTTGGGCTATTACAAATAAAGCTGCTATGAAATTTGTGTACAGGTTTTTGTGTAGACATAAGTTTCATTTCTCTGGGATAAATGTTAAGGAGTGTAGTTGCTGGGTCATATTATAGTTACATGTTTTATTTTTTAAGAAGTTATGTTCTGTAGTAGATATTTCACTGCATATAGGATTGTGGGATGACAGTTCTTTCAGTTCAGCAGTTGAAAAAAATTTGATGACTTCCTTTTTGTTTCCATGGTTTCTGATGAAAAATGTACTGTTATTAGATCCCCCCCCACCTGTGGTATTGGTAAGATATTTCTCTCTCAACACTTTTAAAATGTATTCTTTGTTTTTAATTTCCATAAATTTGACCACAATGTGTCTTGATATGAATTGGGATTTGTTGGGATTTGTCCTCTTAAGATTCACTTAGCTTCTCGAATCTGTAGATTTACGCCTGTTGCCAAATTTGGGGAAGTTTTAGCCATTATTTCTTTGAGTACTTTTTGTTTTAGCCCCACCCTCTTTCTCCGTGTCTTCTGGGACTCTGATGATATGAATGTTAAATCTTCGGTTATAGTACCACAGTTCCTTGAAACTGTTGATTTTTTTTTTTTTCATTCTATTCTCTCTCTCTCTCTCTCTTTTTTTCCAGATTGGATAATTTCTGTTGTTCTATCTTAAACTCCGTGATTTTTTGTCTCTATCTCTTCCATCCTGCTCTTGAGTTTATCTATTCAGTTTTTTACTTTGGTTCTTATGTTTTGTAATTCTTTATTTTATTTTTTAATTTTTTTGAGAAGGGGAGAGAGAGTGGTGGAAAGGGGCAGAAGAAGAGGGAAAGAGCAAATATGAAGCAGGCTCTACACCCAGTGGGGAGCCCAATGTGCTGCTTAATTTCACAACCCTGAGATCATGACCTGAGCCAAATCAAGAGTCGGACACTTATCCAACTGAGCCACCCAGACACCCCAGCTATTCAATTCTTTTTTTTTTTTTTTTAAGATTTTATTTATTTATTTGACAGAGATAGAGATAGCCAGCGAGAGAGGGAACACAAGCAGGGGGAGTGGGAGAGGAAGAAGCAGGCTCATAGTGGAGGAGCCTGATGTGGGGCTCAATCTCATAACGCCGGGATCACACCCTGAGCCGAAGGCAGAGGCTTAACGACTGCGCCACCCAGGCGCCCCCCAGCTATTCAATTCTTAAACTTCTATTTGGTTCTTATTAAATCAACTACTTCTTTACTTAGACTTTGTTTGTTTCAAGCATATTCATACTTGTGCACTGAAGCATTTTTATGATGGCTGCTTTAAAATCCTTTTCAGATAATTCTGACATCCCTGTTATCTCAGTGTTGGCATCTATTAATTGTCCTTTTAAATTCCATTTCAGATATTCCTGATTATTGATATGATGTGTGATCTTAGGCTGAAACCTGAACATTTTGTGTATTATGTTATATGAGACTGAATCTTATTTAAGCCTTCTATATTAACTGGCTCATTTTGATACTGCTCCAGCAGGGGAGGGGAAAAAGAGGTATGCAAGTGTAGAAGTCCAGGTTCCCCACTGACCTTCATTGACACTTGAGCAGGGATGGGGAATCTCCTAGATATTACCGAAAGGGATCAAAACTTCTAGCTCTACACTTGACCTCCATTAACTCCCTGTTTGGCAGAGGTAAGAGTGATTCATTTTTGCTTGCTGCATGGTTTCCACTGATACCTTTGGGGGTGTCAGTGGCTTCATTACCACTGGGTGGTGGTGAAATTCCTGATTCTGCTATTCCTCCCCTGACACCATTCCAGTAAGGAGGAGGTGGGATGCCTCCTTACTCTCAGGTTGGGGTGGAAGTCTAGAATCTCTGCTAGGTCTTGCTGACTTGGGTTGGGGATGTGGCTATAGTTTTTCTTTTTTCTGTGGTATTTGGCAAAAGTAGAGGGATTATCATCTAAAAGTTTTATGTTGTTTTCTAGGATGCCCCTTCCTGGTCCTTTGGCTACATAGAGCAGGCTTTGTTGGGGCTTTTCTTTTCTCTGAAATTGTTGGTGTTTCTGGGTTGTCAATATCTTCAGTTCCAAATCTGGAATATATGAAGTGAAAAGAAAGCTTAGGGAGCTCTCACCACTATGTTACTCCAAACCCCTTAGCCACTCTCCTTTCTTCCTTCTTTAACTGTTTTCTTATATTATCTTTATATGTAATGTTCTATGATTGTCATTTGCATTAGTGGGAAGTTTAGAAAAATTTTGCCTACTCTTTTTGGAAGCAGAGAATTTGCTCTATTAGATATTAACAATTATTATAAAGATATAGAAAATGTAGCAAATTTTTCATTCAACCCATTGATTTTTGGTGAATAGGCTTTTTGGCCAGTTGATGTTTGGTGAGTTGCCCTGGAATAATTATATCCATAGATAGGAACAACTACTAGGGAAAACTGGGTGGAAGAATTTGTAGGCAGAGTGGAGCTGTGCTCTGATATCCTTTGGACAATTCTTCTTGAGTGGCCATAGAAAACTGTAAAAGAGTAGTAAGAATACTTACTGTTTTTTATAGCAATTTCCTATTGCAAAATACCTCTTAAAAGATCTGATATGTATAAATGATTCATATTAATACACCAGGTATCTCTTTGTGAGGGATAACTACAGTTTATTAGTTTAACAATTTTAAGAGTAACTAAGTAAGACAAACCATAGGTTCTTAGATTGGTCCTTGGGAACAAGAGGGTTCACATAACTAACACTGAGTTACTAAGCAAACTAAATTGCTGAGACTTCCTTTCAAGAGTAACGAAACAATTTGTGGTGTTGACCTTTCATTTTCAAGGACTGCTGCTACTTCATGTTCTGCCTATAGTAATGATTCAAAATCTTAGATTTTTATTTTATTTTATTTTATTTTTTTTAAAGATTTTATTTATTTATTCGACAGAGATAGAGACAGCCAGCGAGAGAGGGAACACAAGCAGGGGGAGTGGGAGAGGAAGAAGCAGGCTTATAGTGGAGGAGCCTGATGTGGGGCTCGATCCCGTAACGCCGGGATCACGCCCTGAGCTGAAGGCAGACGCTTAACCGCTGTGCCACTCAGGCGCCCCTTAGATTTTTATTTTAACACCAGACAGTTCATCTTCCTCAAATAGTGTCACATCATAGGTTGGAAAGCAGTGACCCATAAACTGCATTCAGTACACTGATATGGGTATTTCATACCATGGAATGTTAAACAATTTTTAGAAAATCTTTAATTCAGTACTTTGTGTAATAAAAAGGGTTCTTGCTTTATTCTGAAAAAAAATTTTGAGTAATCTAGTAGTGGCTGACCCACATTTCATTGGCCAAATGTAGTTCTGAACTGAGATCTGGTTAATTCTAAATAGTTTTATTTATGTTATCTCTCCATTCTTAAATGAGTGAATTAGTCTGAATACTTTCCACAGAATACTTTTGAGGGAGGTGTATTCCTATAGCTATAGTAATATAAGAAAAGAGTATGCTGTAAGGTGTCCTGAATTGTATCCAAAGATTTTTTTTTCATTTAAAATAAATATATTACCTATGTTTCAAGGCTTATAGTGCAAAAATTAGAACCTGGAATCAATTTATTATCTACTTAATGGATGTCATAATTATTTTAATATTGTCTTATATTTCTTAGTGTATTTTCTATTTCAGCTATATAAGCTATGTTTCATTAAATAAGAAAATAACCTATGTTTCATTAAATGGGATTATAGATTAGACTCATATCCTAAAAACATTAGTATTTGTTGGCCATATATGGTAAGCACTGTGCTAAGTGATTGTCAAAACTTACCTCACATTGTCTCCTTAAATAACCTGATTTTCACATTGGGCAAAAGGAGACTCATGAAAATAAGTGATTTGTCCAAAATCCATACACAGAAAACCAAGAGCTGTGTCCACTTAGATATGTCTACTTGGAAACCCATAAACTTCCTTTAACAGTTTGTTTTTTTGTAGTTCTCTTAATTTACCCCTCCACACTTTTTAGTTTACTTTGTTTATAAATTTTCCTTTATGGATGCTACATGCCAGTTACTCTTTTCCAGCTTTTATGAGTCAAGACTGTTTTTCTTAGAAAGGAAATTATGTAGTAGAAGTTGAGGATATTTCCTGACAGATCTTACATTCCTTTCTTTTTTTCTACCATTGTTTTCCCCAAAGCTCCCTATACATTTAATTCTTTAAAATCCTGTGAGTTTGAACACTTCTGTTCTCTGTCATCACTGCAGTGTCTCAGAAAAGTCTCTCATTCCATATGCTTTCAGGCACTCAAGGAACCAAAACATGAAAACCTGGAATTTGTCATTACCCATTTGGCCTCTGGTCCATCAAATCCAGTAGCTTGCCTCCAGGAGAGATCAGTCCTTGACTCCTCAAAAGAATCTCTTCTCTCTATTATGTATTTGGTTAATTGGAAAATGCTGTTTTTTAGGTAAAAGATCCTGCATCATTTGGATAGCAACCAAGTCAGCCATATGGGAGGGAAAATAATCTAGTGAGTTGCAAAATAAGAAATCATGGTCCATGTGTTCCTTCTGATGGCTTTCTTTGGGATGTGAGGTACTATATCGTTGCATTTCAGTTTATAGCTTTTTAAATGGGGATATCCTTGGCTCTATTACTAAGATTTGAGAATATAATGAATATGCATATAATAACTAAATCCCTTTACCAAGAGAAGGAACTCTTTTGGAGAATTCCTTTTCTTGACCACCAAGGAATGTTATCGACTGATCTGACATTCTTCACAAAGTTAGTGATTTCACCTTTTCTCATTTCATGCACTAGTCCATTTGTGAAAATGTGTTGAGTACTTTAAAATCTTGGATGAAGGTTTTGCTGTAGAAATAAATTGGCCAACAGAAGCCAATGACATTGTTTCCTGTATTTGCTCTTCTATTCCTATTCCTTGTCTAAGACCAATGGCTTACTGGAGAATAAAACACACTACTAATAAGTATGGCAGAGATAATGACAGGATCAGAATGGAGATATCAGCTACATTGGAAATAAGAATTCTGTTTATCTAAGCATTGCTATAACAACTCTTTTTCTAGAGAACAGAACATCAAAGAAGAGATATATATTCTTTACTTAACAGTGAGGCCAGTGAAAGAGGAGAGGGTCTAGAAGAGCCTCTGGTATCAGACTGGGTGACCAAGTGAACCATTCGGTAGGTATTATTTGTTGTCAAGAGATCTCCTTCCCAAGGACTAAAAAGAAAACAGCCCCAGTCTTCCATGAGAAGTGGAGCAATGCTTAGCTGAGATTGCAAACAGTGTACTCGCTAAATTGAAGGCTCTTACATGTATAAACAAATCAGGAGATTAATGAGTTAAAAAAAAATTGTTTATTTCTTTTTGGAAACTACCGGAATCTTAAATTGTAGTTGTCATTCAAATACTGAAATTGTGTAGGTGCTTCAAAGTGGTGATGTCAATGAATTCATTCAAACTATTTTCCTAGAATGAGTCAACTTTAAGAAATGTCAGAGATTTCATAACCACCAAAGCAGCCTTTGTAAATCCATCTTGTTACTTATGTGAGGGTCAAATTCTTCTAAATACAGTGTGAAATTCACTCCCCTGGAGAATAGGATAAATCTTTCTAGAACATTTTAAGTAGGATCATGTCTAGATGCAAGGGAATTAATAGATTTTTTTTTTTTTTTAGCTTCTTAGGGGCTTTGTATTTCTATGAAACTCAGAGGAGAAACATCACAGATGATGAGTGGACACAGAACAGAGGGTCAAATTCTTCTAAATACAGTGTGAAATTCACTCCCCTGGAGAATAGGATAAATCTTTCTAGAACATTTTAAGTAGGATCATGTCTAGATGCAAGGGAATTAATAGATTTTTTTTTTTTTTTAGCTTCTTAGGGGCTTTGTATTTCTATGAAACTCAGAGGAGAAACATCACAGATGATGAGTGGACACAGAACACTTTGGTTTTGTGATCGTCTTTTTTTTTTTGTTTGTTTCCACATATCTTCAGAGAATCTCTATTACTGTAGGTAGGAATTTGACTAGAAAATAGACAAAGCTGAAAATGTCCTCTGGAGAAATTGCCACAAAAACGGTATAGCTGAACCCCTGGTTACAAAGTATGGCTTCTTATACCTCAGTGGTAAAACACCCCTAAGGTCTATGTGTACTCATTTCAGGATAAGATTTCATAGCTATTCTGGAGCTAATTATTACTTAGAAGTCTATCCTTGTTGGGGTGCCTGGATGGCTCAGTCAGTTAAGTGTCTGCCTTGGGCTCAGGTCATGATTCCAGGGTCCTGGGATCCAGCCCCGCATTGGGCTGTCTGCTTTGCAGGGAGCCTGCTTCTCCCTCTGCTCCTGCCTGCTGCTCCCCCTGCTTGTGCGTACTCGCCCTCTCTATCTGTCAAATAGATAAATAAAATAAAAGAAGTCTATCCTTGTTTATAGATGTACTATTTTGAGTTCAAAATCTTGTCACAAAAGACCAGTTAGTAAAAAAGCTTGACTAAATCTCTTGGTCAGGGAATAGAAGTAAGAAGTATAATGTTAGCCACAAAAAGAAAAATATCTATGGAAAAAGCTGAAAAGAAATGATGTTGTAGTCTCTCTCACACAAAGCAGGGGTTGTACATTTTTTGGATCCTCTTTTTCTTGTGCTGAAATAGCCTTTGATCTATAGTCATAATTTTGTCAATTATTTGTACCTTTCATAATTCAAACACACCTTTACTCTTTGTTGAGCCAATAAATACCATCAACATACTCTTAAAAATTTGTCAACATTACAGGCAAAATAGAACTTTGACTTTTCTCCTGAAACATCTGTGACACAATTCAAGGAAATTCAACAGGTTAGTTAGTGTACATGATAAATTTGCATAGCATCCCAGTTACTATTAAGGAAACCTCCACAACATTCTTCTATGATGCCACCAAGCCTCTCTTTCTGGGAGGGGTAAGATATACAGGGAGACACAAGAAATGGGTTTTTGTATATTGATTCAGATACTGCTGTGAGGTTACAAATACAACATGAAGGCCATTGAGGGTTGGTACCTCCTGATCCTGACCATTTTGTTAGCATGTGGGCAACCTTTGAAGGAGTTAATGAATAGTCACCATTTTGAAGGTCACATTTATGTGATTTAATCACCTTTAAATACTCAAAGAAAAATGAAGAGATCTGGTCCTTCTCTTGAGGTGCTCCAAATAATAAAACATCA
Source organism: Ursus maritimus (assembly GCF_017311325.1). Lineage (NCBI taxonomy): Eukaryota > Metazoa > Chordata > Mammalia > Carnivora > Ursidae > Ursus > Ursus maritimus. Next base: position 58,361,978 of record NW_024427107.1, on the reverse strand, counting down.
TGACAGACTTAGAGGTATTGGATTTTATCGTGTCTTTATACTGAACACACCACATCGGTCATTTCTAACTGATAAAGCTTTAATTAGTCAGGTTATTTAAATGTGAAATGGTGACCTAATTGAGTTTTGTGCATGATAATAGAAGAGAACACGTGAATAACAAGGTCCCTGCTCTACGGATAGATGATAAGCAAGTTGATATCTTTATATTTTTAAAAATTTTAATAAAGTAGCAAAACTTGATTTGGGTTCATCTTTTTTCTTTGACATTAGTACTTTACTCAATTAGGGTAAACATCCCAAACATGTTTGTAATGTGAAGAAATTAGTATGAAAGAAGTTTGAAATGCATCAGAGTGATAAATTTACCTCAAACGACTATGAAGTACATTATTAATATATTAAACTAGCATTAGAAATCAATTCATTCTAAAAAAAAGAAACTGGGCGTGCCTGGATGGCTCAGTCAGTTGAGCGTCTGCCTTCCGCTCAGGTCATAGTCCCAGGGTCCTGGGATCAAGCCCCTGCTCAGTAGGGAGTCTGCTTCTCCCTTCACCCTTTTCTCTGCCCCTCCCCCTGCTTGTGCTCTCTCTCAAATAAATAAATAAATAAAATTTTAAAAAATTAAAATAAAAAATAAAAAAAGAAACTAATTAGTTCTGTGCTCACGAGGAGATAAAACTGCTATCCTCACATAGTGGTAGCAAGATGGTACAATTTTTGGAAGGAAATTTGAAAATATGTGATTCTAATGAACTAAATCTGCTGGAATATTATCTTAAGAACATAGCCCAAAATTTGGGAGGAAAAGCTATATCTACTAATATATGCATAGTAGCATTATTTATAATAGTAAGCAATTGGAAATAAATTAAATGTCCAACAATAAGGTAGTATATATTATAACATGTTACATGACTATTAAAATCATACTTATGGGGTCTATTTATCAGCATGAAAGATGCTTATGTCACAATGTTAAGTGAAAAAATTTTAGAAAATTATATGTATACTATTATTATAAATATGTTTACTATATGTGTGTTTGTTTAGAGAAGATTTGAAGCTAAGTAAAACTAAGTAAAAAAAAAAATATGCACAAGAAAACAAGCCTGAAGGAAATACACATAATTACGTATTTGGGGGTGGTTGTTCTATTTTTCATCTTTTATAATGTGTTTTAATTATTTTTATAATAAAAAATTATAATTAAATAATATATTATTTTCATAATAAAAATTATAATTAAAAAGTAAATCCTACTGCATACAAAACTTCACTCCCGAACCCACAGAGAGAAATGTAGATACAGGAAATTATGGAATTCCAAGAAGAAGAAAATCAAAGGAGGTCAAGTTGAAAGTTAATGACAAAGAGGTGAATAAAGAAATATATAAGCATGAGGGGAACATTCCGGTGGGATGCCAGGCAAATATGAACAGATACCTAGATGGCCTTGGAATTCATGTAGACAAGTGAAATTTGATTATCAGTTACATAGGGAAATTGTTAAAAAAAAAAAAAAAGGCAGCTAAAATATATGATGGAAGCATGGTATGAAAAAGAATTCAGCAACATGTCAAATGGAGAGATGAGGGACAACACATTACCTGAGTCACACCCAGCTTCTTGAAGAGTTCTCCCAGCCTCATCTGTCGATTTTGCTGAGCTCTGAGTTGCAAGGCAGGTTATCAACAGTAAGGACTTGGGTCAGAGCCAGAAGTTATCCCAAAGAAACTTGGCTGAGCAGGAGCCTATTCAAAGAATTGAAGATAAAAGGCTAAACAAGTTGTAAAATATTGAGCTGAAGTGGTGGCTACTTGTGAATGGAACATTCATATTCCACCATTATGACTTTGAAAGAGGAGTAGTATCCAAAAACTAGCAAGCTATCTTTGAGTTGACCTTGGCAGTAAACAAGACAAGTGGTTGCAGTAAACATGTGTTTTTTGAGACTTCATATAATGGTTACTTGCTCTGGAGTTTCAAACTTTCATCTATCTACCAAGTGTGTCTGCATGTAATTAATAAATAACACAAATGTATTTATGTATGTGTACAGAGCGAGGTGTTGAAATAAAAGGGTTAGTTGATTTAAGAATAAATGTTGTATTCTGAAGGGTAATCATTTGGTCAAATGACAGACTCCCTGCCCTGATGATATGAGTGTTTTTTTCATATTTTACTAGCTTTTCATGTGTCTGTACTGACATGCTCAAAAGTAGTCTACCCTTGACTCTGTTTTCTCACCTCACATTTGCTGTTTACTGCTCTCTAATTCCTTGGAATTTGGATTCCATTTTCACCACTTCATTAGTGTTTTAAAAATAATTCATTACTTACAAATAGCTATTGGCTTTTCCTTTTTTCCTCTGCATATTTCCGTATGCACAAGCATCGTGTGACTGTTTACTCTGTGCCAGATATTGCACTAAGAGTATCATTAGATGCTGCTTTGAATTCTTTTCCAGTCCAGGTTGGAGCAAGTGGTCCTCCCAGGTTGGGCTGGGGTAGTTACTTTGGTTCACTTCTCCCTTGAAATCAATTCTAAGTATAGTACCAAATTAAAAAAAAAAAAAAAAAAGAACAGAGGAGCTTGCTTTCACAAAGAAAATCATGTCAGTTAAGATGAGTTTCTCTTTACTATAAAACCACATTTGGAAATTACGTGAGGAAGGAGAATCTTCACAAAGGAGATGCCTTGACTGTTAGTAGCATTTGCCTCTTTGTTTCTTTCCCAGCTCAGTGTTAAGTGAACATCAAACAAAGGAATATTTTTGGCCCTAGTTATCTAGTTATCTGTCCCACTGGTAATATTAACCAAACAATTATCTTTGTGTTGTGTAGACCTGAGTAAAAAGGGCCACAAAGAGCCCTTGCTATTCTATTGATAGAGGGAAATTTATTTTAGGATTGCAAATATCATAAATATGGGAGGTTTGAAAATTATAACAAAAAAAGATTTCTTTGTATCTACTTCAGTGCGTCCAAAGTTTGAATTGGAGAAGAGTAGAGGCAGGGGAGAAGAAATGACATTCTACCCAAAGGCGCATTCCAGGAGTATGTTTTAACACAGCCTCTCATCTGATGCCCTCCCTTGCCTCTGTGTTTTTGCATTCTGTCTCTTTCTGCCTTTTCTTTCCCCTCCTCCCTTTTCCCTGTCTTGCCAAACTCCTGTTAAAGTCGGGGCATAGCTAGGGTGCTGTGACAATGGTGGAAAGAGAGAAGAGAGGCACTGTTTCTATTCAAACTCTTTACATCTCTTCTCATTCTTTCAGCAAGCATCGCATATTAGCTGTGGAGAACACACACACACAGACACACACACACACACACACACACACACATTCTGTGCCAGAGCAGATCTCCTGAAAATTGCTGCCAAGTGGCCGCCGCCCAAGAGACTGCAGAATTTCTGGCACTAGGCAGAATCGATGGCTGCAGCCAAGTGATTGTTGCTGAACTTACCTGTGTCGAAAGGTCAGCCTTGCGGTGCTAAGGCTGGGCACAGTCACTGAAGGCGAATTGGATTGTGAATGGAGGCCCTGAGGCGTGTTCTGCACTTTGCAGCTGGTCTGGCAGGCTCCTCCACCTCCTGAGTCTGCCACAGGCATGGGAAACACCTGGGCAGTGACAAAGGCAGGTAAGGCAGCTTCGCCAAGGTACAGTATCAGCCACCTTTGTTTTGCCCAGAAAACTGTACAGTAATGTCCACATTCTTAGCAAGTGATTCTCCAATGCACTGTGTCAGCATGAAAAGCTCTAAATCTTTGCATGAGACATGTACCTCAACTTCAGCTCTAAAATCATGTGTTATTTGAGTGGATCCTACACTGATTTGTAACTTAAATAGAAATGTTACCAATTCGAGAAAATACAAATGAGTCAGAGCACAGCTTAGAAACTGTTTTGTGTATGTATTTGTGTGTGTGTGTGTGTGTGTGTGCGCACATGTGCGTGCGCGTGTGTGTGCATGCCTGTGTGTTATGGCGGGTTCATGGATTTAAAAAAGAACCATGGGTTATCAAAAAAATATGCCAAAGTGTAAGAACCAGTTATTTAAACATTGAGCACTTTTGTTCCTCTATTCTTTCAAATGAAAAATAGATAAAAGAAAAAAATGCAGCCTAATTTGCACAAGGGTCAGAGGGATGGATGAAATTACAACTTCTTCATGAATGAAATGTAAGTCATCAGATGGGAACTCCTTCAACTTCCTGTGACTGCCTCTGTGCCCAAGGAACCACCCTTTCCTCCTTCCTACTGGCTGCTATGAAAGACGAGTCTATCTGCTTCATCCTACCATCTCAGCCTAACCCCTCCACCTTCCTTGTCACATACCCTTCTGCCTCTTTAGGAACTGTATTCTATTGCATGTCTCCTCTTTTGGTAACTTCAACCTACTTCCTCCCTTCAGTATTTAAATATGATCTAGTCTTTCTCAACTTCTAGAAAAACCTTCCTCGATTCCACAGTACTTTTCGACTCCCCTGTATCTTCCACAGCCAACCTCATTTGAGTGTCAGTCTATACCTGTCACCTTTATATTGCTTCCCGTTCTCTCCTCAGCACACTGAAGTCTGGTATCCACCACCACCACCTGACTTTTTAATTTAATTTAAAGAAGTTTTTTTTGACTTCTCAATTTTTATTCTTCACTTATCTGATCACTCAGCACTGCTTGATCCTACTGACTATTTGCTCCAGTAGAGGTGTTTCTTCCCTTCGCTTCACATTCCACTTGGTGATTTCTGCCTCTTTCGAGAAACTCTTCCTTCTTGGTCTTAGCTGCATGTAGACAGGTAATTCAGGCTGATTCTCAAATATCTAACGTAAATATTTTAATTTTGTTTTTATAATAGAGGGTTAATAGAGTATCAGTTAATATCTGTGAGATGCAAGTAAACTTTTGATCATCACTTTTAAAGTCATTATATTATTGTCATTACTTTATAGTGGTGTAGGCACGTGGTGGGGGGCAGTCTATCATTTGACTCAGGGTCTATTCTTGCTCCTCTTTTTTCCCCTGGAAATGCTGAATACTTCATTAGGATTATCATTTTTAACTTAATGGGATCCTTCACAGTATCACCTATAATTTCATCTTAAAGGTATTATAGCACCATTGGTATTCATGTTATTATTAGCTTACATTTAGTAAGCATGTGCTATGTGCTAGGTGTTTCACACTTGTAATGATCTCAACTCTATTCTGATCAAAAATGTAATATAAGAAATAATAATTACTTATTCTAGTCCAGAACAAGTGTGCAGAGTCAGATATTTTTATGTTCCAATATCAGATTAGCAAAGATAGGATTCACACAAGGTCTACCTAATACCTGAAACCCATGTTCTTTCCATTGTGCATACTTACAGTCTTTGCTATAACCCAATATCCTTGTTCAGAACTCCACGTCTTAAGGTTGTCTAAATAGTTAAATAATGGCTTCTTGTGTGGTCCTTTCTATTCTAAATCATGACTTTAAAGTGTTACAGATGAAATCAACATAGAAACCCCTCAGACCCCAACCTTTTTGGAATGACCAGAAATATTTCTGAGATTTCTTTTATAAAGTTTTCTTTTCCCCTGTATTGGTTGTTGGTTATTGACTTTGACAAGGCTTGGTACACTGTCAAGTATGTTTCAAAAAAATTACTCTAAAAAGCACACACTTTGATTGTGCGCGTGAGGTCTTGGCATTGGAATGAGATAAAGAGGACTGATGTGAGGAACCTGTAAGAGAATGGATAGAACTAATTGGCTGTAGGGCAACTAATTGGCTAGGAAGGAGGAGTGATTTTGCTCCCTTCCTCCCAGGGAATATTTGACAATGTCTGGAGACATTTTTGGTTGTTACAACTTGGGTAGTGGGCTCTGTTTCTGGCAACTAGTAGAGAGAGGCGGGTGATACTGCCAAAAATTATAAAATGCACAGAACAATTCTAATCTTGTTCTCTAGGACAAAGAATTTTCAAGCTCAAAGTGTCAACAGTGCAGAGGTCAAAGAAACCCTGCTGTAGAAAAGAGGGAAAAAGGAAGAGAAAAGGAGACTTTGCAATTTTGAGTCTCTTTGACAACAGACGTGGCAATTTCATCCAGAGCAATTAGAAGCTCAGAAGTTTTGGTGCATTATTGAATAAGGGGATGAATCATTTCAACCAGCTTGAGCTTGAGGTTAATGGGAGAGACACAGCTGGCAGAACCAGGAGGCAGAAATGTTGTTAAACTAAAGAAAGAGGGAGAGGAAATGTGGATATAGAAGTAATTCACCTTAGGGTGATAGTTGAGACCACAGAAGTGGTTGAAATATTCAAGGACATGTGGGGAAAGAAGAGTAAAGGCATTTTACTGGTGATTTAAAAACATATATCCTTCATATAAATAGTGTATTTTTAAGTGATATACAGTAAGAATTATTCCTGCCATGCCCATCTGTTTCAACGTGAGGAATCAAAATTTGAATACCAACCTTTCTAAAATAAAGGTTTCTGGACAGATTTAATTTCACTAGTGTTAACAGTTTGTTTCTTCTACCTTAATACCACACTTTTTGAAGCAGAGGTTATCAAATTTAATATTTATTTTTGCTTAGGATTTTCATGTTAAGATGATAACTTGTCAATGGCAAGAGGGGTTGAAGATATTTTGCTGATATTTAACTCAAGATCAGAAAAAAGGATGTGCATAAAGAGAGGTATAGCCTTTCTTTCTTTCTTTCTTTCTTTCTTTCTTTCTTTCTTTCTTTCTTTCTTTCTTTCTTTCTTTCTTTCTTTCTTTCTTTCTTTCTTCTTCAGTTTGTCTACTTTTTGGCTTGGTTTCAAAGTACTTTCTTTCTTTCTTTCTTTCTTTCTTTCTTTCTTTCTTTCTTTCTTTCTTTCTTTCTCTTTCTTTCTTTCTTCCTTCCTTCCTTCCTTCCTTCCTTCCTTTAGAAAACTCCTAGGTTGTTTAGAAATGTAGCTACTGAAGAATAAAATGTTGGCAGATAGGACGGCCACTGGTTCTGCAGAAGGATGAGTTGGCTAACATCTGGGCCTTCCAAGGCCTTCAGGCGCAGCGAGATTTGGAGTTTCCCAGATTGGAGGAACCAGTTTGGTTCCTCTTAAGTCTCATATAAAAATTTCTTGACTTTATTGCTTGTGTCTTGTGAAGATTCATGGCTTCATCTGCTCTGTCTTTTGAATAATATTTATAGCTTCGTTAGCCATGGCCTTTAAAAAAAAATCTGAACCTTATTGTTCAAATAGATGTCTCATCATGCTGAATAACGCATGACCCACACATGCTAAGAATAAACTGGATGGTGGCATGAAATCTTCCACCCACGTAACTGGAAATGCATGGAATGCAGAACTGGATCTCAACTGCAATGCTCTCTGCAGAAATGGCTCTTCACATCTGTAGAGGAAACCACCTACTCGTAATTCATTAGAGGGGTCTGGAAATGTCTGTGTGGAAATCTCTCCCTCAGGCCTGCTATCGTATCTGAAATTCTCACCATGACATTCAGTTCTTTGTCTAAGACATCATTTCAGTAAAAGCACCTTTAAAACACGTAGAAATATCCTGTAACGGTAGAAACATTGATTCAACTGAAGCCTATTTTTAATTTAGCACAGCTAGGCTTTTCTTTTTTCTAACTTAACCCCTCTTTTTTAGAAAGCAGATTTCTGACAAACTAGAGTTAGGAGAATATTTGATCAAGGTAAGAAATCAGCAATATTCAGGCACAGTGGGCATTGCTAATGGGGCCCTACATAGTGGCAGTAGGTGGACAAGGCTGGAAAAGATGGGGTAGGAGGCAGGATCCATTGAGGCAACTGTGCTGCATGAGGAAGCAGAGCGTGCCCTTTGGGATATGGCCATTAGAGACCTATCCTTGAGACACAAAGTTCGGTCATTTCTAATAATAGCAACACAAATAATAAATCAATAACAGTGACTTTGAGTATTCTTTACTGGGTTCCAAGACCTTAGCTATACCTGTCACATGCATTATCTTAATTCTTACAATGACTACAGTTGAATAAACAGACTCAGAAAGGGTAACACCTATCCAACTATGAAGTTAATAAGTGGGAATAGTTGGCATTCTAAATGAGGTTGTTCTGACTCCAAATTCGTGATATTAGCCATCATTCACATTGCCTCTTTATGATCTTCCCCTTCGTTCTGTCTCCCTCTTGTCACCCCTTCAAATTTACGCTACAGCTATATGCTGTTTTCCCCACCTAGAATGTCTTAACCTTCTTTTCTACCTGCTAGAATATTTTTTTTTTAATTTTTTGAGAACTAGGTGAAATGGTGAAATATCACCTCCTTTAAAAATTTTTTCTTTAATGTATGATCAGTTGCATTCATATTACAAGTAACTAGAGAGATATAGCTCTATTCCCTGCCAGATTGTAAGGCAAGAATTCTTATTATATTATAACGTTTGTAGAACAGAGTCTAACTTTGCCTATTGAACACAATGGCATCAGACATGACATTTGTAGTATGAGTAAATTTGGTCATAGGTATCCTGTAAAATTGAAGACTAAGCAATTTTCATCCTAAAGTTACCAACAAAAGATTAAATTATGTTTACTAGAGTTGGTTTTAGAAGGCAGGAACTAACATAGTACTTTCAAGAATATTTTCATTTTTGGGTGCCTGGGTGGCTCAATTGGTTAAATGTCTGTCTTTAGCTTAGGTCATGATTTTGGGGTCCTGGGATTGAACCCCATGTGGGGTTCCCTGCTCAGCGGGGAGTCTGCTTGTCCCTCTCCCTTTGCCCCTCCCCCTGGTCTCTCTCTCTCAACTAACTAACTAAATAAATAAAATCTTTAAAAAACTTTATTTTTTAATTAACTAAAATTTTCGTTAGTTATCCAAACAGTTTTTATCAAAGTCACTAATTTGCTTGTGACTGGATAATTGAATTTTATTGTACATTCAAGTGACGTAAGGATGGAAACACACACACACACACACATATATATATGTATATATATGTATATATATATATTTATACCTTTGAGGACCTATAATTGTAAAACTTCTGCCAAAGGGAAATATGCCACAATGCACGCACTGTAAGAATGAGAAAAACAAAATGCTTGTCAATTTATTATTCAATGCATTTATGAATAAATGATATAAATGGGTGTGAGGAGGTATAAATATGTATGCTACAGATAGAAAAACACCTTATAAATAACTTTAAAAGAAACATATAAAGGTGCTGTAAGTGTGGGAAACACATCACATATGGCCTTAGTTACATAACTCGAAACATCAGAGAAACACGTGGTTGCTTTTTGTGATCCTGGGAAACCAGAGATGTGTTTTTCTCCATTTCTAAGGTTTTTTGTGTATGCCTTGATGATAACAAGCTCTTTAAAAATTTCAAACAAGATGGATGTGTCCCTCCACCTATTTATATTTTTCGAATAAGGAATTATGTTTGTTTTAAATTTCTCAAAATTAAATATAAATTGGAAATGTAAATACTTCTGAAATGGAGAAAAATTTATTGGAGGGTTTATCTTGTCCCTGCAGTTTCCTCTTCCTTTCTTCATCCAGCCTGTGGGGTGTATTTTAGTAACTTTGTTAAACCAAACCAAACTGTGAGTGTGTACATATGTGAGTGTATCTCTCCTTACCCTTTGTTACTTAAGAACCAAAAGTAGCTGATAGCTCCACTGGAAGCTTAAGATATGAATATTGACATGGTGTGTTTATACAGAATATCCTCTGGGTCTAGACTGCGTATCACGCATTCAGCCATTCATTTACTCCATGCACAATAATTGAGAACCAACAACTTTTCAGGCTGGGGTACAGATAAGAATGTGCCATAGACTCAGTCTTGGGGAGGAATAGGCATAATTATAAACCAAAAATGTGACAAGCAAATATTTAAAAGATGTTCTATTTGAAGATCTGGTGCCTAAATACCTTAGATTCTAGGTGAATCCATCAAGAGTCATACCATGGGGGCTTCCTGTCCTGACTGACATCTGTGTCATCTAAAGAGCTTTTTATTTCTGATCTAGATATTGGACTAGCAGAGAGCACCAGAGACGGTAAGAAGCTGAATGTATTTCTCAGGATATCTAAAGATGAAGCTTTTGAAAGTCCTAGTTATGCACCATTGTATGCACAGAGAGGAGAAAAGTTACTTTGTCCCTTTTACTCTATCTGCTCTAATTTATAGGGCATCACTGCTTAATGATTATGCAGACAGCCTTGAAGCTAGGCTTTTCATGTTTATCACGTAGCTCCATCATTTAGTATCTGTGTTACTGCAGGCAAGTTATTTAAGTAGTGCCCATTTCCTTGACAGTCAATTTCCTTGACTGTAAATGTAAAATAACAACACCTGCTAATAATATTGTTGTGTAGATTTAGTTAATTAATGCATACAAAGCCATTAGGACAGCGCCTGACATATAGGCAGTGCTATTGTTCTATTACCAAGTTTTTATGACACTTGTTTTTGCTGGGCCTGAGAAGGCATCAGACTTCTTGTCAATATAATTCTCCAGACAACCACCATCACTACATTGGAGTTGCGTGTGAGGTGAAATTAATTTGTCATCACTATCCTATAGAGATATAAAGATCTTTCTACTATTATAAGAAAAGTCCTCTGAAAAACAGTTTTAAGCAGTCTTACAGGACGTTGCTCTTATTAATCTGCCAACTGGTCCTTTTATAATAAAGAAGTCATCTCATAACTCAAGGGTACTATCCCTCCCAGAGGTATTTGCATTTTAACAGACTTACTAAAAATATACATGGTTCCACAATCCTGAGGTATAGTTTTCCGATGGTGGATTTCCAGGTATCATGATCGGTAGTGAGGGAGCTTGAATCTCCCACAATGAATTGAGATACACAGGAGGCCTGAAGCTGACCCAGTTTAGTTGCATCCTCTGGCTATATGCAGGAGAATATCTTCTGTGCAGAAAAGTTTCCCCAATTTTTAGTGAAGAACTAATGGACTCCTACAAGTAAGACTAGAAATGAGCTCCTTGCATATTTGAGGAAGCAGCCACTTTGACTTAAAGTTCTAGGACCAGAAGACAATAGATTTAGAACCTTGAGATACTTGCATCTTTTCAGATACAGAGTATACATATAGAATATCACATAAAATGTTATATGTAGTAGTTCTTTATAATAATTAAAGACATAAAGGATTATGAAAGTTTACCAATCAACAGAAATGTATTAGGAAAGAAAAAGGAAAAATGGAAAAGGAAAAACTCTAAATATGCAAAGCATTGTTGACATAATGATAAAATGAAAGTCAAATATTATAGGTAGCACATTAGAACCAAGGCTAGGGTGAAAAGTTCTGACACAGAGAATGGAAGAGGGGTAGTATTTAAAGAGCTATAGCTGGATGTGAATTTTCTAGACCTGATGAAAAACCGTGTGAATTCACAGATTTTGGAAGAGCAGTGTAGCCTGAGTAGTATAAACAAAAAGAAATTCACACATTGTAGTGAAATTGCAGAACATCAAAGACAAAAAAGACCTTAAAAGCAACCAGAGAGAAAGACAATTAAAATGAAATAGTAAGTGGAGGGATAGTGTCTTTCTCAACAGCAATAGTGAAAGCAGAAGGTGATGGAATAATATCCTCAAAGAGTTGAAGTAACTTAAGAACCGTTCATCTAACTGTATACTTAGCAAAACTATCATTCAAGAATGAGGGTGAAATAAAGACATTTTCAGAAAAATAAATTTACTACCCAAACCCAACTAAAACCACCATTTGAAGGAAATTTTGAAGGAGTGTTTCCCATACTTTTCAGTCTTTGGGACCCTTTGACTCTCCTGAAAATTTTTGAGAGCCCCGAAGAGCTTTTGTAGGTATGGGTTGTATCTGTCAAAACATCTTAGGCACCTGAGAAATGTATACATTGCACCACAAAATCGTGTTTTCAGAGCTATAGGCATTTCTGGGTAATGACATTGTATGGAAATATGGGGACAGACCACAGAGGAAACAGATTTGAAGTTGTCTTGGAATTTGGGTCAACCAAGAGGTGCCAGAAGGGTGTTTCAGTGTACATTTTAGCAATGGGAAAAAGACAGAATATTCATGGCACTTACAGGGGACCATAATGAAACTGACTTGACCTATAAGTAAAACTTATTTGGGGGAAATTTGAGTCAGGAAGCGCTGGAGTGTGGAAGTCTTTAAATATAAAGATGCCATAAGCCTCAAAATTCAGAGAGAGAGAGAAACCAGAACTTGTGCAAAATCTAGTGCTGTAAAAATCATGAATCATCTAAAGGAATAATCACCAATGAAAAGCAGTTTAATATTGTACAAACCACATTTGAAAGATGGTAAGCCTGTCATGTATAATATATGAGAGTTACTATAGGTGTTTTCAAACTTCATGTCAGTTGTGTCCTGTGAGCCCCATAGCCTTCATCTTTAGGCAGATAACAGAATGGTTATAATGATCTCCTGCCTGTGTGGTCTTCTGCAGTGTTTTCTCCTCTCCTTTTTTATCAATTCTCTTATATTCATCTGGTCACCAAATTTTCATGTGTGTCTTTGAGTTGTTTTATGTTGCTGAAAAACGCTTGATGTTGCTGTATCCAGGTAATAAATCCAGTGTGGTGAGGGAAGACCTGGAATAACAAGACCTTTTTTTGGCTGCTCTATTGATTACACATGACCTGAATCAGCTCTTTATTTTTCAATCTTTTCATCTCTGACCTGGGGAGAGCAGCCGCATTACTGTTAGATAATGTTGAAAAACACTGCTCGTTCTGATAAAGGAGGATTGTTAGAAATCATTGACTAAAATCTTAAAACTTTTCATTGCTATTTTAATTTAAGCAACACTGTGCCATACGTAGTGTTTTAATTACTAGCTAGGTTTCTAAATGTAGACTGTAATTTGATAAAATATCTGTAATGTAGGCAAGCTACTATAGCTAAATACCCTTGCCATTTGCTTATGCATACTGTATGTGTACATGTGCACCATATGCACACATATGCTGACTTGCTGTATGGCTGGAAGACTTGGACCTGTATTTGTAGGAGCTCCATTTGTGGAGGTTCAGAACAGTGTTTATAGGAGTACGAAAGGGAAAAACAGGAATGGCTTTGACAGGAATCAAAATCTGCAAACTTTCCTCCTCAGCCATCCTCATCACACTCCTCCTGCTCCTGACTTTGACAATAATTAATATGGATATAGCACTTTGGAGTTTATGAAACACTCTTGCATAATTTTCACCTAACTGTGGGAACGAAGCCAGCATAACACCAGCATGTGAGAAATGGCGGGGACGTGTGGGTCGGGGCTGTGAGCAGGCAGCACTTACATTGCAGGGCAAGTATTTGGTGATAAGGAGTTTGGCCTTTATTGTATATGCAATGGGAAGCCCCTGAAAGGTTTTAAGCAAGAGAGTAAGATGAATTAATTTATATTTTAGAAAGGCTTGCAGGCTGCCACATGAAAATGAATTGTCAGAGGATAAGGGTGAAAGCATAGAGATCAGTTAGGAGGCTACTGAAGTAGCCTTGCTGAGAGGTAGTGGTGACCTGGGGTGTATTCACCTTGAAGCTAACAAAGCTTTATCTTAAGGGTCCGCTGCTTACAGAAGCCACTTCCCAGGCTGGGGTAGAGCCTGAGAAAATATTCATAACATCCTGTGTCTCTGTGATATTAATAATAAAACTTTTTAACTATTATCTGTTAAGACAGCTGTTTCTTTCCACTTGGACTTCCATCTACCATATGAGCACTTGGGTGGGGTGATATTAGAGTGGCTATAGTCATTTTTAGGATCTTGTCAAGGGCAAGTTGAGCTGGGTATATGTAGTTTTAACTACAATTTGGAAAGGTGTTTTGGAATGGTTCCATTAAACAGATGAAGCATGCTTCTTTGATAATCTTTACATTTATTGGAGAACCAAAGAAACATAGATTAAACACTAGTGATCAGAAACAAAAGTGAGGATTAATAATAAAATCACTAGAAATTATTCTGACATCCAGAAGTGAACTGTGTCACCCCCAAATTTTCAAATTTCATTAATTCATTAAATTTTGAGAAGAAATTGATAGTTCGCTGTTTGATAACCCAGTCAACGAAGAGGAGGGAATCATTGTGAACATATTGGGAAAAGATTTAACTTTCTTGCTGTTTTGACAAGAGGAAGAGAACATAATAACTAATACCATGCCATTCTCAATGAGAACACCAACAAACTGCTTAATGAGTTTTGCTGATCCAAAGAGTATGTAAGATTAGTCACTGCGTGTGTAGAAAGCTTGAAATGTTCTGAAATCTTAGAGCTCATCTACAAAAGAAACTAAAAAATGATCTTTCCAAATTTGACAAGCGTCTGAAACATTTACATAGTACTACAATAACGTGTGTTGATGCTGAAATAAAAATGTTAAGCTATCAGCAACTATCCTCAACTTGTTGGAGAAAAGATTGAATTATCTATTGTCTTTACCAAAAACTGTTTTATAAAACTGTTGTCGTATGAAGAGGTGATCAAAAAGTACGCAGCCAATTATGTAGGAAAAATTATAGATATGTGTGAACATGTTAATTAATAATAATAGTGGGGCACCTGGGTGGCTCAGTGGGTTTAGCATCTGCCTTCAGGTCAGGTCATGATCCCAGGGTCCTGGGATCAAGCCCCATGTCAGGCTCCCTGCTCAGTGGGAGTCTGGTTCTCTCCCTTTCCTTCCCCCAGCTCATGCTCTCTCTCTCTCTCTCTGTCTCACTCTTTCTTAAATACATAAATAAAAATCTAAAAAAATTTAAAAAATTAATAAAATAGTATATCATTTTTCCAGGTTTTTATAGACTTTGTAGTAGTATTCAGCTTAAAAAGTGTGTATGTGTCTATGATTTTTTTTCCTCATTCAAAAAATATATTCTTCCTCTTCTTTTTTTAACCTAATTTTGTATGCATAGCTTGTGTGACCTTTCCTTAAAATATGGCCTCTCTAATTGAACAAGCTTCAGGTTCCACCAAACCTGGATCTGCCCTTCAACTTGGGTTGTGGCTGAGCAAATGAAGAAAAGTGGATGTATTCAGGGTGTATTTTGAAAGTAGAATAAATTCCTATATGAGTGTCTTTTTGAAGGGCTATAGCTCATTTCTGGGGGCGGGGGGCGGTGTTGAATGAGTTAAAACTGAGAAAAAAACATAATTCCTTTAGAGTCATACAACTCAGAACTGGCTAACTAGGATTGAATCTAGATGTGTTAGGTTCAAACTCCTTTGTCATTGTTTATTGAATGACATTGCATTGCATTGCATGACATTGAATATTGCATATTTGAAGCTTCAGTTTTCTTAGCGTGGTTTTGAGGGTTCAATTAGACGATGCCGACAAAATGCTTCATGTGCTGTCCAGCACATGGTTGAGTGTGGCCTGTTAAGGGTTGCTATTAGTAAGATGATAAGAGGTTTATTCTTTAGGTGCAGGTGTTTTTTGTTGTTGGTGTTTTAATTGGGGGTATTTATTTTTCTGTCTGCTTGTCAATCTCTCTGAGGGAGTGAGCCCACTCTGCTGTAGGTTTCCATTTGTTTCCAGGGGACAAAGGAATTTCTCTTCTTTGCTGCCTGCTTGTCACGCGTCCTCCAGCCAGCGCCCATTGCAAGGAGTGGCAGCTCACAACAACAGAGCCCTTAGGCAGACCAGCCTATGGAGCATCAGTGGCAGATGTGCTGGGGGAAACCTGCATGTGGGACAGAAATTGTTCATGTTTCGGTAGGGATGTTGGTGGTCCTCTCACAGTTTAAAGAGGTGGGAGCATGAAGTCACACATTTGCTAATGATGCAAGAACAAGGGAAGCTTTTAGGACTCCAGTGCAGTTCTAAAATAATCAGATCTAGCTAGTTTATTTAGATTTAAGATGAGGAATGAGATAGGATGAGTCTAATTTTTACAGGTTCTACATAGCAGGAACATTCTCTAAGTGGTCTGTTATTGAAACTTGTTTAGATGATTGACAACTCTTAATGTCTCTTTGGACTTCTCAATTACTTCTGTAGAACTTATTTTGTCACTCTTAACTAGGAAGAATAACATTTATCTCTTTGAGAACCAAAATTTCATTAATGTTTTTATTTTCTTTGTGTTATCATAATGAGCTCCTGCTTTATCATCCAACATGCTGATAATCCTCTCTTTCTTAATTCTAAATTTTAATTCTAAGATGAGAGAATTGAAGGCGTCCAGATATACAGATACATGTTTAAATGCATGCACAAGTTGTTTTTGCTGGAAGAAAATGAGAGCTCCAAAAATGGGGTGTTTCTGTAATGTTCCTTTCCATCTTCACGTAGCAAAGACTACTTTTGTTCTCCCAGGCCACCACACCCTTAATTGGTCATCATAAATCCTGTGGGCTCCCAGCAGTTTGCCAGAGGAGATAGCAGTTCTTTTTGTTTGTTCTTTCATTTGTTGGTACTCTGCTTGTTGGACTTCTAAATTAGGATAGTCCCTGATAGAGATTTCAGTTTTAATTTGAATTCTGCACTTTAATTACATGTTTTCCACCTGCTCTTTAATGAAGGTGGCACCCTCTAATACGGGATGGGACAACTTCTTTTTCTTTTCTTTAGCAGATCCACATTTCACTACCAAATCTTCAGAACTCTGGGAAATAATGCAAACCAACTGTGACTTCTTTCTGGGTCTCCCCAGTGTGGCACTTGAAATTATGTAAGAGCTGGGTCAGTGAGAGAGAGAGAGGACGTCTGACAGAAAAGAGAGGTGATTCAAAATTAAAGAAAGATTCAGTTACGACTGAGATTTTTGGGCAAAACCCCACTTACTGAGTTTCTCTTCTGTATACAGGTTTGCTTAAAATATGTGCTGAGATCAAACACCATGATTTTTATAGCATTAAATGTTAAATGTTTCTCATTCAAACATTACGGTAGGTAAGCAAGGTATCTTCGGAATTGTATGGTAAGCTTTTGTCTTCAGGCTGAAGGACCGTTCCTTTTACGAACCAACTTTTGTATGAGCCTTTTATTTTTTGTAGAAAAAAGAATAATACCCGCTCTGAATTTCTAGTAGGATTATGTTTTGCCTTCTCCCCAGGCCCCTCTCTAAAAAAGTATACACACACACACACACACACACACACACACACGTATCTAAATGTGATTTAAGCATGCCACTACAAATATGCTTATATTTACATTAACAAAATATTCGACTTTTTTTCTTTGACATGATGTTAATGTTTTATAGTTACAATTGAATGAAGGCCCCAACAGGGCCAGGAAGTGATGTCACTTTTCTTTCTTTATACAGAACGTGTAGACTCTCTGGTAACTCTGCCTGCAGTCCCCATTCTGGCCTGTGAAGACGTTAGGAAAATCAGAGGTCTAGAGCCCAGTGGCATATGTCTTCCCTTTGATAGTCTTGGTTCAGTGTAATCACTTTAGGTCAATGTGGAAGTAACAGTCAGGTATCCTGGAGCCAACTGCTCAAACTTTGCATCACTTACTCTGTGGAAAACAGTAGAAGTTTTCTTTCTCACTGCTTTTCATCTGATAAAATGCCCAGTGCTAGATCAATAGTTTGATCTCTTAACCCCAATAGGAAGAGGGAGGAATGGCCTGATCATTGCACAATTCATCACTTATTATGCTTTTGGCAGTCTCTCCCCCCCCCCCCCCCCCCAGCAATCTCCTCAAGACCAGCTTCTCCTAAACTATAGTATCCAAACATTGGGAGTCTGACCTACTTCTTGAAGACCATGCCCAGAAATTTGATACTGTAATTACTCCTAGAATGAGCAAACTTGCTCATCCTTTACTTCCTTATGGTAGCTATTCAGCGTAGAAGCAGTGAGTGGCCCTTGATTAAGCATTAAGGGGTTTTGTTGTTATTGCTTAAATGAAAAAATAAATATTTCATTGGGACATCATTGGTATCTTGATTTAGTTTCAAAGTGAACGCAGCTACATGCCTCGAGTGACTGCTTTTAAACAATTAAGTCCTGTCTCCACCTTAACATTTTGTTCATTAGTCACTGTTGAACCTTTGTCCTTACTTGTCAGTATCTGAGAAAACATACACTTTAGCTCACAATGTCTACTCATTCTCTCCAACACTGTGATAAGAGTTTCCTCACTCATGGCCAATCTGTCAGAATGGAAATTCTGTATCATGGGTGGGATTGGGAAATCTCACTCAAGCTATGTCCATGTGATGCCAGTCAAGATGAAAATGGAAAGTGGTGATTTGGATGGTTCTAGATGATGGGATTTTTTCAAATATCTAGATATTTACATCTTTTAGATTAGTAGACCCCAAGTTCTTAAGTTCTTGGTCCGGTAAAAAAATTGGGTCTCCCTAGGACTCCCCATTTTTACTTTTGTCAGGTTAAAAAAAGTAACAAGTTCTACTTACTTTTGCCATCATTTCATGCAAGGAAGGGCATATAAATACCAAAAAACAAAACAAAACAAAACAAAAAACCTAAAAGGTCATAATCTCAGATTAAAAGAGTTATTTTAAGTGAATCCACTGTTTTGTTGAAAATGTATTGCCTATTGTTCTCATTTCACACCAGACCTGTGAGAACTCTGTGTTGGGGCTGAACATGGCACCTGCTTTGGGGACATAGCTTAGTGTTTGGATGCCTGATATTTCGACAATGTAGACCACAGATGCCTGTCAGTGTAGGAGTTTTACTTACGTGTTTTTCCTTCTTATCGGTATGCTGAGGTAGTTGCTTTATATCTCAAGAGTTCTGCTTAATGGGTATGTCTTCCTATAGATAGCTTTTAACTTCACGTTGTTTCTCTGGGAAGATAACTCAGCTATGCTTGTAGGCTTAGTGAAGATTACTCATTCTGAAACAGGATCAGCCTTACCCTTACGTGGAATAGGCAGCGGCTTATGTGGCATGATTTGTGAGGTGCTGAGAAAGCTTGAAAGTAATTTTTCCACTCAGTTGCCACACAGCTTGAAATCAAAACATGAACATTTATTCCTTTGGGCACCTTGAGGGTCCCTCTGTCTCCTCTTCTTTACACTCTGATCTTCAGGTCATCTCCAATCACCCTAAAGGCTTTAAATACCTTATAAAATGTACCTATGACTTTGTTTTTATTCAGGTATGGTGAGGCCAACAGATCAGGAGAGAGTCGTCATTGAAAGATGGTTTGTACTCATAGTTCCCAAGAGGAAGGAAATACTGCGTTTCACAGAGGCACATGGGGAGAAGCATCAGGGTCTGCCACGAAGCAGAGGAGCAAGGGGAAAGCATGCACGGGATACTTCATTGTGGTTTTCATAGGAAGGAATAGGCTAGGCAGTGTCGGCAGGCTGAGTAGGTTTGTGATTGAATAGTGTAAATAATTGAAGTGGGATCTGGGCTATAGGGATGCTCCGTAGTTGTCTGGTATCTGGCTGTGGGTTGGTTAGGGCAGGGGAAAATTGCTTTGGGAGCGAGAACCTGATAAAGGAGGTAGTTGGGGTTTGAGCTCTGGATTAGTTGGTTTGCATGTGAAAGGGATGCTCTCCCCGGGAGACCTTGGCAATCTGTAGGAATGAGGTAATTCCTGGGAGGGGGCAGTCTTGCCCTGGTCAGTGAGGCTTCAGATAGCACAGCATCAAGAATATAGAAAATAAGGAAACAAGGTTAATACACCAATCCCCAGATTGGTATCTGCTTCCCAGACCTCCCTTTCATGCATATTCATCTACCCAGCTGCTGCTTGGCATCCTCATTTAGATGCCTCAGGGCATTTCAGAATTAACCTGCCTAAAGTGAAGTACCAATCTAGCCCCAAACCTGGCCTTCCCGTTTTCACCATCTCAGTAAAGACTATCTCCAAAAATAAAGCTAGAAACCTGGGCAGTGCCTTTCTTTTCCTTACTTCCCATGCTTAGTCCATCTGCTGCTCCTTTCAGTTCCTTCTCCAGAATGTATCTTACATTTATACACCTCTCCTTATAGCCGCTGCCACCACGTGAGTCTAAATCAGTACTTCTTATCTGATCTTCCAATTCCAGTCTTCTCTATGTGGGGAAGACACAATAAACAACAAACCAACAATTATTTAACAAACAAACCAACCAACAAAAATCCACAAATGAATATAAATGCTGTAAAATTATAAATATTCTTCTCTTCTCCCATTTTCTCAGTCCCCCATCCTCACTGCCCTGCAGCACAGAACATAATTTATTATCTTGTCACGTGCTAGAGTAAACTTTTAAAAATATTAAGCAGAACATACCACTGCCTTACTTAAAATCTTTTGTAAGATTTCCAACATGCTCCAAATCCAGTCCACTTTATTACTGTGGGCTAGAATTCGCGCATGATATGACCACAGTCTAGCGTTCCGGCTTCATTCCATGCCATCTTCACCCTCACTGACTGTGTTTCATAGCCTTTTTGAGTTTCAAGAATATTTTAAACTCTTTCCTGCTGCAGGAACTTGGCAGTTGCTGGTAAACTCTATGTGAAAGCTTTTTCCTAGACTTTGTGTGCCTCTGGCTTCTTCTTGTCCCCTAGGTATCAGCTTAAAATCATTGCTTTATTTTTTTTAAAGATTTTATTTACTTATTTGAGAGAAAGCAAGAGCGAGAGAGATCACAGATGGAGAGGGAGAAGCAGACTCCCTGTTGAGCAGAGAGCCCAGTTGGGGCTCAATCCCAGGACCCCGAGATCATGACCTGGTCCAAAGGCAGACACTTAACCAGCTGAGCCACCTGGGCACCCCAGCTTAAAATCATTTCTTTAAAGAGTAGTGCTGTGATCATCTTCTCTAACTACAACCCTCCCTCCCCTCTCCATATCATCTATAACATCAAGTTCTTTATTTTATATTATTATATTGATGTTTAGTTTTCTGGTCTTTGTTGCTTATGGGGTCTTCCCTGCATGAATGTAAGCTCCAGGGGTCTGGCCACCACCTGCCTCATCATCATTATAGCTCCTTGCATACAATGGGTGCTTGATCAGTATTTTTTAGATGAATGAATTATTTAGACAATGCCTTTTCTTACGATTTGTTCAGCTTTATTGTGATATAATTGACGTATATAACACTGTAAGTTTAAGGTATACAACATGATGATTTGATACAGATAAATATTGTGAAATGATTACTGCAGTAAGGTTAGTTCACACATCCATCACCTCACATGATACTGCATTTCATGTGTTTGTGGTTGTGTGTGTGTGGTGAGAACATTTAAGATCTACTCTCTTAGCAACTTTCAAGCCTGCAATTAAGTTTTTTTTTTTAAGATTTTATTTATTTATTTGACAGAGATAGAGACAGCCAGCGAGAGAGGGAACACAAGCAGGGGGAGTGGGAGAGGGAGAAGCAGGCTCCCAGCGGAGGAGACTGATGTGAGGCTCGATCCCACAACACTGGGATCACACCCTGAGCCGAAGGCAGAGGCTTAACGACTGAGCCACCCAGGCGCCCCTGCAATACAGTAATGTTAAATATAATCATCATGCTGTACATTACCTCTCCAGAACTCATTCATCTTATAACCGGAAGTTTATACCCTGTGACCAACATTTCCCCATCTCCCCTATCCCCTAACCACTGGCAACTACCATTCTACTCTCTATGAGTTCACAGTTCTTCTTTTTAAACTTTAGGGCACAACTCCTAAGACATGAAAGCCTAGTGGAAGTTAGCTTATCAGTTTGTTTTCTTCCTGGTTGGAATAAACTCAGGGAGAAGGTAACAGAGAAGAGGGTAATGGCTGGATTTATGTAAAAGGTATGCAGAGAATTTGGTGTCAAAATGGATCATTTGTAGGTTTTAAGTTTTAATTTGTTTTATTTCTTTTAAACTATCATTTCTTAAGAACTTACTGAGTGCCCATCAGTGCCAACTATTTTTTAAAAATGATTTTATTTACTCATCATAATAACCCTAAAACATATTATTATTCTGTATTCAGTATTATTATTCTGATACTACAGAAAAGGTTTATGAGGGGGTTTGTAAGATGACAATTTGTATTTGGTTTTCAGTTTTTTATTATTTAATAGCATTCCATAAAAATAGCACAGAGAGTCTGTGGGCTCTTGAGCCATGTAGGATTGGGTTTTCAGTCCATGGCACCATTACCACCTATATGACTTTGAATATATTTCCTAACCTTCTTAAAAATTATATTCTTTAGGGGCACCTGGGTAGCTCAGTCAGTTAAGTGTCTGACTCTTGATTTTTTGCTCTCTTCATGATCTCAGGAACCTGGGATCAAGCCCCACATTGGGCTCTGTGCTCAGTGGGGAGTCTGCTTGAGATTCTCTCTCCCTCTCCCTCTGCCCCTCCCCCATGCTCTCTCTCTCTCAAATAAATAAATAAATCTTAACAAAAATTATTTTCTTTATATGAATAATGGGAAAAACATTAGTGCCTACCCAGAGTTGTGGTGATCATTAATTTAGATCAGATGATGGTGGAAGTTACTGTGACACAAGTGTCTGGCACGTAGAAAATGTTCTGAAAATAGTAGCTCTTATTATCATTCCAAATTTTGTAGCATTTAGGAGCACTGCACAAAAAGAAAGTGTGGTGTCCTTGGTTTAAGGGAACAAGATGTCCCAGTTTAAGAATGTTATAAAACTATAGCAGAAATTTCTATACTTAAATGTCTTTGAAGAAGCTTGTGATACATATTTGTATTAAAATGACATAAATGAAAAAGCTGATAACATATCACATAAAATGTATACAAAGTATGGCTCAAAATGTAATTTCTGAGTTTATAATGAATACGTTCATAACAGCTAATGGATCAATCTCATTTGCAATCATATTTAAAGAAAAAGATTCATCTCAATTTCTATTTTGTTTCTGAACTTGTGATAGTTTCATTTTGGTATCAGAGTCGAAGAAGCTTTGAGTTATGCTCTCTCCTCTCTTCATTCTTCCCCACCTCCTGCCACTGTCCAGGTTATACAGAATTGCTCTTAACAATCTAAGAGCAATTTCCTAAGTCTTTGTCCAAACTTGTTTTATGGGAACTCAAGTGATGTGGCTGCTTCCTCTCCTTTGGAAGCCAGCTCCATGGCCCTGTAGCTTGCTCAGTCAGCAAAGATTATCCAACACTGTGCCTTCATTTTCTCTTTCATAATACCATCCTATTACTCTTAGCTAACACCCTTTGCATTATCCAAAGTAATTCGCTTCTTTCCTTGATGTGTGCACCCTTCAGGTATTAGTGGACTGTTATCATGACCCCCCTTTAATTGTCACTTAGTCAGGTTTTACATATTCAGTTCTTTTCATCTTTCCTCATAAGTCCATCCCCCCAGGCCTATAATCATTTTGTTACTCTTCTTTGAGCCCTTTCCAGTTTGTCTGCCTCTTTCTGGAAATGAGGCTCCCAGAAATGACTGCATCATCACACATATATTCCACACAGAGCTCTGTGGAGTCACAGAGCTGCTTGGTTGGAGAAATGATACCACGTTGAGCCAACCTCAAAATGACATGGTGCTGCATTCTACTTTACATTTGCTTGTGTACATGGCTGATCTACTTGCCTAGAGAGAAGGAACTATGCACAGTGTACTTTTTTTAGAGTGGATAAGAACCGTCCACCTTAGCGGCATGCTGGAATCACTTGATGATCTAAAAAGAATGCTAGTACCTGGCTCCCATCCCCAGGCATTCTAAGTTAATTAGTGTGGGATGTGAGCCTATCCATCAGAAGCTTTTAAAACTCTCCAGGTGATTCTAATGTGAAGCAAAGTTTGAGAACCGCTGCCTTAAACAACAGGTGCTTAGTAAACATTTGACAGGTGAATGAATAAATCAACACTGTATTACTTATCTTTTCTTCAGCTGATATCTCAAAGGGGTAATCGCCTTCCAGCTTTCTGCCACTACTATTTATCTGTGTTTTATATAGATACTTCAAACTTCTTGGGTCACCACTCCTTGATTTTTTTTTTTTTGCCAGAATTTCTAGAGGCTTTAGAGGAATTGTATCACATGCTTGACCTGTCAGTTTATTTTATTTTATTTTTATTTTATTTTATTTAAATTCAATTAATTAACATATAGTAGACCTGTCAGTTTTCTGACAGGCTTCTTAGTTTAATGATGCTCTCATGTTTAAGTATCTCATTGTACATCCTTCCTTGTGCTTGGATATGATATAAATCAGAATTTCCCCTCCCCTTTTGTTTCCATTCATGCATTTTTACAGCACTTGTCAACCCAATGAAGACCTACTTTTTTAAATGACGACAAGCTTTTGCAATGATTTTTCCTGGCAAATTTTGATTCAAGAGCAGCATTTCTATCCAGATGAAATTACTTAATTCATAGTAGAGAAAATTTCAAGATAAAGTTTAGCATATTTGTATATGCCATATCAATTCAGGAGTAGATTTTTAAAGCAGTCTTTTAGTAGATTTTTAGAGTAGTTTTAAGTTTATGAGAAAATGAACAGAAAGTACAGAATTCCTGTAGGTTGCGTATGTGCGTTTGTGTGTTTCATTTGGGACTGAGGCTCAAATATCGCATACAGGGAAATATCTTTTGAATCTTTGTTTGGAATCTAATGTTTTTTTTTTTTTTTTTTTTTTTTTTCCAGTTCACTGTTTTTTTTTTTTTTTTTTTTTTTTTTTTAATGATTTTTTATTATATTATGTTAGTCACCATACAGTACATCCCCGGTTTCCAATGTAAGGCTCAATGATTCATTAGTTCTGTATAACACCCAGTGCACCATGCAATACGTGCCCTCTTTACTACCCATCACCGGTCTATCCCATTCCCCCGCCCCCCTCCCCTCTGAAGTCCTCAGTTTGTTTCTCATAGTCCATAGTCTCTCATGTTTCATTCCCCCTTCTGATTACCCCCCCTTTCTTTATCCCTTTCTTCCCCTACTGATCATCCTAGTTCTTATGTTCCATAGATGAG
>NW_024427107.1:58011888-58331413 GCF_017311325.1 Ursus maritimus | reverse complement strand
TCCCCGCTTCGTACCTCAATACTCAGCGCTGGAGATGTTCATTTGTAGAGATCCAGATGCGTCTTCCTGCGTCTCAGGCTGGTTCCGTGGTTGTTTAGGCTGGTCTGGTACCGATCCAGCTCGACTCGGAGGACCGGCTGAAAACGGTGTCTCCTACTCCTCCGCCATCTTAACTCCGGATCTTCTGGAATCTAATGTTTTAAAGAGTGAATGTTACACAGGGAGTTATTAAACTTGACAATAATATGAAACTGCGTTGTGCTGGGCTTTTAATTATAATGATAAAAAGTGGAGTTTATCTTGCATGGTTTGGAGTTTATTCTTATTTACGTGGATGTTCAAATATTTTTACATTTAGCACTATCTAAAGAAACACAGTCAAAATACAGCTCTCACAAGACTACATCAAACCCACATTTTCATCTTGAGAGGTCTTCCTTCTAGTGATGGCCAAGACACTGATGGACAAGTCTCTAGAACGTGAGGCAAGATAAAGTATCACCAAACCGGCAGTTTGTTGGAGCAAGCTCTTGACCTTCAGTGACGATACATTGTCTTTAACATGCAGAAATTCTTTGCTTAAGGCTGCATAAGATTGAATGGCCCACAAGTAGTTCTAATTCATGATTTCTTTGTTTTCCGCATCCTGCATTTACCAAATACTGACAGTCTGAAAAATCGAATAAAACAATATACTTACCAATTGCCTCAGCCAGTTATGTTTGAGGTTGGAGGAAGGTCCAGGCTTTAATTAACCCCAGTAATGAACAGAAAAGAGAGAAGCAAGTCCAAAGAGATTCTTACTCAGTTGCCCATAGTATCAGATAAATGATTTTCAGAGGTTAAGTCTCCAAGTCAATTGTCCAACGACCTTCACTTTATAAAAGGGAAATAATATAGTATGTGAGAATGACGTCTTTATTAAAACCTGTGCAGCCGTATTCAGTAACATCCTTGTGACTAAAATTCAGTTTTTCTAACATTTCTTTTAGTCTGCCAGCTGCATTTTTAATATGATCCCTAGCTGAGTCTTATGTACACTGGAATAAAGCTTATTTGCAGAGTACAGAGTAGGATGGGTCAGACAGTGTTGAGCATGGTACGCTCTCCTTATTTTGCTTTGCTAATCATATATTGAAACAGAAAGCATAAGCAAGAACTATAGAAATTCAGGTGGTGACTCTCCTATGCTAATAACTCATCTTTAAATGACTTTACACAGAAATATCCTAAATTCTTAGTTTAATATTTTAGCTCTCGAACCAGCATGGATCCCAGACAATGAAAAAGGAATACGAATCAAAGGAAAGTAATCTGAATATAATCAATTCCCTAATGGAAAAGTGAAGTGGGATTATGATCAGGTGAACATTGTAGAAAAAGTTGCTTTAGTAGATTTCTATATATACTTAAGCTAACAGTCCACTTCTGTTAGTTCAATTCTTCTTATTTTATCTTGCCCGCTCTCTTTTTTTAAAGGTCTGGTTAAAAAGTGTTTCTAGTATTGTTAAGAAGAGATATTGCAGTTAATTGGACCTAACTGATTTTTTCCCCCCAAAGTTCCAATTCCTAGAGTGGTCAGAACAAGAAAGTAGCAGTCCTATAGAACTTGTCTGAACAAGATCTATTCCAGCCTGACTGTGTCATACATTACACTAAAAATACAAAGAAAGTAGACAAAATTATAGAGGGTTATTTATTCTCATTGAAGAGACAAAAAGGTTCTAAAGCAACTCAAATGTATCAATTATAAGAGGCTATATACTCATTCAAGCATCCTGCATTGATTAAAATAGTTCTGAAATTTCAAGTGTTGATTTTTTTCTTTTTTCTTTTTACTTTGTTTGTTTGTTTGTTTGTTAAGACCAAGTTATATTCTTTGAAACAACCTCTGGATTGAAAATTTTCATAATTTGAGAGTGGCTTTGATATTAGGGAATAACCTGATGATATGGTCATCTTGTTGGGCACTTTTTTTTTTAACTGATCAAAAGCTAAGTAGCAATTATAATATAATGAAATTGATTTTCTTTTGCGATTCATAAATGGGCTCCAAGGGTGATTCCAAAAGCAAAATTCTACTGATATTTTAAGCAAAAATACTATGACTACAATTGACAAGGTATTTGTTGTGATACAGATCAAATCCTTTTGGGCTTGGGGTTGTTAGAAAACAAAATTTCAACTGAGTAAATTTAAAGATCAAATTGGCTTTGTTCAATGACTCATGAATTGGGCAGCATCCTGTCTAGCAAATAGAAAGGAGTTCCAAGGAGTTGTACAAAATGGAAGGCTTCTATGGGAGAAGGGGGAAGAGATAAAGAAGGAGCAGATTACCCTAACTTCCTTGGGGGATGGGAGGGTCTCTGTGGCAGATTACCTCATTAGTGCTGATCAGAAAATTCCAAAATGACTGGTTAAGATTACATTCCTGGAGAAGATTGAAACTGCAATTAGGTTAGGGATTAAGCCTTGGTTCGATGATGTGGATTTAGTCAAGTGACTCCATTTTGGTTTTGTTGTTTCTTTTTAACAGAATGTAGGAACCTGTTTCAAGTCATAGCTCTGCAACTATTGTTTGTGAAACCTTAAGCAACTTGCTTGCTTGAAGTTTCATTTTTTTCGTCTTTAAAATGAAGATTACATCAATCTACCACACAGGATTATAGTAAGAATTAAACAGTATGTGAAAAAATGCTTTGTAAATATGTCATTATGCATAAACATATCAATTTCTGAGCTGTTTTGAAGAATTCCATTTGTATGAACAAGTTCAGTTTTTCTTTTTAAAAGAAGTTCATATTTTGGTGGTCTTATTAGTAATTATGTTTATTTAAATAAATACTATTTAAAACATATTTCCAAAAATTTGCATTTGTCAGGACATTGGTCTCTCCTAGAAGATGTTGAAAAATAATGACATTATATTTTAAAATATAGAATCTTCACTCTTCCACTTTTTTTATGCAAGTAAATTCAAATCATTGACATTTCAATACTCTAGACTTTGGGGAGCCACTGCTTATAACATAGGAATTGAGAAGTTATTTAAATGAGAAATATGAATATGTTTGATGAAAATACTGGCCATATTTATCCCTTTGGTCTAAATTTCAAAAATAATTAATAAGATAAATTTTGATGACCTTAACTTTTATTGATTATCATTTATTTTTGGAAAATGCCTTCCCTGTGTGACAATGGAAAAGTGACATTATTAGTGACTGTAATCCATAGAAAGTCTTTAAAACTTTTCAATTTTCTTTTCCAATACACTGTTTTAGTAAGTGGGGTAAATTGGAATTGACTGTTTAATACGGCTTTTTGCTTCTTCTTTCTTTCTCCATCACATTAAAGTTTTCAAATCCAGTAAATGGGACAAGGGACGCCAAAAAAGAGATTTGTTTTCTCCCCAAGTGAAAGGCTTAGCCCGAAATAATTTCAGCTGCCTCTTTATGATATCAAAAAGATTTTGATAGTGTTAAATATAATTTTGAAAGCCTTAGTTTATTCTTTTAATTTTTCCATATTTCATTTTGACATAAATAGTCAAACTTTTGGGTGAGAGTTCAAGTAACAGGGTTAATCACTTAACCCCCATCAATAAGGGCTTTTCTAGAAAGATCCTTTCGCACTATGGCAATAAGCTATATACACATGAATAAGGTAATGACAAATAATAGAGATAGAGTGGGGGAGGAGAATCAGGCCATAGGTAAGGATAATGTCATATAGATAGCATATTTCAAATTCTCAAGAATACTCACCTTCTGAAGATTAACTCTTTATTAAAATTTTTTTCAGCCTTGGCTGTAAAGCCTCTCATTTTCTAGAATTTGTTTTCCTAGTAATACACTCTAATACACTTATTTCACAAGAACCAAAGTAGAGACTCTATGTGGAATCTGTGCTTGTATTCCAAGTCAGCATAAAGTGTATCCAAAATATTATTATCTTAAAAGGAAGGAAATAATCATTTTGTATCAGACATTTAAAGAGATATATATTTTTTCTATACAATCAAAAACCTGGAATGAGAAAATAAAATTTTCTTGTTTAAGAAATCACTTCAGAAATAAGAAAATGGGCCCAAAAAAGGCCTGCTAATAAAAACTTTAAGGCTTAAATTCGAAAATACATTTTTAGTTTTTCTCCAGATAGAAATTTGCTATGTATTTTATATTCCCATTAATTTGTTTTCCTTTTTAAGATTTTTTTTTTAAAGAGAAGGCATCATATTGTCTTTTTTTTTTTTTTTCTGATGCCTAGCACAGTTTCTTGATCCAAACAGACATACAATAAATGCTTGTTCTTTATTTGAACACGCCTACGTGGTACTCTTTGAGAAGGCACCAGGGAAATTTCCTGCCCTGCAAACTCAACCAAACATTTTATCAAACAGCATTTTCTCTCAGCTCTGGGGTAGAAATTATTCCTTAGGGCTTTGTCAGACTACATTTTAGCTATCAGTTAAGAATTGTCTTGATAATAGCAGTAAATGAATATTCATCGAGTACTTAGTGTATGCCACTGCTATGCTAAGCTCCTCATGCACATCATCTTCTCAATCCTCATTAACCCTTTGAAGTATAAAGCACAATTGATACCCCCATTATTCAGAAGATAAAGTGAAGATCTGACTATCCCGTCCAAGGTTACTCAGGTAGTTGCTGAGGCTGGGGTTGTCTCTACAAATTTCGTTCCAGCTGAGCACTAACAGACACAGGGTGCTGATAGCGATAACAAGTGCCAAAGATATTAATCTTCACAGATTTGTTTAAGCTACCCCAAACTGCCCCCCACCATATCCCATCCACATGATGAGAATTATTGGTGGAAATACAGACTCATCCTGGCCTCGAATTTCCTGTCCTCCCTCTGGAAGCCTCACCCTGCAGCTTCTCTCCTTCAGTGCTTTGCCCTGGGCTTCTGCTCCAGGGTCTTTGCTCAGCTGGTTTCCTGAAGGCAGCTCCACACAGAAGTGATGGCAGAGACCCTGTGATTGATGCTCCTCTGTGTAGTTACAGAGCTCTAGAACACTTGTATATATCAGACTGGGGTGACTTTGATCTCTGTGTAGGTCTAGGGAGTGGACTCTCCCACTCACTCCCTTCTCTTCTGTGGCTCTCCCTGCCGTTTTAAAACTCCTTTTACCTTAGCTCTCTCCCCTTCTCTCTGTAGATATTTCTTCTCCCTGTTTTTACTCACATTCAAGCTTACCGCCAGCTACTTCTCTGAATGTGTTCCCCCTATCACGGACATGTACCTTCTCTTTCTCCCCGTATTCTGATGGGCAATTTAATCCAGCAGCAGTGTTCAGGCATAGAACAGTTTAGATGGTACCCAATGAGGTGGTGGTGGTGGTGGGGGTTGGTAGCACACAGCGTGCGGTGCTCACCTGCATCCCAAGGCTAAATTACCTGCAGTACAGTAACTGCTTTGTTTATGGAACAGTAGATACTATCTCCGCTTTCGAGCAGTCTCTATCTGCCAGTGCTTTCCCCAGTATCTCAGAAGTACAAATTCCCACTAGACTGAGCCCTTGGAAGGGAACCCAGATTTTCAAACCTGATATTTAAATGATTCTGTTTGACTGCTTGCACTGCACAGTTAAAACACAGACCTTTCAGGAAAATAAACTTCATGAATATTCACTTCCCTTTTGCTGATTTAAATGCCTCATTGAGCTGCTATGCACTTCACTTTTAGAAAAACAAATGGAAATTGGTTGATGCATTTTATCAAGTTAGACAAGTTCTTTTTCTTTTTCTTTTTTCTTTTCTTTTCGGTTTAACTTTTTATCGTATGTCTCTAGCTCTCTTTATTTCTTTTTTCACTCTGGCATTCTTCCTGGAATCAGAGGCAAATTCGAAATGGTTCTAAATTTAGGTTTTCATACTCAGCAATGCCAGATACTGTATTTTTGCATATATGAGGTAGAACAAAGCCTCTAAAAGTCACCTGGAGAGTTAGCACTATCCCTTATAAAATCCGAGCCTCAGGTCCACGTCCGTAACATCTGTTACTGTCACATTGCAATGGAGGTTCCTCGTGCCCCCACTTCCTCCAGCATTTTTACCTGGAAGGAATAGGTTAAAAAGAACACCTCAAACAGGTCTGAAGGAATCAAGACATGGGTGGGAAGTGGGCACATGGAAAATTCTCTCTTTATGTTGATAGCAGGAGGGCAGGTTAGGGGACTTATGAGTTTACTGTATGGTTGGAACCCTCAGGATCTTCC
This sequence comes from Ursus maritimus, assembly GCF_017311325.1. Taxonomy (NCBI): domain Eukaryota; kingdom Metazoa; phylum Chordata; class Mammalia; order Carnivora; family Ursidae; genus Ursus; species Ursus maritimus. The sequence goes on along the minus strand of NW_024427107.1, from coordinate 58,325,172 downwards.
TAGCACAGGTGTCCCTGAATTAGTGCCTGGTAGGAATGCTTTTGCTTATGTGTTCTTCACTTTGCCTTACAACTCCTCTTGCCATTCAGTCACTCCTGGGGCAGATACCCAAGTGCTAAGGGATTGATCTTGGCACAGATTCCCCAGTCAGGTTCTAGGGAACGCCCGTGACCTATGAGATGGGGCCAGCAATACCTCTAACACTTGGGTCTTGCAGTTTTTACTCTTGGCCACCATCTACAGTCAGTCTTCCCGGAGGCCTGGGTAACTTCAGTTACCACTTGTAACTTCAGTCAGATCATGTCACTGCTCAGATTTGAATCTAACATTGTTCCCATAGCCACAAAGACCTTCATGCTCTGGTTCCTGGCATTCTCGGTGACCCATTTTCCCCACTCTTCTGTATGCTCACTCAGCTGCAACCTCTTGGTTCTTCTTGCCAACTCTCAAACCTGCAACCTTTGAAACTGCCATTAGCTTGGCCTGGAAACACTTCTTTCTCTCATTTCACTCAGGACTTTGCTCAAATGGCATTTCCTCAGAAAGGCTTTCCCTGGCTACTGTGTCTAAAATAAGGCTCACCTGTCTCTCTTTGTTCTTTTACTCCCGTGGCTTTCAAACTCATTTGCCTGTTACCCACAGTAAGAAATACATTTTGCACCATGACCCCATACAATGTATACAGATGACTGCAACAAAAATTCATAGAACAAGACCTATGTTTACTGTGGGAGATGCACTCCAATATATCTGATCCCATTCCATTCTACTCCATTTCATCTCATTCCATTCTGATTATTTCATTAAACATCATTCTGGCTACATCCCCTCAAGTTGATTTTACCACCAACTGAGTGGTTATAACCTATTGCTGTGTTATAAATACTGCCTTACTCTGCTTTATTTTTTCATAGCAGTTGTATTTTATATACTGTTTGTCATCTATCTTTTTTTTTTTTTCCAGAGTGTAAGCTCTGTGAAGGACACAAAAAATGCAGACTTTAGTAGTATCACTGTTGTATCCAAAGTGCTGAGGCACATATAATAGGCACTCAATAACTATTTGTTGAATGACCAAGTTCTTGTTTTCCAATAATTTGGGGGAAATTCTGTATATTCTGTATCCCTCTTGAAGATTCATAATACCCATTAGAATAGTCAAAATTTCAAGATGTTCTCTAGTAAAGAAAGTGTTTGGTTTTGTTAACCCCAGGATTCAGAAATTTAATGGACTCCCTCAGAACTCTTCTTTATTATACACCTTTAAAACATCATGGGGCATCAGTGATACTCAAATCACAGTTCAGAAAAAAAAATCTAAGCAAATACACCAGTAATGGGTTTGAGCATAGGTAATAGATAGTGGGATCCTGAAGTCATCACTTTCTCCCCCAAATGGAGGCATTAACAATTCAGTTAGTGGATGGTGGGTAGGCTCAAAGATCCTGAGGGAAGGTCTAAGTGTTTTGAGCTGTAGGAATGGGACTCTTGAGTGAAATGGAATAGTGGTGGCTATATTCCAGTATGGAGGAGATGTTCAGATAATTTTACAACTGGGATAGTTGTTCTTGTCACTATCCCTGAATATGAAGCCTGAGCAAAGAATTACGCTGCTTTATTTCTCTAATCTTTTAGTTATAGATCCATAGTTGGGGGTAATGATCCTCAGCTAGATGGCCAAAGATCAAGGGAGGGAGCAGAAGACCAACATCACTTCTTTCTTCTCTTGGTCTAGAGGAGATCAGCAGAGAGAATCTCTGTGAAGCAGGAGGAAGAGGCAGAGAGTCACAAGAGGCTGCTTTGGCTGTTGTTGTTCATAACATTTGTCTTTTAAGAGGGGATATTTAGGGGTGCCTGGGTGGCTCAGTCAGTTGGGTGTCTACCTTCAGCTCAGGTCATGATCCTAGGGTCCCGGGATTAAGCCCCACAAGGGGTTCTCTGCTCATCACGGAGCTGGCTTCTCCCTCTCCCTGCCTCTCCCCCGCTTATACTCTCTCTCTCTGTCACATAAATAAACAAAATCTTAAAAAAAAAGGGGGGGATATTTACATGAGCTGAATCTCTGGGTAAGAAATTAGGCCTTAAATCACTGTTAAATGCTGTTATTATTTTCTTTCTTTCTTTCTTTCTTTCTTTCTTTCTTTCTTTCTTTCTTTCTTTCTTTCTTTCTTCTTTCTCCATTTTAAAACCTGGGAGACTCTCTCACTTATGTAAGAGGCACCTACATTCAGTACTTTAATTCTGGGAACAGCATCTCAACTTTTATGATTGTGAATTTTTATGCTTTCTTAATCAGTCCTTGGTTCTAGTTCCTCCTGTTCCCTCCTGAAAGTTGTAAATTGGTCAGCAGAGTTGTTTATCCGCTATGACTCTTGGCCCAGTTCTCTGGGCCGTGAGGTAGTGTGGCACTTCTCTCTGTCACTTGAGCCTGATGGGACACCTATTTCATTTGCTGTGTTTCTGCAATTGCATGTTAACTGTAAAACCATGGTCTCCCAGCTTAGGCTCCTATTCGAGAGGGAGATTTGGGCAGCATCATAACACTGTAGATATCATTCTTAAGTCAGAAAAATGTTTCAACACCCCTGCTCCACAGTTCATCAGTTATTAAGAAAGATGATTACTGTGAATGTTCTAAAGTAATGACGTTGTGCTTTATTCACTTCATCTAATGTGAGATGAAAGGCACAGAGAGTGACAACTATAGGCAGAACGTTCCTTCAAAGGTGACACAGTCTTAAAAATGTGGGGTGCACATGGTCTTTATGGAGGGAATATTAGCCTTGTGATGACCCTAGTGAAGGGAAGTGTCTGAGGATGTCTAAAGAAGTGCTGGAAGTTGACTCTTTCAAACAAATGTAAGGAAAAAGGAGCAACACTCAAGAGCAGTTGCAAACACTTGGATTCTTTCTCATTGGAACAATGTTGCATGAGTCTCTAATGGAAAGTGCCTCAAAGGCGTCCAGAAACCATCCTGCTATCATAAAGCCCAAAGATTAACACCATGCATGGCATCAGTAAGACAGAGAACCAGAGTACCGATGCAATTCTGACACTGTGCTGAATCCTCTGGTGACTATGTCTGTGGTTTTCTCTTTGCTGAGAGAGCCCATTAGTTCAAAGGCACAGAGTTCTTTGGACAAAGAACCTTGCTTTTCCAGTACCTCTTGAAACTAGTCTTTGATAAGGGACAAATCTGAGCTCACTCTCATTTTGTCACTTGTTGGCTCTGCAGCTTTGAGAGACTTACTTAACCTCTCTGTGCTATTGTTCCTACATTCATAAAATTAAAATAATGATTTCTATGTATCAAGGTTGCTGTGGTCACTAAATCACAAAACAGTAAGTCCTCAAGCTTTAACATTCTGTGTTCAAATCCCAGTTCAGCTGCTTGTCAACTGTGTATGAGGTTGGCTGTCGGTCTCCAACCCCGTGCCCATCCATATCTACATCATGAGGTTGTTGTGAGGATAAAATGTAATACTTCCTGCATAGTTCTTAGCCCTGTAGCTTTTCCAGAGTTACAGGTTTGCCATAAGTATCAACCATTGTTAACACAATATTAAGGTGCTTAGATTCATAGTAGTTGTGGCATAAATCTTAGTTCTCCTGTCTCTAAAATATTCCTGTTCAGGGGTTTATTTATTTAGTTATTGCCTACTAATGAAAACTTTTCTGACTACGGATGTTCTTATGGATGTTAATTTTGCAATTTTCCCCTCGGAATTTTGTGAACCTTATTCTGTGGGAGACTCATAGGTCAGAGTCATTTTGGCATAAGGGACCCTTTGTCTCAGATATTCTTGCACGAAAGAGAGGATGGGCCATGACTGATTTTACCAGCAGTTTAAGATAATTGTCACAGACATTTGGGAGGTGTGACAGGAAGGAGCACAGACTGTGGGATCAGATGAGAGGGGTTGAATCCCAGTCCAAAAACCCCTTTCCAGCTGTATCAGCCTTAGGCTAGTCTTTTTTTTTTTTTTTTTTTTTTTAACTATCTGGGGCTTCCTGGAGAACTATAATGAAGATAATGCCTCTATGAAAGGCTGATTAAATGAGATCACTGATGTGAAAAGTGCCTGTGTTTTGCAAACTATAAAGCCCCATACAAAGAGATTTGAAGACATAAAAATCAAGGAATTATTTCTATTACTTTAACTTCTCAGAATAGAATGATTTGGGAAATAAAAGAGGAAATCGGCAGCATTGTTTTAGTGCGTTGTGGTAGCACAGCAAATGTTTTGCTTGTTTAAAAGTTTTTCCCAGAAAATAAGGGTAAGCATCAGAAGAAATTAGGATTCAGATTTGGTTATGTCTAAAAACTGCTTCTTTATTTAAAATGTATATTATAATATATTATATTTTAAAGACAGATCATGGGCAGGTATCTGGAATTTAGTGCAATTCCAACATTCCAATTAGGTCATAATATAAAACTTGAAGTACACAGAACCAGACGGTGAGGAATGACATTTGGCATGGATTATTCCCTGTTCTATGATTATATCATGATTATGGAAAAACATAGCTAGATATACCTCTCTGCTTAACATTTCATTTCTTAGGTTGAAGGTAGATAGAATTTGTTCATACATGGGCTTTGGGAGTGAGGTAGACATTTTGACACTTGCCAGATATTTTCAGGATTCCATCTCCTGGGTACACTGGAAGATTGCAATTCCTGTTTCCCTTGCGTTTGCCCATGTGACTCCTTCTGGCCAATGAGATGTGAGCAGAAAAGACTTCTGTTCTGTCTGGGCTACAGCGTTTGAATTGCTGCTTTGAGACCCTCAGACCTCCATTTTCTTTCATGTAAAGTGACTTTGGTTGCTCTGTTAGCTGGGACCCTGAATGATCAAGAAAAGCAGAGCCCCCTTGCTGAGGTGCGGTGCACATCAGCGTTAAGGGGAAAGACATCTCTGTAATTTTAAGCTACTGGGAATTGGGAAGTCATAACCTTGCCTAGCCTGACACAGAGACAGACAAATCCATGTTTTGTGTTTTGATCTTACCTCTGACACAAACTGGGTGACTTTGGACACATTACTTAACCTTTCTAAGTGTCCATTTCCTTATCTGTATTATCATCTCATTGGGAGATTATACTAGTGCTAAAATTCATAGGGTTGTTTTGAGAATTAAAGAGCAATGTAGATAAAGTACTTAGGCTAGAACCTGGCATATGGAAGGCATTAAGGAATGTATCTGTTATTATTACTATTTTATTAGAATCCTAAGATCTTAGTTTTTGAATGCAATTTAGATGCCATCTACTCAAACATACTTTATTTTTCATCACTGACAGAGGAATAAGGGTCGTTGACTGCTAAAGCAAGGTTCTTAATATGTGTTAAATGACTGCCACTGAAATTGCATGATAAACTTGTGCAAATAGGGTTCCTGGCTTCACCTCCAACCGTGTGTTAAACATTGCTTCTTGAAGGTCTCAGCTGATTCTAAAGTTTTGTAATTCTGAATGCCTTGCTTAAGTCAAGATTTATCCATGTGATCCTTCTGGTATCCCTAATACAAAAGGGGAAAAAAAAAGAAAAAAGTGAATTTGGCCTGACCTATTGCACATTGCCCATTCCCTTTCCTAATGGCCCTGGGTGTAATTTTTCTGGGTCAGGAGGCGTCTCTCCCCCAGAGAGCAACTGTATGACTACTGCTGGGCATTGCCTCATAGGAATCTTCCAGCATGGGCTCTAGTGAGGCAGTCAAGATTACAGCATGCTGGGAGAACTGGGGCAACAGTATCTGGTGATAAACAGGACACAGAAACTGACCCTCCTAGAAGAGGTAACAATTATGAGACATGTCCCAGTGGGGGCTGCATAACTGTGGTTCAGTTCTGGACTGGTGTATAACCCAAGATGGGAAGCCTAGAAAGACTAACTAATGGTCCAGCCACTTCAGGGAATTGGTGCTGGAAGAAAAGAAGGTGTAATAACTAGATAAGGTTTGTGATAGGTGCCCCCTGGAATGACAATAGGCAAACAGCCCTATTGGTTTTAGAGGGGGATAGAATGGTCTTCAAGTCGCTGGATGAAGATTACATACATTTGAAGATAGCTAGTGCTGGAGCAGGGCTGGAGACCATCTCGTGTAAGCGTTCTCTTACTTAGGCTTGTCACCTTCTTATTCCAAAAATATTTACAAAACATGAATTAGATGCCAAGCACTATGCTAGTTGCTCTGGATCCAAAGAAGTAAACAAAGATGACCCTGTGTTATCAAGGAACTCAGATTCTGGTTGGGGAATAGAAACAAATTTACAGAGCACATCATGGGATTGAACAATTCTGACTGGTATCAGATAGCATTACCGATCTGCTCCCAGATAGCAGTGTTCCCTATTCCCTTATTCTCCATGCTCTGATAGCTGTTATCATACTTTCGTAAGCATGTTTTTACAAGCATGGGACTTCCTTTATTCTTCCCAGTCTAAGCCACTCTTTTGGGCCTGTGCCTGTTTATAGGCTCCTGCTCCCATGACTCCCTTCTTTAAAAAAAAAAAAAAATTCCTAAACTCATTAAATAAAACTAGAAAAAACACTGTTTTCTTTAGATGTCTCCACCTTCATTCACTTCCACTTGAAAACATAAGTGGTTATGTTGCCAGGATTTTCTCTTTTTTTTTAAGAGACTCTCATTTATCCCCCTGGGCCTTCTTTCCTTTGAGAATGTGAACCCAGGAAATCATACTCAGGTTTTCTCCAGGCATTTTAAAAATCAACTTGTCTTAAAGCTAAGGCCCACATTGATTGCCATTCACATTTAAACACTCAGAGTACTCTCATTCCTCCTTGTTCTTACAGGATGCCTTATTGTTTTCCCGAGTTTTATCATTTTTTATGGCATCTTAGGTAGGCCATTCTACAAAGGAAGAACTTGAGATCTAAGATACTGTCTTGGCTTTATTTCACTGGCAACCGTGTCATGTATTACAAGGAGATCAAAATATATAGCTCCAGTGACCTGCCCCAATTTCTGGTTATCTGTTGTTTATAAATATCTACTTCTCTTTGACACTATGGAGCATAGTGTTTTTGAGAATGCATTCATAGGAGTCCAGCAGTGGCTATGCAAAAGGAAGAATGAAGGACTTATTCAATATGCGTTAGTAGGACCGACTTTGGTGATAGAAGTCAAGTCAGTCAAGCTGGCCAGGTCCACAGCAAGAACTTTTATTGCTCAAGTAAATAGTCACATCTAAATAATTAGTAACACATTCTCCTAATTACTTCCCAAATGGCCAAGGTATTTGGTTTTCTAATATAAGATTCTGAAGGCTCAGATATATGTGCTCTGTGACATGTATTTGTGTACATTTTCCTCTTTTCTTACCTTATCTTTGAACTTCTGTACACAGAAGATGGATCCATTTACTCTTTTTGACTCTGTTTTTGCTGTTTGACTTATAGCCTCCTCTCACATTTTCACCAATTCTGACATGTCTCCTCTCTCATTCTGGGATTTTAATTATCTTTGTCTTGCAGTTTTTGCTCATTAGACCTCCATCTTGGTGCAACTGTGTGTTTCTTCAACAGAAGTCCTCAGATTTCTACAAAGAAGGAAGTCACATCAGGTTTAGTGAAGAACCATTAGAACCTTGTGGGGCTTGAGGTTTGAAGGGACTTCGAACTTTTTGGGGATTTTGTGTGTGTGTGTGTGTGTGTGTGTGTGTGTGTGAACTGCTGAAAGGTTTCTATTTCTAAGGGGAGAAAGCATTTCTTCACAAAAGCTCAAAAGACTGGAACATCAAATAACTCTTACAAAACATTTTGATGAGTTAAGTGTAAATGAATCAGAAACATATGGATTGAATTTCCCTTAAAATACACATGGGTTTAAAAATTAAGGGGAAAAGTGCTTGGCAAAATTCTCTTTGGGTTTGGCCAAGTCTGATTCCTTTGAAAACTAGTTCAAGACATGATGCCAATCTTGAAATGCTTCTGGGTCCACACATCTCTGGTTCAAAGTGCTCTCTTCTTCAGAATCCTCTGTTTCCCTGCTTTGTTCACTGTTGTCAGGACTGTGTCCCCTCAGTAGTCCTAATCAGAATGATATCTAAGAATAGAAAGTTCATAGGAACTGCTAATGAGCAGGTCTTTGCAGAGAGCATTGAATGGGCACATTATGATTCATTTACTTCCCAATTTATCGAATATCTATTATATATGAGACACTTAGATAACAAAGATAAATCAAGTATGATCTCCCTAGTCAGAAAACCCATAATCTGCAAGTAAACCACACATTCATTATGATAGGAAGTGATGAGATGAATGTTGTATGGGCTGGAGTCCTGCTGGGCCGCAGAAATCACTCCAGATGGTTCTTCTAGCTCTCTTTCCTTCTTATTGGCATTTTGATGGTTGCTTGCTAGTTCACATGCTCCTGAATTTAGTGATGAGTCTGTTTACAGAGACACAGATGGGGTTAAGGAAAAATGAAAGGAAAAGACTATAGGAATAGGGGCTAGCCATTGTCCCCGTAGGGCTGAAAGGACAAAGGGAAACTGGAGTCAATGGAACCCATGGAGAGTTGGAACCATGAAAAGAGGCCACCATGTGGGAACTGTGGCCATGGCTGGTTGCAGCTACTGTCAGAGACACAACATTAGAGCTGAAAGGGACAGGGAAAAACTATAAGGGAAGATGGGATGCAGTCAGTGGTACAATGACTGGGATGCAGTCAGTGGGCAGAGAAAAGCAGAGAATTAGCTGGGATGGATGATGGAGTGCAAAAAGAAATTAAACCGATGTTCATCTAAGGAGAAATAATTTCTGCCTCTGTGACTGAAGATGACAGTGTGGATAGAGCTTGAGGCATCTTTGAAGACTAGGGTAGGAAATTAGAGACTTATGGGAAGGAGTTGGCTCACATGATTATGGAGGTTGAGACGTCCCATGATCTGCTGCTCTCTGTAAGCTGGAGCTTCCAGAAAGCTGGTGGTGTAGTTCTAGTCTGAGCGTGAAAGCCTGAGAACCAGAGGGTATAAGTTCCAGTCTAAGGGTTGGAGAAGACTGCTGTCCCAGCTCAATAGTCAGGCAGATAGAAAGAGGAAGAATGCTCTTTTCCTTTGCCTTTTTGGTCTATTCATGCCCTCAATAGATTGAATGTTGCCCAACCACACTGGGAAAAGCAATTTGCTTTACTCAGTCTGTAGTTTAAAATGCTAATCTTTTCTGGAAACATTCTGACAGATACACCTAGAAGTAATATTTAGCCAGATATATGGACAGCCTGTGGCCTAGTCAAGTTGACATGTAAAATAAACCATCAGAGGTTGAGCTTTATTAACTAGACAAAGTGAAGTCAGTGAAGATGTTTGAGCAGTGTAATAAAATCAAAGTAGTGTTTTAGGAAAGTTAGTCAGGTGATTTTGTATAAAATGGATCAGAAATGGGAGAGCTTGGGGATCAGGTAACCAGAAGAAAATTAGAAGGCTTGATTTATATAGCTTGATGTCTTGACTTATCTATTTTGCACAATAGTTATTGATTTCCTGATGATAGATGACATTTTAGGTATGTACCCCCCAATGCAGTTATATCTCTGTTTCTAGTTAAATCACAATTAGTGATTGTGTCATCATGATTTGTAAATATTGTTGATTGCTGAGCCAAATAGTGTATCAGGATTTCATCTTTTTCTTATAAACTATTTGTTTTTCTTGGAGTTTCTAATTGGGTCAATTTTTTTTTTACTTGCATATTTTGTTAGCCACAAATTTTAATTATTTTCAAATGTTCATCATATCAATTGTTCTATCAAATTTCCCTTTTTACTAGGGTCTTCTCTTCTAGACTTCCTAGTTGTCCTTCTCCAGTCTGGACTACTTCTGTTTTTTATGGCTTTATCCTGAGAATTTGGTTCTGATTCTTTGGCAATAGATTTTTGCTCTTTCTTGGATTCATATACTTCCCTCCTTTTTATTTCATTGCTAGAGTATATTCCTTAATAGGCTTACTGAAAAGAAAACATGTTTGAATAATTTTCTGTTTACTTGCATTTATTCATTCTAATCTGCAATTGGCTGATGGCTTGGTTGGCTTAGAATGCTTGGTTCATAATTTCCATTTCTCTCTGACTTTTGAAGGCAGCAGTCTGATGTCCTTCATATTTTGACCCTTTGTATTAAATCTCATTCTTTCTTTTCTAGAAGCTTCTCAGGTATCCTCTTTTAGCCCCAGTGTGCTGAAATTTCATAGTGATGTGCAATGGCATAGGTGTTTTTCATTCATTGTGCTGGGCATTCAAACGAGTCTTTTTTAGTGTAGACATTTGTGTTCCTCAATTCTGTGACATATCCGTGGAATTTTCCTGTGATAATTTTCCTCTCTTTGCTTTTTTTATATTCTCTTGGAGTTCATATTAATTGGATATTAGATCTCTTCAATTAATCCTTAAATCTCATTTTCCCCTAGGTTTTCATTTTATCTGGAAAATTTGGAATTTTTTTTTCATTTCATCTGACTTCTTTCTTCTCAATTTTTTAATGGTATTTTTTATTTCAAGAGCTCTTTCTTTCTACATTGTTCCTTTTTCATAGTATCCTCTTCCTCTCTTAGAAAAAAACCTCACATATCTGTCTGATAATATGAATTAAAATCCTTTTGAAGTTTTTTTCCTTGTTTCCTGATTTATTTGTTTCCTCTGTGTGCCCCCTGCCCCTTTCCATTAACTGTGGTTCTTTTTTTTTTTTTAATGTGGGAGGTTTTTTTCTTAAGTGTTAGCTGATCCATTCATATTTAAGACTAAAGCATTTCAAATTGTATTTAAACTGTGTCTCCATTCAGTTTGATATTCCTCAGAAACAAAAAAAGAATGAACTACTGATACGTGGAAGAGCAACATTGGTGAATCTTAATAGCACTATGTTAAGTGAAAGAAGTGGGACCAAAAACTGCATTCCGTGTAATTCTATTGAGAGGAAATTTTTGAAAAGGCAAAATTCTATTGACAAAAACAGATTAGCAGTTGCCAGGAGCCAGTGACTGGAGCAAAAATTTGACTGCAAAGGAATATGAGGGCAATTTGGGGTGATGGAAATGTTCTATATTACACAATAGTCAAAACTCATCAAATTTTACACAAAAAATTGGGGAATTTTACTATATGATACCACAATAAAACTGATTTAACAAAAAGTAAATTGGTGATTCTTTGTTTTTTGGGGAGGTTGGCTGACTTGGAGTCTTTGAAGTGAGCTTCCCGTATGGAAGGCCATCTATTTCATTGGGAATATCCTACAAATAGCAGTATGTGGAGATCTTCACTGCTATTAAGTGTCTTAGAACAACAGACAATTGACTGGTATTCTGTATGTGAGCTGGGAGTCCTGTCACTCCACATGCAGAGCTTCCAATTCTTTTACCTATTTTAATGATCACTTTTCATTGTCATCTGTTGCTTCTCAGTCCATAGTTAGTCCATTTAAATTTCCTTAAATAAGCCATTTTAGAAGCATGTCTAACTTGAATCTTGAGATATATATTTTAGTTTATATGTAATAGAGATTTTCCATGAAGAAACAAAAAGAGAAAGAAATGAAAACTGAATAAACTACGTACCTATGTTTTTATTAGGATTTCTCTAACCTGTGGAATGGGGTTTGAGATCATTTTCCCTGTTGATATTTAAGATCCATGAGATGCATAAAAAGAGGCACTGGCAGTATCTAAGAAAACACTTACCTATGTCACAGTACAATATTTGTAAAAATTGGAAAATATTTCAAAAATATAAGAAGTACAATATAAATATAGGAGACAGCTATGCATCCCTTACCCAATTTTATATGATTTTATCATTTTACCCTTTTCTCTTAAGAATTTTCATAAGAGATAAAAATATTTTAGATATTCTTAAACTTCTCCCTGCCTCATTAATGTCTCCCATTTCCTTTCCAGAAACAACTGCCCTCTGATGCTACTGTCACATTTCCTTACATGTTTTAGTACTTTGCAGTAAATGAATAAAGACATGAATAATACATCTATCTTTTTTTTGAGTTCATATAAAATTATTTATGTAAAAATTTATATGAATACCATTGTGAAATCTTTTATCACTTGATTTTTCTCATTCAACTTTGTTTTTGAATTTTTATCCATACTAATATATAAAAATAGCTCATTCATCTTAATAGTTATAAAACATTCTATAGAAACAGTAAATCAGAATTTATGTATCCATTTCCCTCAGAGGACCATTGGGTAGGTTATACATTTTTGTGATTACATGCAATACTTTAATGAACCTTCTTGCATGTGTCTTCAGGAGCACAGATGTGGGGGTTTCTCTAGCACAATGATTCTCACACAGTAGTGTGCATTAGAACTAGGTAAGGTGGCTGCAACAACAGAGATGTTTGGGCCCTACCCCCAGAATTCTTGATTCAACAAGTGTAGGTGAGCCCAAGAATTTGAATTTGTAACGGACTTTCAGAACTGTTCCCCTAGGGTTGATCTACAGGTGAAATTTTGGCAATTGGGTATACATCCACTATCAATGTATGCATCCTTATTTCTCACTGTCTTGACAAAACTTGGTGTTATAAGTCTTTAAAATTATTGTCAATACAATAATTTTTTTCTCACCATATTCCTCTTCTTTAAAATAAACTTATCTCTTCTTAGTTCTTCTGACAAAGTTCAATTTGTCAAGTTGGGTGAAAAATTGGGTTTACATTACCAATTGGCTCTATCTCTTTATTTGGCATTGAAGTATTTCTCTGTAATACCATGTGTTTATTTGCGCTTGATTTCTTTTTTACAAAACTTTGAGGTAGATTTTTAAAAAAAGATCACAATGCAATAGAAATAATTGTGTGTGTGTATATGTGTGTGCGTGCATGCTTGAAGGTAGAAACAAGAAGAGTATGCCAACCATGAAAGTCATAAAATTATTGGATTCAACATAAAACCCTATTCAGACCTTTCTAGTGAGGATGAAGAAGGATGTGTGATAAATATTTGACTCCCTTGAGGAAACATAGAAGTTTATGGTGGGAAACAATTGTATCCTAATACCAAACACTGTCAGAAAGTCTTACATAGAGCATTTCATAGGGAATAGTGAAAAACAATGTCCTCAATAAAAACATATTAACAGGAAAGGAAATGCATTTCTTATGGTGGCAGTGAATAAAATTGTAATTTTATAAAAATTGATAGTAAACAGCTAATGTAACATATTCTACCCCTTCCCATGGTCCAACTTGATTCAGGATTAGAAATAAAGAGATCTTTAGGTAGACACAATTTTTTTCTAACTTTGTAGTTGGTAAACTAGGGCTCTTGAGTCCAATCCACCCTGCCACCTGTTTTTGCAAATAAAGTTTTATTGGAACAGAGCCAGACTCATTTGTCTGCATATTACCCATGGCTGCTTTCCTGCTACCAGTGTCAGAGTTGAGTAGTTGCAATAAAGACCATATGGCCCGCAGAGTTGAAAGTATTTACTGTCTGGCCCTTTCTAGAAAATGTTTGCCACCCCCTTCTCCAAATTATCATTCATTAAATTATTAATTTCGTGTTTACTCTAGGCATATTTTTAAATCCCGCCCCTCACTTTTATAGCACCTGCGAGTATAAGCCAAAGTTGTGGTGGGCACAATGGTCAAGGTGAGGCACTTGGCCAAGATGATTCATTAATGTCCTTATTCAGGAAGATAATGTAATCTCACTCTGTACACTCTTCCTACCCAGGAATTTCATCACCCAAAGAAAAAACAACCTAAGAACGCAAAGATACCCTGCATTCTGAATTAGGGAGATTTTTCTGTTTGTCTCAGCAACATATTCCTTCCTTTTTGCTGTGCTCAGAAGGTGGTTCAACCTCTTGCCATCCACCCTCCCTTAGTCATCTAGTCTTGGCAGTGCTTCCTGGACTCTCAGTGAGCGGGACATAGGAATCCTGAGATGGCATCTTTCTCGTCATCTGGACTCAAGTCCTAGTCAGCCCTATAATTTTTGCAACTTTGGTTCCGTGTAGACCCAGGACTGAATTCCTCTCAGTTCCCTGATGTTAAGTCATCTTTGTTAAATTTTTTTTCTTTTCTTTTTTTTTTTAAAGATTTTATTTATTTATTCGACAGAGATAGAGACAGCCAGTGAGAGAGGGAACACAAGCAGGGGGAGTGGGAGAGGAAGAAGCAGGCTCACAGGGAGGAGCCTGATGTGGGGCTCGATCCCATAACGCGGGGATCACGCCCTGAGCCAAAGGCAGACGCTTAACCGCTGTGCCACCCAGGCGCCCCTGTTAAATTTTTTTTCTTAAGGACTCGTTAACTGAACAATTCCTAACTGGTAATATGTTCCAGTGGTGGAAAAAGCACGGAATTTAGAGCCAGAAGTCCTGTTTTTAAATTCCTAACCTTGGTACTTACCAGATGAATGACCTTGGGCAGGTTGCTTAAACTCTGAGACTCAGTTTTCTCATCTGTAAACCAAAGATACTAATAATACTTGTCATCTCTACCTATTAAGATCACTGTTAGAAACAAATGAGCTATGTGAAAATAATTTATAAATTACAAAATAATACACACATGCTCATCATTATCACCAGTTCTCAAAGGTTCCCTCAGTGATTTTTCCTAATCTTCAAAGGCTTTTCACTTGTGTTCAGGAACCAGTTCATTAATTCTCCATTGTAGCCTCCTTACCAAAAGGCCTCACCATTGCATTAGCATCTGTCTTCTCTGGGAATGTGCTCTCCTCCAGGCACAGCCATCTTCTACAAATCACTGTCCTAGAACCTGAATGTCTCATAGCTGAGCTGTGGGTTTCAACAATTTGAGGGTGGGGTCAGGGAAAGGATGTTCCTTTTGCTTTTCCCTAACTCCATGTTATCTCATGGCCCTGGCCCCCAAAGCAATCCTGATTGTGCTCAGAGTCTCACATACTCTTCAATGAACACTTTCTTTAATTTCTTGCCCAATTCCTTTCTCTGAGCTCAAAGCCAGAGTGTAGAGCAAAAGTGGGAAAGGGGATGCCAGTGCCCCTAAATAAATACTCCCCATTATCTTTGTCTCTCCCATCCCTCCTCTTAGGATCCAAATCTGTGCCCTGAATTCCTTCTTTCATGAGGCTTTCTTTCTGCGCCCCTTTACTTTACCTTTTTCCTCCCACCATCTAGGAGGAGGACTTGGGTTGGATTCATCCCATTTTAGGACATGGATAGGGTCACTTAAGAGTGGGTAGGGTCACTCTTTATTTAAAAAAAAAAAAATCATCACTTGTGAGGTCTTTTATTCTTGTTTTTTTCCTTCCTTAAGATATTCTTTCAAGCATGTATATTATTTTTTCTTCCATCTCTAGTATCATGCAGCCAGCCTAAGAATGGGCAGATTGCAAGATTTGGATTGAGTCAGGGGTGGTAGAGACCCCATTAGTTGTTAGGGCAAGCTATCCATCTCATCCCAGCCATACTAGAACTCTGCATTGGTCGTTGGACTAAACTTAAAATTAGATTAAAAAGAAAAAATTGAAACTTTTTTGCTCTTTGCTGTTGCTTCCTCTGTGGATATTTCCTCCAGGGCTCTCACAGAGAAGGTGTAACTCAGATGTCTTTAGGCCATTAATAATTCACACAGTTTACATCTATGAACTCACAAATAAATTCCCAACAGTGGTCACTGGCCCACTGTTTTCTGCAAATGGCTAATCTCTGCATCCTGGGCTAAGCTCAACTGGGACACTGTGTTGTAAACTGTAATCTAAATTTTCTTCAATTTTGAATTAACTGCTTTTTACAGAAAGGAAAAATGAGTATTACAAAAAAAAATGACCATGTGTTTGCCAGATAAAACATAATTTGCTTTATTTTTCCCCTTTGCACCATTAAGAGATTTATTGTCTCCTATTTATTTTCAGCACTTTTCTTCATTTCTGGGAAGTCTGACCTGTCTAAATCATTATTGCATCTGAACAGAGTTTTGCAGACAGATTTCCAGTAATGGGCTCAAGTAATGGGCTCTATTTGGCATTTCAATGGCCCTTTAATGGCACAGAGAAGGGCAGTGCTTCTTACATGTTTCCTGAGAAGCAAACATGAGTGGCCCCAGGGGCCTAGTGGCATAATCTGAAGCAGACCACCACAAATTTAAAAATTCTTTGTAGTCATATATTATAGAAAATTTGCATTTCACATCACAATATATTTGTGTTTCCTTATATATAAAAATGTCTAAATGCTTTAATTGATATTTCAGGCAGATGTACTGTTTTTATCCTGCCATACTTCTGCTGGCTATTGTTTACTGTTTGTGAGTAGAGGTACCCCCAGTCTGAGATCTGGGGGCAAGGAAACTGGATTTGAATCTTGATTCCGCACTTCTAGACATTTAAACTTGGGCAAGGCGCTTACCCTTTACAGATCCTCATCTGTAAAACGGGCTGTTGTGATGTTTGAATCTGAAACTGGGGATTCTTTTCTGTTGAGGAATTGTCCAATGTTGAGAGGGAAGGGCTGATTAGAACCAATGGGGAGGTATGAATCCTCGACCATTTTGATGATGATTAAGTGCATTCGTTTTCATGAAGTTTAATTGTGCTCATTTTGTAAAAGTTTCACTTTATCGTATTAGTTCCTTGGGGATGTTTATAGTGTTTCTCCTCATTGGCATGCTGATGTTAGGAACAAATCTCATGGGAAATTTTACACAGCTGCCAGCTTTAGGCTCCCAGACTCACCCCTAATGGACCTAAATTCTGCAAATACGATTTATCAAGGAAGTTTTCTGTGTCCATTACTTGCCAGGTACTCTGGGTCAGATTGACAAATTGTGAGCTATAGTCTATACTCTCAAGGACTGGAGGTCTTTCTTATTAGAGGAAGTCCACAAAGCAGTTATAAGAATTCATCATTAATAATATGAGTATGTACAAGTATAGTATATAAAACCAGTACAAATTTACCAAAGCCCCACTTAGCATGTTTCTTCTGATTTTCAAAACAAACTTGAAAGATAGAGATCATTATTTCTGTTTTACTGAACTGGACATCAAGCCTCTAGTTCAAGACCATATAACATGTGCCAAAAAGAAGTAGATCTAACAGTGTCATATGTCAGCCACCTGAGTTACTCTGTGTAAATGGACTTTTCCCACACTGATCCTTGAATTGGAATATTTTGGGTCAAATAGAGGTAAGAGTGATAACCTCTCAGTTTCCAGAAGCAAAGCTGATATAATATTTATTCAGTACTTACTGCATTGATCAAAGAGGCTCACTGCTGTAAAAAAATAACCTTAAGTTTCAATACCAGGGCTTACATTCTTCCTTGCATCCCCTCTCCATTTCTGGCCTAATGCCTGATAAACAACCAGCGAGACAGAAGCTATTAGTGCTCACTAGAATCCAGCGCTATTTCATTTTCTTCATTTTCACTTGCAGTTAGATCAATCATGTGACTACTCAGGCCAGTGGAAAGACTGAGATGGTTTAGAATATGAAGTGTCTTTCCCATTCTTCCCTCTTCCTGTGTGTTAGCCTGATAATGCCAGAATGACCCTGGAACCACAAGATGGCAGAGCCACAAGATGGAAGACACCTGGGTCTCTGAGTCACTGCTTTGAGGAAAGCTTCCAGGACAGCCCTCCCAGTATGGACATCCACACTGGATTTTGTAAAAGCAAAAAATAACCTTTTATTGTGTTAAGCCACTAAGATTTTGAGTTGTTTGTTATATTAGCAAAACTATATGACCAATAGAGAAGGTACTGAATGAATGAATACTTGCTATGTGAGAGACATTCATGTGTTTCACATTAAAATCACTTGGGAATTTTTTTTTTTTTTTTTTAAACCTGAGTGCCCAGGTTATAGACCAATTTAATTGAAGTATCTATGGGGTGGTATTCAGGCATCGATCTTTTTTTTTTTTTTTTAACTTTTTTGGTGATTCCATTGTACAGCACTTTTCTTCATTTCTGGGAATTTGGCTAAATTGGAAAATCAGTGTGTTGTATTAGTGCTACTCTAAAAAGAGTGGTCTGTGGATCTTGTTTGAAAGGCAAATTCTTATATCTCCAGATTTGTGGAATCAGATTCCCTTGGAGTTTGTGTTTTAGCAAGCTGTCTGGGAGGATTCTTAGGAATAGTAAAGCTTGAGAAACACTGTGTTAGAACACCCTGCTCTAGTGATTCTCAAAGTATGGTCCTCTATAATCAGAGTTACTTGGAAATGTTTTCTAAAGGTAGATTTCAGGGCCCAGCCCCAGGCCTACTAAATCGGAATCTTATGATGGAAGTACCTGGGTATCTACATACCTACAGAATTTTCTAGATAATTGTTGGCTCACCAGAATTCATACTTATCAATTACTGACACCACTTCCCTTCCTTAGAAACACCTACTTTCTTTCCCACAGTTCCTCTTCACCAACCACCCAATCTTACAGAGTTCTGCCCCTAAGATCCAGGATGAGAAGGATGATAATTTTCTATTTTTAACCTTATGTATAGTTTCCGCTTGTAGTTGCTTTAAATAGAGAGCTCCTCCAGAGCTTTCAACTATTTGTTTACAGATCATTAATTATTAAACGTGGATACTCTGGGGCAGAGAAGTTTTTGGTGAGTCAAAAGTTGCATGTGGACTTTTAACTGTGGGAAAGGGGTTGGTGTCCCTAATCCCCATGTTGTTCAAGTGTCAACTGTATATGTGCAGGTGCTCCAGAAGGAAGGGCTCTGTGCTTTGCAGGTAGCAGAAGAACCTGGGCTGAGGAGGCCAATGGACAGATCCATTCCTCATTTCTCTGTAAACTGCAGGGCCCAGAGGCAGCTCACTACTTCCATTGAACACTCCTGTTCCACTCTTTCTAAGTGGAAATGAGAGATGTGAGGAGTGAGAAATCCTGTATATTAGGAACAATCTCGGTATATCCAGACAAAATTACATGTAGTAGAAGACCATGGTTTACATGTTTGGTGGGACAGAGCCCTGGGTCTCAGTCTCACCTGCAGATACCTTAGTCTGCCATACAGAAACACACTGCAACGTGAGTAGGGTATCAGTGAGCTAAAATCCTGGCACACTCTTGGCCACAGGGCACTAAGTCCTAGGAGGCGACCGCAAATCTCAGAAAGTGACTGAAACACAGCAATTTATAATACTCCTGTGGTTAGGCAAAGTCACCATGTTAGAATTTAGAATTTCTAGTCCCTAGGAGGAGAGGTGGGAAGAAGGTAGCATGGTAACTGGAAGCTTGGAATTTGGAGTCAGATGGACCTAAATTCATACCCTAATTCTATCACTTTATCAACTGTTTGGCTTTGGGAAATTATTTGATCTTTTGAAGCCTCTATTTCCTGCTTCCTGAAATGGCTATAATACACACATGTGTACATAATTTGTAAGGTGATTGTGAAGAGTAAATGAGACAATATCTTTAAAAGACCTAGTAGAGTCCCTGCTACAAGTTGAATAAACAGTAATCAGTATTCTCCTTCACAATAGTTGTAATTCTTGGATAGGTAAAAATGGAAAGCAGTGGTATAGAGAAAATATGTCTGGGATACTCTGGTGGTTATAGGAACAATCACCATGGCAGAGGCCCAGTTTCCCATAACTGATAGAACTACAACACATGAAAGAGGCAGAAATTCAGTGACCCTCCATAGACACCCAACCAGGGGAAGGTGGCAGCTAGCATATTTGTTGCTGGTCTATGGCAGTGTGTTTGGGGACACTGACACATCCTTCTTCAGCGAAGCATTGAGTGCCAGTGAGCCATCATGAAAAGTGCATAGGGTTTGGACTTAGGTTTAAAGGCAATCTCTATACTCCATTAGCTGTGTGATAGGTTCAAGTTGCTTGACTTGTAAAAAAACAACAACAACAACACGGATGGGTGGGGTAGGGGGTGGGGGGGAGATAAAGAGCCTTATCTTTCAGAGCTAGAGCAAAGATTAGAGACAGGAGCCTAGGAAGTGCCTGGTAAATGGCTGAAACTCAGAAAGTGGCAGTTGTCATTGAGCCCAGGCAGAGCTGAGCCTACACAAGGCACTCAGTTGCTCAAACCTTAAGGAGAGAAGAGATACAGAAGCCTAAGAGGCAAGGAGGGTTGGCTTTAGTAGTAACTACAAATTAGGCATTATTTTTGCGCTTTCCAGTGCTTCCCAGGGTTCTCAGTACATGTGGCAAAAATTGTCGATTACCATATAACTCTTCCTTGAATATGCAAACAGCTTGGATTCCACACCGTGGTAAAGGCTACTTGCAGTTCTGATTATGCTTCCCTGTGCTTTCCACTGTGTATGTACCTTCAAAGGCTGTTCTTCATCTTTACTGCCTCCCAAGTTCAGTTCCCAGTATATCCTATTAAGGGCACTCTACTAAAGAGCACTTTTCTTTTCTTTCTTTCTTTCTACTCCCCCCCCCCCCCCTGACACAGGGGCTTAACAGATTAATTCATTAGTCCTTAATATCTTCTCCTTCTAAGGCCTGGTTCAAGTCAGTGCTCTTTGATTAGCACTATCTTTTCCAGTACTGTGCTGAGCTGTTTTGCATCTCAGTTCTGCTGGCATTTGTTCCAGAGAGGGAGGTGAAAAGATTAAAGGAAAAAAAAGACTTGTAAAGTTTGCAAGATCACATCATCTAGTGATAAACCTCTGCAAACGTGCCATGTTTTCTGACTGGGCAAATATAAATGATCAATTTCCCACACAAGCAATTTATTTAAGAAGGGAAATAAATATATGTATGCATGTAAATACCACTGCTGGTGGGTGCTGAAGAATATGGTTTATTTCAGCAATAGGTTCTTAAAACTTAGTAGTTTTACAGAATTATTGGTGCAATAAACTCCATGGGTTTGTTACAGCATTAACTGCCCACTGTTTACTTCAAGCTGTTAATCAATACACCAGCCATTAGTTGCTGGCAACTTATAATATTTTGAGGATTATTACTATGTTTTTAGTTACAATTTCTTTCTTGATTTTTTTTTTCTTATTTTTTGGCTGTATTTAGCAGAGAGGTGGGAGTCTGTAGCTGATCAGATGTGCTTTCGCATGCAGAGTGCCACTGGGATTTAGTAGGCGAGAGAAGATTTACCTAGAGAAAACATTTCTTTAAACCAACCAGCCAGAAAAATAATATCCTTCTTAATATTGAAGAAGGAAAAATGAAATGTGAGTGTCTCATGTAGTGGCTCTGCTACATACATATGTTTTCTTCCTGGGTGCCTAGTTTGGAAATGCCACTGAGAATGGTAAATGGATGATGATAAAACTGGCCTTCCACGAATCTCTGATTCTCCATAGTTCAATTTGAAGGCATGCCATTTCTAGGAAGTATTCCCCAAAGATGTGATCCTCTGAACCATGGAAGTTTTTCTTGTTTTAATGTTTGCTTTTTTTTTTTTTTATTGTGAATATTTGGCTCTGTTTCTTTCCATGCACTTTGGCATGGTCTCCATTAGAATAACATGTAGTTGATGCTTAGCTTGGGGTCATGATGACTATCAAACTGCAAGTCAACAGGGCAAGAAACAAGGCTTTGCAGCTGCCGCTTGCCAGAGAAGAGCGCCCCATCCCGGAATTCACGGCTGAGGGCAGCGGGTGTGAGGGCCATTTCTAGTTGCATGGAAATTTCTCCTTGAAGAAACTTTTGGTTTGTACACATGTGCTAGATCCGGGCGGTAGTGTTCTCTCTCTAAGTCTAGTGGGTGATTAAGTACTGTTCTAGTTGCAGTGTATTCCTTGTCTCCTCTGCCTCTTTCTTTCAAAGCTAAAGTCAGGCTTGCTTAAGTGGGGGAGGTGCCACAGGACAATTCATTTCTTGCCATACTGGAAACTGAAGTGCTACCTCTTTGAATAATAATAACATTAAGCAGTTGGTTTGGAAATGGCCCACTTGATATTTATTGGTATTGATGGCCTCTACTTCCAGTGCGGGGCGGGGGGGGGGGGCGCCGAACAACTCTATCATGCATTTGTGGACCCCAAAATTGAAACTAAAGATGGCCAAAATGATTGTTTTTATTGTTTCCTAAGTTGGGCTTTCTTTCTTCTTCATTTTTAGGTTCAGTGGCCCCAGAATAGCTATACTTAAGTTCTTTTAGAATACAAATTTTCATTTGTCTTAGTTGGCCATTTTAACTAAAAACATTAAATAAATTTTAATAATAAATTAATGATGAATAAGTATTAAAAGGCAGAACTAAATTGCTGCTAGAGGATTTCTCCCCCCCTCTCTTTCCAAATTAGAGTTAATTTTGCCAATAGGAGATAAGATTACTAATAAAGGATGGATACCAGGCACTTAAGAAACTTAAGAAAGAAATCCCAAGGGATGGAATGTGGACCCAACATCAGAGGCCTAAGGAGATGGCAGATTGTCAAGGAGGTGGTGAAGAGTTCTCAGAGCCGAGTTTCTCCACATTGCCAGAGTTTGTTTCTTCAAGAGATTACCGACCCACTACACTTTTTGCAACCTTTGGCACGCTATGTCTCAGTTTCTCCATCTGTAAAATGGAGATATTTGATATCGCATGGAATCTTTGGGGGTGCTGAGTATGTTAACTCAACAGCTACAATCTATTATATGATCTTAGTTTCACAAATTAATTAGGAGCTACCTAGTATTCAGGTCATTCAGTCCTAAAGACCAAGGCTAAGTTTCAGCCTTTTCATCCGTCACCTTACCCTATTATCATCCTTGAGCTCTTCTTTCCTTTTCTGCCAGACCTGTGTTTCCTTACAATGGTGGCATAACCCTTAACTATCTCTTGGAGTGCCATAGACGGTATGTCCATATAACATCTCCTTTATCTCTTTCTGTTTTTGTTAACCGGTTAATCTAGGCTCTGTATTTAATTTCACTTATATTTGGACTCTGATGATTGGAGATAAACTTAGGTATGTCCTCCTTAAATCAACCAGAGATATGATTAAAGTTGGCTGAGATCTTTAGCCTTTCAAAAGAGTTTTAAATGCATTTGAATAACTCTGCCAAAAAATGTGTTGTTAATTATCTATTCTGAGTATGTGAGGTTTACTTTCTCATGCAAATTTCAACAATAAGCAGACATACAAAGTAGGTGTGCACATTGAAAGAGTATTTTCATTTAAAAGTCAATTTTGATCATTGCCCATACTAGTTTATAGTAAGGACAACTTAGGGAAGGTTTGGAAAAATTTTTTAATTTTTCCTTAACCACTAGTACTGCCGACTGATATGTTTGGTTATGCTGCAGCCTGCTTTATTGTTTAGATTCTTCTATTTTCACCTTTAGTTATTTATTTTTAATATTGAATCCTCCCTTCCTACTTGTTCAGTTTCAATCAAGGATTTTCTTTTTCGTGAAATTGTCTCCCAAACAGGAAAAGTCCTTTGACTTGATGAGCAAGAAATTAAAACAGTGCAATGAAATTAAATATCCACTCTCAAATTTGAGTTTAATTAAGTTTTCTTACTTACTTGTAGGTTGACTCTATTTTGGGTCCCATGTGGAATTCTTATCAGTAAGATTATTTTTCCTTTTCTCCAGGGCCTGTGTTTTCACCTGTCTTGTGTGTGTGAAAGTGCTGTTGTTTCCTCTGTATCCATAGTATTTTATTTTCTTTACTTGTGTTTCCCTCTGGCACCCTTCACTTTATCCCTCCTAGTACATAAATCAACTTTTTACTATATTTTCTATCAAGACCCTGCTAATGTTTTTTATTTCTACTCCTATCTGTAGCATGTATAATTTGATTGCTTGACATTTTTCCTTCTATCTCAAGTGGATTATACATATAAATGAAAGTCTGGATTTGAGTTTTCTTTTTTCATTAGAATACACATAAGCTTTATAAAAATTCTAGTATGTTTTAAATGTGCTTTCCAGAACTGTTAGAAATGAGCTGCTTTAAGCCTGTTCAGATTAAATTAATTTTTCACTGACTCCTTGTTTCAGACTGACTTTGCTTTAATAAAAGCATCGAATAAAACTAGAAATACAAACCAATGATACTCTGTAAGGGAAACAATAGAATCATTAAAAAAAAAAAACAGTCATCAAGATGTCAGTTAGGTATGTTTGGTGTGATTGGGAGCAAGTAGTGATAGTTTCCCTTATCCTGTAAAAAAGCTCAACCCCCCAAAAAATCTTCTAACATGAAAAAATATTTTGAAAATGAATTTTAATGGGATTACTGAAAATTGAGCATTCAAAATTAATTAAAGGGGACATGGGTGGCTCAGTTGGTTAAGCATCTGACTCTTGATTTTGTCTCAGGTCATGATCTCAGGGTTGTGACATCAAGTCCTGTGTCAGGCACTGCGCTCAGTGTGGAGCCTGCTAATGATTCTCTCCTTTCTCTCTCCCTCTGCCCTTCACCGCCCCCCCCCAAACAAAACAAAACAAAACAAAACAAAACAAAACAAAACAAAACAAAGCTAATTGAAAAGCTCAACAGTAGATTAGTTAGGTCTTTCCTTCCACATATATGAATTCTGTTTTGGAATAATTTTGTTGCTTCTGTTTGATTTTGAATCTGTTAAGTGTGGACAAAGCTAAGCCCTGCTGTAGAGATTCACTTGTCCATGTTTTTAATGCCAATAACGTGAAACCGTTAGACTATCCATAGAAGCAGGGAGACACAAAGAACAGATGACAAAGTTATAAATGGTACACTATAAATATAGTCTTATATGCCCCTGAATGCTTTGAGGAATATTCTTCCAGTTTTATAAATTGGCCCATTATAACTTGTTTTAGGATCCTTGTAAGATTAAGAAAAATGGTGAACTAAAATCAACATTTAATCAGAGCAACCAGATATTCATCTCAATTGGGCTGCTTATCCAAATGGGACTCATTCCAAGTCTTTCAAAACAATTCATGATAGAAGTTACGAGTATCTCAAGATAAACTCATCTCCAGACCTACTCCTTTGTAGTCTTCTACATTTCAGAAAATGCTACCTTGGCTCCTCTAGTTGTTCCTGACAAAATTCTTGATGTTAATCCGGGACTCCATTCTTCCTCTTGCACCCCATATTCAATCTATTACCAAATCCTTTTTTTCTCTATCACAAACTATATTTGGCATCTTTATATTTCACAACTTTTCTCACTACTTGGGAATTTTAGTCCATACCATCATCATCGTTTCCTTGAATATCTGCAACAGCTTCTTTACTGCTATGCCAGCTTCTACTCCTGCCCCCTTATTCTCAAACCAGAAATCAGAACAATGTGGTTAAAAATAATTCAGGTTATGTCTCTTTTCAGCTCAAATCATTAAACGTGTTTCCCATCTTACTTAGAGTAAAAGTCAAAGTCTTTACACCGCCTATAAGGCCCTCACTGCCTCATCCACCACTGCCTCTTTGATCTGTTTCCTCTCCATCATTTCCTCCATTCCATTCACTCTGGCCTTGTTATTCCTTTAAGATGCCCAGCATGCTCTGCTTCAGGACTCATGCCATTGCTGTTCTGTAGGCAATACACCATCATGGTTGAAAAAATGAAAACTCTGTGCTTTGGATTTCAAATTGAGAAATGGCTACCAATTCTGTCAGTTAGCTCAAGCAGTGTAACAAACTACCTCAAAACTCATTGGCTGAAGATATCAAGCATTTATTACTATAGTTCACAGCTCTGTGGGTCTGCTGGGTATCAACTAATTCAGGCTAATCTAGCCTGGGCGTGCAATTCATTGTAGGTTGGGTGTAGTGTCTGCTTTAGACTGGGCTTATCTGGGTCAATTCTAGCCCTGGCCAGTCCTTCTCACACTGATGGCAAACATGTAAGAAGGCAAGTAGGGATATTTTTTTAAGACTATGTAAGTATTTGCTGTTAACTATTGTCATCTTCTTAGAATAATATTCTTTGGATTATTAGCTAGATCTCATTTGGAAGAATGACTCATTGGGAAAAATTAGCAAAATGGCAGCAAGCTAGGGCCTAAGTGAACAGTGGCCACTGATGGTTTTCTTGCTGAGTGACCAAAACACTTTAAAAGGTTTTTTTCTCAAGGCAAGAAACAACAATTGTTGGAGAGGATGTGGAGAAAGGGGATCCCTCATACATTGTTGGTGGGAATGCAAGTTGGTACAGCCACTCTGGAAAACAGTGTGGATGTCCCTTAAAAAGTTAAAAATTGAGCTACCCTATGATCCAGCAATTGCACTACTGGGTATTTACCCCAAAGATACAGACGTAGTGAAGAGAAGGCCCATATGCACCCCAAAGTTCACAGCAGCATTGTCCACAATAGCTAAATCGTGGAAGGAGCCGAGATGCCCTTCAACAGATGACTGGATTAAGAAGATGTGGTCCATATATACAATGGAATATTACTCAGCTATCAGAAAGAACGAGTTCTCAACATTTGCTGCAACATGGACGGCACTGGAGGAGATAATGCTAAGTGAAATAAGTCAAGCAGAGAAAGTCAATTATATGGTTTCTCTCATCTGTGGAACATAAGAACTAGGAAGATCGGTAGGAGAAGAAAGGGATAAAGAAAGAGGGGGGTAATCAGAAGGGGGAATGAAGCATGAGAGACTATGGACTCTGAGAAACAAACTGAGGGCTTCAGAGGGGAGGGAGGTGGGGGAATGGAATAGGTTGGTGATGGGTAGTAAGGAGGGCACGTATTGCATGGTGCGTTGGGTGTTACACGCAACTAATGAATTATGGAACTTTACATCAAAAACCAGGGATGTACTGTATGGTGACTAACATAATATAATAAAAAAATATTATTATAAAAAAAATAAAAAAAAATTAAAGGTTCTTTTCTCATCTGTGCTGCACTGTACTACCACTGGATATTTTTAAACCTTGAGCAAAAATTGTTATACAGAACAGCTTAGTGTTGTGATAATGCAAAAGTTTCAAGGAATGAAAGAAAAGTTGATCTACAAAATGAGTGATATGGTATAGAAAAGAGGATGACAAAGACAGGGCTCAAAACAGAAAGGGGTGATTAGATAGGAAACAAAGTTTGGAATGAGAGGTTAGAGAAATGTAAGCTCTCAGATTTCTTTTTATACCTTCCTGGAATTCTCAGAAATTTTAGAGATAAACATTGGCCTTCTTGCCATATGAGTGGTGGGAGCCCTAGTCATGTGTTTGGGTGTCAAAGGAAGGGCTAATCCCAGAAGCTGCAGGGATTGGGGACTTCAACTTTCATATACAGCTTCGAAACGTTGCCTTTTTCAGAGTTGAGATGGGAAAATTCCATGACTCTCCTAGGATCATATGTTTTTACTAATAACTAACTGTTCTTGTCTAATTTGGGGGAGAGTTTCTATTCAAATAAAACCTTTTTCTTAGTATAACTATCCATATCTTTTCCTTGTTTGGTCTCTGGTTTTATTACTTGTATGATATTCATTTTTTGGCCTACATATCTTGAATTTAATGATGCATTTAATGAAGGGCTCAGTAATTCCTAGTGCTAGCAGTTTATTTATATTCATTTATAGTTGCTGCAGTTGTCCATTTAAGGTTGCTTCTGACACTGGATAAGGACACACCATTGAATTCTATGGGTTCTGAACATACTCCTTCCTGTCCCACATGGATAGCAGCAACTTTAGCTCCTCATAGTAACTACGGCCAATCACCTTGCCTATGTGGTAGCTCTTTATTTATCAGCTTGTTTACCTACATGATGAGCCTGAAATGACCAGAGGGTACTCATAACATCAGGTTAAATGAAACCCCTGCTTTGTTCCCTCTTCAAAGGATTTCACCCTGGGAATTTGGATTTCTAAAGAATAGCACTTATAGAAAAAGTAGAACTCACAGAATCCAATATAACCATTCCGCAAATGAAGCCCTGGCAGTGATGGTGAGCAGAAATGATCCCACTTCCATTCTTTGGTTCTCATGCCCATGCTTTCTTGCTCCTAGAATGCAGTACCATGTGTGACCTGATTGCTTGGTTCCTACACCGCATCCTACAGAATATTTCCCCAAACTCATAGGTTGTGTGGCCCTTGAGCTGAACTTTTTATAGGTTGTTTATCTTTCTATTAAGTTACCTTCTTGCTGGATGTTGTGCTAAACTATAAGCATGACCTGGGCTCCTTGCTGTCATGTTATAAAAGATCCTGAGTTGGCAAACCATGTATGCCGTAAGCCCTCAAGTAGTCATGTTGCCAGAGGCACTTTGCAGTATAGGTAAACTTACAAACAGAATACATATAAATTCTAGTAAGTATGATTGCTGTCCCCTCTAGAGTGGAATGAGTCTGATATAATCTGTATTCTACCAACTGCCTAGCTAATCTCCTTGAGGGATGCTGCCATATTGAATGTGCAGCTGTTGGTCTGTTGAACATTCATCAACAGCAGTACCTAAATTTGCTTTGGTACAGATTGTTGGATCCAGATATAGTCTCCATTCTTGCCACCAGGAATATTCCGTTCATAGACTGGTTGCATTAACATTGGAGAGGAAGAAGAGAGAGGTCTTCTGACTTCCACAGGTGTTCTGGTTATTGAGTGTTCCTTTATACTGAGCGTTCTATAGTGGTCATTATCAGAAGACAAAAATAACCTCATTCTTTGTGCCCTTTAATATAGGTTCATCCATATGCTTCTTCCCCAAATTTCCTTTCCTCACAAGTGATCAAATCTTATTCTTTTCAGGTCCCTTACAAATTAGCTAAGTGATTTGTCATTGCCCCAAATTCTTATATATCTGCACATATTAAGCCACTATTACTGTCATAGAAGGGGAACAACCAACAAACTACTTGCAACTCTGTTAACTGAAAGGATTTCTCGTTATTACTCTCTTCCAGGGCCACCTCAAAGGTTGTTGTAGTGCATTGACCGTCTGATTTAGTTCAGCATTAATACATTGTGATCTAGGCCGGAGTTTTTGTTCTTCCTGGGTTAGCTAGTTTTAGGGAATCACCCATGAGGCTATGGGTTTAAATTAAGGGACGGGTTTCACTGCAATGCATGTAGGTGACATGGAAGTCTAGGCTATCTGTTTACGTAACTTACTTGTGCTTTCCGGATCTGCTCATATCCTATCCCATCATACAATGGACTGCTGCTGACTGAACTTAAGACTCATTAGTTCTTATGATACCCAGTTCATGATACCAACTCCAGTTACACTGTCACATCATAGCTAAAGGTCAGGTACTCATTTCCCACTAGGGTCTAGAAAGATTCTGGGAGCTGCTTTTAAAATGGCAAGCAGTTCCCTAATGCTGATGGCATGGCCTTGTGGCAGAACCTTTGGTGTCTGTATGACAGTTGCGTTGGGGCTTGTCAGAAATTCTGTACAGCATCCTAATCTACTCTATATACTTCTAGCCCATCAGTTTTCTGGGTCAAATGTCTTCAGTGTCAAGATAGTTTCCATGATAGCTTGGACCCATTGTACAGACCTCTCTTGCTCTTGATCATGCTCAGCCCTGAAAGCTTTTTGAGTCACCGGATAAATAGCTTTCTTGTTGTTGTTTTTTTTTTCTTCATATCATAATAGCTCCACTCCAGAGGTCATAGAACCATCCTGAGGATTCTGCCAGGTGTTAAGGATAGTCATTCCAATTTTGTACCCAGGGACCAGGTAGATAAATTTAGTTTCAATGACTCATTCAATTCCGATGCTAATGCTACCATGTAAGCCAGTGTTTTACCTTCTACACCTCTTCACTGGTGAACATCTTATAGTATTGATGCTACAACATGCTAGAGTTTACTGTCAAAGAGGCCCTATTGCTGTCTGACCAGGGAGTGAGATCTCATTTCTTCCTTTGATACCCAATTTCTGAATTCTATTCTGATGTCTAATTTTCCAGAGCCATTCCTGGTAGCAGTGATTTTAGCCTAAATTATCCAAAAAGCATAGCCAGAGAAAAGGTTTGTAGGCAACTGGTGTTTTTTGGGGAAGGGATCCCTCAGAATGGAGTTGATGAATGGGTTGATCAATGTGGGGAAGGAAGGAAGGAAGGAAGGAAGGAAGGAAGGAAGGAAGGAAGGAAGGAAGGAAGGAAAACCAATTTGAGACTGTCCTACCAAGCTGATCACTCCTGTGGGTACTTGGGTATTGGTCTCATGAGCAATCTTCTGAGAAGCCTTGGAACACACTGAAGCATCATTTATCAGAAAGGCTGATAGGTTTAGGAAGCAATTCCTGTTTTGGAGAGAAAATTTTATAAGCAATCCATAAGAGATATGGATTGAATAGCAGTATATCCGGCTGGACTTGAAATAATCTGAAAGACAGATTGATGTCAGTCCTGAAGAAGTAATCAGTGTTAGGTCCTAATATTCTGTGGTTTCAAAAGTTCCTAAATTTAATGTAGTTGAAAATATAATATGTATATTTATCCAAATTGGTTGATAAATTGGATGAATAACTGAATCCAGACTTAGGATCAGGAAAGTCCCACTTTCTTGTTGTTTATATCCCTCTGCCTATACTTAGATTTTAAAGCAATACTGTCCAATAGAAACATAATGTAACCTATATAAGTAATTTCAAATTTTCTATTAGCTATGTTAAAAATATTAAACAACTTAATTAAAAATTAATTGTAATAATATGCTTTAATCCAAATATATCCAAAATATGAGGTCAACATAGAACCAATATAAAAATTATGAATGAGACATTTGACATTCTTTTGCTACTAAATCTTCACAATTTATACTTAGAATACATCTTAACTTGTACAGGATAAATTTCAAGTGCTCAGTAGTCACATGTGATTAGTGGATAATGTGTTGAACAGCATAATCTATAATGTTCTTTATCTGTTCTTAGCTGGTTAATTTCTACTCACCTTCAAGACACACATTAAATATCACCTCTTTTGAGGAGTCTCCATGGTCTTGTCTTTTCATTTTCCTCCCTTACAGATTTCTACAGTAATAATAACAACAACATCCCTTATGTATGTTATCAATGTACTATGCATTTATACCAACCACAGCACTTATCCTGATTTGTAATTTTTTTATTAAATTATTCATCATTATCACTTGACTCTGAGTTCCTCAAGGGCAGAAACACTGTCTATCATTTCTATAGCCCAGAATCTCACTGATTTTTAAAAATTAAACAATTAACTGGAGTTAATATAACAAGGTGACATTAATATATTTAAATACAATGACAGTGGGTTCCTAAAACCAACCCTATAAATACAGGATGGGAGGAATGTGGTTTAGAAGCAGTCCACTTGAATAAGATTTAAGGGCCTTAGATTTAATGATTAGTTTAATAGGAGCAATTGTTAGCATTTTACTGCCCAAAACATGGATGCCCATTGTTTGTATTAACAAATACAATGGATAAAGGGAAAGACAGGAGCTAGACTTTCTTTCAACCGCATAGATCACATTTAGAGCAATAATTTTGGTGATACCGTTCTAGGAAGAGTATAAAAAAACTGGAATGGAGAAGCAGAAGACATAAAACCATGTCATATGAGTGGTCGATTCGGGAATTGGAGATGTTTAGGGTAGAGGTAAGACTGCCCAAGTAAGATGACATTCCCTGCAAATACTCGAAGGATGATATATAGAGAGGATGGATTAGACTCATGAGCTTTGAGGAGGTAAAAATTGAATTTACCAACGTAAGCTTTAAGGACTCAGTTTTCAACCTTACGTAAGCAAATAACTTTTAACAGAGTCTAAACCTATTCTAACTTCGAAGGGGTACTTTAAAATGTCTGAATGAACGAACAAACGAAGTGAAGTGAGAATCGACCCTTGGCAGGTAGGAGATTTCTCTTTCGGCAAGGTATTCAAGTACAAGCTGGATAGCAGCTAGGAAATGTTGTAATGGGGGTAGATGGTGAGAATAGATGTGCTCTATGCTTCCTTCCAAGGCATGAATTCTTCTTTTCAATAATCCTATTCACTTTAAAGAAAAACAGCATTGCTTTTACTCACGTCAGTGTTGACAGTGTACATAGCTAGTTGTATATCAGTCATAAGAAATTCTCCAATCAAAACAATAATGTCATTTTCCCTTGAGTAATTCTCACCAGGTTTCTGCTTTTGGAAGACTCAGTTGGTTAAAGAAAGTTCATAATCAGTGTTTTCAGAATACATTTCAGGACATGAAGCAAACCTCACACCAACAATACATTATTGCTCATTTATTTTTAGCAATTAGTCATGGAACAACACAGGTGCCCAGAATTTCCTGGGCACATAAACATGAAACCTCTACTCTGAGAGCTTCCAGTCTAGATTGAGACAAATGCAAAACAGGAAACCTGAGCTTCACCACAAGAAGATGAATGGGCATCATTGATACCTTCATGTGTGACTTCTTCCAGACAATAATGCTTTATTTATTCTGAAAGCTTCAACTAAAAAACTGCTCCAGGCATATTTTAGTCCTCTAGAAAATAGAACAATCAGTATCACTACAGTTGCATTCAATACATGGAATTTGCTTTGAGAATTATGAAAGGTCCTTTTGCCTTATGAAGGCAAAATCATTATAATTAATCAAGAACTTTGTTCTGAGTGCTTTCTATGTTCCAGACACAGGGGATATGCAGATGATTAAGACATGGTTCTTGCCCTAAATAGAGCTCATATCTAGGAAAATCAAGCTATGCTTACATCGAAAGCTGATTAGATACCAGCCACCGTACTAGTGGAAAGAATATGAACTTTGATTTCAGACAGAGCTCAGCTTGAAACCTAGCTCACCGAGGCTATTTGACCTTGGTCAGTTTTCCTAAATTTTGAGCCTTTGTTCCATTGGCCATATGATAATACCTAACTAGCATGTTTGTTGTAAGAATTTAGTAATACCTGGTAGAGAAAACAAAATACAGAAATTCAACTGTTGTTTTAGGTGCTAAATGGGTAGACTAGATCAGGGGTTGGCAAACTTTTTCTATACAGGGCCAGATAGTAAATATTTTAAGCATTGCAGGCTGTATGGTCTATCACAATTACTCAAATTTTCTGTTGTAGCATGAAAAAAAAAAAAACCCTATAGGCAATATGTAAAGGAATGGCCATGACTGAGTTCTAATAAAATTTCTAATAAAATTTTATTTATGAAATCAGGAGTGTAGGTCTATAAATTTACTGACCCTGGACTAGATAGTAACTGCTGTAAGAGTTAGAAGAGATCATGATCACTAAAGAACTAGGAGAGCATCTTCTAATAGGAGAGGGAATGTTTAATTTTGTTTGTTTTGATTTTACTTTTTATCCAAGTTAAACATGCACAAACTATTATAGAGTCAACTTATTCTGCAAGATTTACTATGAAAAGACTTCAGCTCCTCTAGTACCTTGTCTGAAAGCCAATCATTTTCATCTCCCTCAGTTGATTCTCCTACTATTAACTTCAAAATCTCTCAATAACTTGGATATACGATCTGAAGAGAAACCAGAGTATTTCAATAACTTGGATATATTTTGCTCCTAATTGATTTTTAAATTCAGGTACTACCAACAGACTTCCTGTCGTGGACGATAGAGGTTCCATGTTTTCCTCCCACCCAACTGCCACACATAAGCACCTACCCTGCCTCCCAGCATAGTTACATTGTGTTTACATCAATATTTACTATTTACATGATTATGGTTATGTGTGTGATTCACGTCTGAATTATACAGTAAACTATGGTTACTTAACCTTTGTTGTAGAACCTTTTGTTTTCCCTGGATTGAAGGATTTCCTTTTACTATCCTTTTCTTAATTTCCTTTACATTGTACTTATCTCTAATTCATCCTCAATCTCTTTAGCAGTTGTCTGATTATCTCCTTAAGTTGTTCACATGCATCAAATGTTCTATTGATTTTATCTCCCTAAAGGAGAATCACCCAGAGCAGTAGTTCTCAAGCTTGCACAGTCATCAGAATTACTTGGAGGACTCATTACAATACAGATTCCTGGGCCCCAAACTCAAAGATTTGTATGTTCTGAGGTAGCATTGGAGAACTGTCATTTGGAACTAGTTCCCAGGTGGTGCTGATGTCCATCCCTATACCACACTTTGATTAGCACTGGGAAGTACTAGCCAAGAGCCTTCTGCCCTGCTACATTCTGGACTGGATGCCTTCTGTACATCAGGTGTGGCCATCAATCCTGACACTGCCATTCACCATCATCTTGAGCATTTTAATCACTTCTCTTCTGTGTTGCTATGTAAAAATCCAAAGCCGTTCTGAATCCTAATCCCGTGTATGTCACCTTCAGATAACAGTGCCTAACATTGTCAGATCAACTTATCATATGTTAGTGTATTACTTTGGTTTCCCTCTTTGTGAGGTCATTTTTGGAAACAGCAATATCTTAATCATCTTCGTATCTCACATGCCTGGAACATAGGGAGCACTCAAAACAAAGTGCTTGGCTGATGATTTTCTCCCCAGATTTTTATAAGAATTTCTTTGTTCTCAGCATTCTGAGGAAGTGGGCTGTTAACAAGTAGCTCCATCTACAGAAAACTCCATCTACAGTTTTACTTAATTTTTGCATCTTCTTTCTGACTCATAAATGTTTCCTTATTTACCCATGTGCATTTTTCTCTTTAAAACTTCCTTTTCTGTGTGCTTAATTGTTGAGAATATAGGTAGTCAATACATATTTATTGACCACTTTGACAGATCTGCATTATTTTGAGAGACCTGGCACCACACCTTCTACACTATAGGAGATTCCTATAAGACAATTGTTTTCTCCAAAGAGATGAGTTCAAGCTCATTTGAAATTGATATAGGAAATCAAATCCTCAGCCTTATTAATTATAGCACTCTAAATGTCACAGTTTCCCATGATAAAACATGGTTGTCTGCTGGGAACCATACAGTGAAGCGATTTGCAGTTAGGGCAAAAATAAAATAAAATAAAAATGTTATTAAAGAATTCTTTTTTGATAATGTAATTAATGGCAAAATCCACAGGTACTACATGGATCACTATGTCTCATAAAGGAGTTCTCTCTTACATTCATTCACATCAATCTCAAAGTTCTTTGTCACTTTCAAATCCATAAAAAAAAAAAGAAGACACCAGCAGATTAATTGTATACAACATCAACGTTAAGATTCCATCCAGGTTACTATATTTGCTTTCCTTTTCATGTGTAGCTATGGAACATGTCAAACCCACTTTGCATACAGGATGATAACATCATACATACCTGGGAGTGAGGGAGTGGACCTGTGCACGGGAGGTAACTAGGGCAAGGCAAATGATAAACATGGTGATAGAACTGATTACCTTCCTCAAATGGGAGATAAATCTATGGGTACAAATGTCATATGTTGAATATATGAACAATCATTCCATCATCCATCACTGCCAATTCCTTCCATTTTATCTGGATTGTATCACAGTGGAGTACATCTTAGGAGTTATATAGCAGTTTCTTAAAGATGAAATTCTATGTTGCAACA
Source organism: Ursus maritimus (assembly GCF_017311325.1). Taxonomy (NCBI): domain Eukaryota; kingdom Metazoa; phylum Chordata; class Mammalia; order Carnivora; family Ursidae; genus Ursus; species Ursus maritimus. The sequence continues at coordinate 58,289,803 of NW_024427107.1, read as the reverse complement.
GGCCAAATGTGTTTGCTGTAGGCCCATCTGTCTCAGTAGTTCTCATTCACACAATCGCTATTTTTTCATATTTAAGGCTATTTATTGCATATAAATACCCAAAGCACAAATAACAGGCAGGAATGTTTTAGACAAACCCATGACATATATCAAAGTATTAAAAGAGAAGCAAATAAAGGGGCAAAACTCTCTGTTGAGTGTCAGTAACAGGTCCTTCTGCATCACTTACCCAATTATTTAGTGGATGGCAATTCTCTCTTAAATCAAGGATTAGTATGATGGAATGGAGATAAATCTGAATATGCTTTTCTTTGGGGCAAGCAACTTTCCTTTAGAAAATGTGAAATCCAAACCTATCCAAATTTCATCTGGATAGGAACTGAAAACACAGAATCATAGAACACCAGGATTGGACCCAATTCATTGACTATAAATCTCTCTCTCCCTTTTTTTAAGATTTTATTTATTTATTTATTTGAGAGAGAGAGAGAGGAAAAGAGAGAGTATGTGCATGAGTAGGGGGAGGGGCAGAGGGAGAGGGAGAAGCAGACTGTCTGCTGAGCAGGGAGCCCGACAGAGGGCTTGATTCTGGGACCCTGAGATCATGACCTAAGCCAAAGGCAGAGGCTTAACAGACTGAGCCACCCAGGTGCCCCAATTGACTATAAATCTCTTATTGATATTTGAGACCTCTTTAAAACATCGAGACTTACCATTTTCCCAGTATTTGGCTGAGAATTTCTTGTGGTGGAGGGAACTTCCCAAGACTATGCTATACTGTTTATGCTCTGTTTGGAACATTTGATCATTCACACATTTATGTTGTTTAAACCATTTGATCATTCATGCCATTCATATTTATTAAGTGCTTACTGTGTTCCAGGGATTGTTCTAGGAACTGGGATCCATATGGTTCTTGTACTCTTCAGTATTCTTTTATTTACAAGTACTAAACTCAGTCCAACCTGCCCAAATGCATTATTTAAGCAAAGGGAGGATAAATAAAATCTCATATTAGTGAAAAATCCAAGACTAGATCTGATTCTTGATGTGACTGGATTCAGGAGCTCAAGTGACTTCATGAGGAGATTTTTTCTTCATTTCTGTTCTCTTTTCCTCTATGTTGACCCCATTCATAGGCAGGCTCTCCACCTTGTGATGGTAAAATTGCTGACACAGGTCCAGGATCCTATGTTCTCAATTTTTCTGTGACTTCTCTCCAGTTTGCCATCTGAAACCAGAGGAAGGATAATTCTACTTTTATGTGACAAACTTCAACTATGTCATCTCCCCTTGAGACTTGTCCTTCAGAGTGCTTTCTCCATTCTTTCCACTTGGAGATTTTGTAGCCCTTTATGTCTAGTACTTACTGAAAGTCTCTTGAGTGGACAAATGAATGAATGAAGGAATGGAAATCTTTATATCACTTGGTGAATACTTAATTGAGGAGCATGCCAATATAGAGAAAGGAAGAATCAGCAGTAGAGGGAGAGACAGAAAAATGATTGCATAATTGGAGGACCTGTATCAAGCTGTGCCTGCTGAAACAAGTTCAGTGTTTGGGATTTTTACATATATAAGCCCATATACGTTCCTTCTTATGCTTGAACCAGTGTGAGTAGGGTTACTGTCACATATAACTAAAACATCCTGCTGAATATATTTGATTACTTTGGATGTGGTCTCCACCCAGTTAGTGTTCAGGAATACAACAATAATTAACACATTTTTATTCTGTTAGTTGAGAGAATACAGATCTTAATGTAACTAGGCACTTCTGGAAGCCCAGTATGTGGTCAGCTAGACTAGATAGAACAGTGGGAAGAGCCTGGTCTTCAGAGCTGGAGCAGAGGGATTTGAATCTCAGTTCCATTGCTTATTTTGGTGTGACCTTGGGCAAATAACTTATTATCTCTAGGTTTGTTTTTGAAAAAAAAACCCATGGCTTTATGCATCATATTAATAACCTGAGTTGCCTGTGAATAATCTGTGAATATGATGAGATCATATTATAGCATATTCATTCACTAACCAAGAAGTTTTAGTACCTAGAAAGAAGCCCTGAAGAATTGCAGGAAGTCCTCTTGGGTCCAGTGCATGACCTTACAGAGAAGCCCCTTTGTGGATTGTGAAACACCCCAAATAGACAAAAGATAAGAAGTGACAGAAGTGAACAGTGGTGGGATAAGCAAGAACCATATATTATCTTTTGTGTTACTATCTGTTGGAGGAAAGCTCAATCAGTACAGGTTAGGCTGAGATACTTTACAGAAATGTTAGTGCATCAGATAATTTAATCTTTATTATACCTCTCTTTCCTGAACAACAATAATTAGCTGGCCTTTACTGAGTACTTATCATGTGTCAAGCACTGTAAATTAGCCTTTTACGTCAATTAATTAATTCATCCTCATGTCAATCTACGTGGTATTATTATATACTATTAACCAAATTTATAGATGAAGCCTCAGAAAGATTAAGTAACTTGTCCAAGTTTACATAGCTAACAAGTGGCAGAGCTGGAATATAATCCAGGCACCTGAGCCCAGAGCTTGTATTCTTAACTTTACCGTATTGCCTTCCTAGGATTGACATGTGATTTCATGGGGTTTGTTTTGGCTGGATTTGATAGCAAGGTATTGTGGACATTAACACATACCATTTCCTTTCAAAGACTGAAGTTTTGTCTCTGGGTCAAGATGGTCAGGTCAGACTCCTTTAGGACACACCCTTTTTAAGGAGAATCCTGGGGAACACATGCAAAGTGGTTTTTAGAGAAGGCGAGTATTGTGATCAGTCCTACTTGTTGATTACACATGATCTGGCATGTCTAAATCTCATTGCAGGATGTAGCTGAAGCCCTTGCTAAGTGATTTACTCAAAGTAGAGAAGACACATGTATCAGTATCTACATTGTGCCCGATTAAGCCTCTTGTCAAACCTGTGAATAAAAAGAATAAAGGAAGTATCTTCTTATTAGTTGGGTTTATAAAAGTGTCACCCATTCACTTGTAATTCTAGTAATTTCTGGGTTTGATCGCTGTTTTTCTAAGTGTGAACATAGGCCAAACCTTTCTGACTAATGCTAGGATTAACCAGTTCATCTTGGTCTTTATCTGAATGGAAATGTAGTGTATGTAGATATTTACTAGTGCATAGAAACACAGCTAAAAGATGATGGAGCTTTGCCTCCTCCCTTGGCATGCCGTTCCACATCTATTTAAGTCATACTACCCTACTAAGTCTTACCATATCAACAAAGTCTACTCTAACTCTTCTAGCTTCTGGGCATTTCTCTCTCTCACCTTAATGACTATAGCTCTTGTAGGGAAACAGGGTTTCTCAAGCTCCGTAGTGTTGATACCTGGGCTCGAGCATTCTTTGTTAGGGGGGACTGGTCTGTCTTTGAAGGATGTTCAGCTGCACCTCTGGCTTCTATCCACTAGATGCCAGTAGCACATCCCTTGCCCCACCCTCCCCCCCCCCCCAGTTGTGGCAAGCAAAAGGTTCTGGGGTAGCAAAATGGCTGCCAGTTGAGACCACTGGTCTATGCCAAACAACTGAATTTAAAATGTTTTCCCATGTAGTTCTCTGGTTGTCCTTTTTGTTCATATTTCCTCAACAAGATGGCAGATCTCTGAGGCAGAAATCATGCATAATAATATGCCTTCTGTTCTTCCAAACGTGAAGACAAAGATAGAAGGAAAGTCAACTAGTATTTGTTGAGTGCCAGCATTGTGGCTGAACTTTTCCAAGTACTTTGCATATGCCATTTCTTCAGTTCATTCTACAAATATTTACTGAGTGTCTGCTTCTTATATAATACTTGAGAGGCCACATTCCAATCCTGGCTCATCTGTTTAGTGTGACCATGGGTAATTTACTTAATCATCTCTCAGTGCTTCAGTTTCCTTGACTATAAAATGGGATAGTAATATCACTCATCCCTTGGCTTGTGAGGATTTCATGGGTTGAAATGTGTAAAACATTTAGAACAGGATCTGGCACATATAAATATCTGCTGAGTATCAGTTATCACTATTACTATGTGTCAAGTCTGGTTCTTGGTGCTGAGGAATCAGCAATGGACAAGAGGCCTTATTCTCCTGGAGCTTTTATTCTAATATAGTCTCAGAGAAGCCTCATTAAAGGGATAAGCAATATCATTGCCCCATCTCACAGATGGGGAAAGTGCAGTCAGTGAGAAGAAGTAATTTGCCCAAGGTCACATAACTATTAGGTCTCAGGGCCAAGGTATGAACTCAGCTCTCTCTGGCAACAAAGCCATACTGAATATTTAATAGGTTCTCAGCATACTTGCTGATGTCTAGACCGAAAAGGAAATTATTTTCTCTTTCTTTTCATTCTTTCCTACTTTTGTATTCTTTTTCTTTTCTAAAGACTAGTAAAACCTCTCTTTCAAGTTTTATAAATACATTTTGCTTCCCTTTTTATATTTGGGTATTTATTTTGCTCGTGAGCACTGTGCTATCTCTGCCGATGAACCAATCCTAAGTCTTAGATACAGGAACTTTCATTGAAAATGAAGTGTCCACAGTGATTCATCTTTGCAGCAAATGGATAATGTGTACTTTGGGGTTTAAAAATAGAGATGAGTCAAGAAAATCATATGTTTCCTGCTTTAAAAAAAACTTTTCAAAGATTTGGGTGCCCCTCCACCCCTTACCATCATATTAAACACGATGACCATAATTGGGGTACACATCCAAAGAGAACCTAAAATAACTCATTCCTTTCCAGTTTTAACATTTAGAAATACTATTTATCAAAATAATAATTTCAGCTATTTCTAGCTACATCTCATGTTAGCTCAGGGACTCCAGTGTGTCAACATACACCATGCGGAACCTATCACCTCATGGAATGTAATGTGGGATTGGCTGATCCTGTCACACTCTTCCTCTCTCTCTCTCTGGACATGAGTAACTGAGGCACGAGGGTCCTGACAAGGGCTGCCTTCTTGCTAAATGACTCCTGCGTTATGGTTTTCTCAGGACTCTGCCTGTGTGTGTTTATGTGTGCTACTTCATAGGGGGTGTGGCAGATGAAGCAAGCAGGCTGGTGAGGCTGCAATCTGGAAACTTGCAGGAAAAACCCTGTCTTTGGCACCTCCTAAATCAGTGCTTCAGCAGGTCAGCCATCCTGTCTGCTGTTAGAAGCTCTGGGTCCTCGGCTCATACTGACGGCAATGAGATGCTGATTTTCAGGTTGATTGGTAGTAGTTTCCCCCTTTTGATGAAATCTCATCAAAGTTCATCCTGAAAGAACACACTGGGAAAAAACTTTCCCCTTTTTAGGTGAAGGGAAAAGACATGAAGTTTTTAGAGAATTCCTTGAACTAAAAAATATGCTACGTATTTGCAGTTGGATTCTTGTTTGAAAGAAGACTCCGTGCCCAAGGACCTTACATGTCTACCTTGTGAACAAAAGCCATACTGAAACAAGAAGAGAAAGAAGGGGGTAAAGAAGGAAGAATGGATGAAAGTTGGCATGACTGAATGAATGGCCCTAAAGACATACCAAACTTTAGGGACATCTCTTGGGGCCTCAGTCTCCTCTCAGGACTGGCCTTCACTCACACCAGGGACTTTGACATGTCCTCCTGGTTCTGTGTGTGTCCCTGTCTCCTTCTCTCCTCGTGCTGACTGCCAGGTTTTGAAAGTCATACCTCCAAGTCGAGATTCCCAGATCAGCTCTCCCTTCCATCCCAGGATCAATACCCGGTATATTCAAGCAGGTGTGTCACGCTGCGGTATGGCCACTACCACACAATCCTGTGGTGCCGTCATGCATTTATCCTCATCCCATGATAAAAGTTCTTGAAGATGGTCTGTCAGCTGCCAAAACTGTCTAGAGAAGAGACGAGCAGTATTGTCTCTACTCTGCTCCACCTTACATGGAGAAAACAATAATCTTGTCTCTGTCTTTACCCTGCCAAGTCTCTATATGTATTTGGCACATTTAATATGTTTACTATCAGTTAATAACATGAATGATCCTGGATTCCCTCCTTCACACACATCACACTTAAATACACCAAGAAAACACCAAATTTTCAATTGTGAGTGGTCTGTTCTGTGAGAAATACACTAATATTTAGGGGTACAGATACTTTAAAAGGCTGATTTAGAGATGGTACAAGCTTGCTTTGCTTCAGGAGAAAGTGGATATTGCTGGAGAAATTTCTAGAGATCAGCAGTGAGCAAGGCACTCATAGCAGTTAACATTTTCACCAGCAACAAGCATCTTGCACTGATCCTGAATCTGCTCTTTATTTTCCTATCACCATGTCTCTGATGCATCCCTGTCTGATATCTTCACTTGCCCCGTAAGGGTTCAGCAGATCTGATCAGTTTCCTTTGAGTTGCTCTCCTCATAGTCATGGTCTTTCCCTTCTCTGATCCACCACTGAATTTTGGGCTTCTGCTGTGGTAATCATGATTCTCTTCTCTGGGTTTCTTGTGTACTTGACATACTCGCCCTGAGTGAAGGACTGGGTCTCACTTGCCTCTCACGGAATTACGTTGCCTAGCACAGCATTGAGAACATTCACGGCTGCTCTATAAATGTTTATGGAACGAATGGAATGAGTGACTTGACGTTATTTTGTAAATGTGAGAAAGACTATACTTTCAGGGATCATTTCTATAGTTTGTTATTTTTTAAATGTGAGAGATCAGGATGGAGGTAAAGAATGCAAATATTGACACTCAGAAGATTTGGATTCAAGTTTATGGTCTGCCTTGTGCTCCTCTATGAATTAGGGCAGGGGAAGATCATTTAAATCTTCCCCCCAAAAACTGAGGATAATAATGCTTACCTGTGACCTCCTTAGGATTATTATAAATCTTAAGAGTTGATGCAGGTATTGGAGTTTTTGAATTGTGCATTGTGAAGAGATTTTGGTTGATACATGAGTATTAACCTACTTAGTAGGTCTGCTTGCATTCCAGTTTTCTCTTTTTCCTTCTTACTCTAATGCTAACAAGACTTTTGTCTTTGGTGTAAGAAAGTACTGTGGGTCTCCCAACCAGCAAGTGCATGATGGATCTGTGAATAGTTGGATCAGTGCTTGTTTTCCTGCTCTGGCTCACAACTGCACTGTGGCCATTGAGACCTGAGTGTTAGAGCAGAAGTTAGGTCCGTGGGTGCATGCAGTGACTCTGTTAAAGAAGATTTTAAAAACTCATACGTGTAAATCGGGCTAGAACTTGCAGTGTTGGGCTTCAAATGTACTACATTTTTACACAAATGAATTGACCAGTCATGCAGTTCCATAATTCCATGGGGACCTCAATGTGGGTTAATCAATCATTATACCTACGGAATAATCCCTTTTTGCTATTGCTAAAGTATTGATGGTGTTTTCTGGTTTGGGAAGGTCTAGGTACAGCTTCTCCACAGGATGTTTATGAGAAGTAAGAGGAATAGTTTAAGTGCTAAAAATAATTGTTGAATGAGTGAACTACCAATTATCAGGATCAGGGCCCTCTCTTCATCACTGGGAAAAATATTCTCTGGCATCTTTTTTCAAGGATAATACCAGTAACCTCTAAGTTGAAATGGGAAAGGGGAGAACTCAGAAGTAGACATCTTCACAGAATACACATACCCAGGATTTTTCAGTGTACAGTAGGTCTTATCAGCACTGTTATATTTTATGATATTTGCAGCAGTGATTTTTTTTTAAATCAAGTTTTAAAAATAGAAATCCAAATACAGAGGACAGAGAAAAACTCTCCATTGCATCAGTATGAGCGTTTTTATAAGATACGTTTTTTTCTTTTGGCGTCCTGATCTCTTTGAAAATGCTCTCTTCTCTACTTATGGGGAAAAAATACACCTACTAACAGCCTGGAGGAATTATGCAATGTGCTTTTGCACAACTCTCCATGGCCTCAGGTAACAATGTAAATGAACCTTATTAGACATTTTTTTTTTTCACTATGCAGGTGAGAAACTTATTTTTAAATGAGTTTTTTTTCCTTTTGGATTCGGTAAAACTGCTCTCCTTGAATGAAGAGGAGCCACAAGAGAAGGAATTAGGGCATGTTACAATTCAGCTGTTTGAGTCAGATGTAAAAAGAAAAAAAAATTGGCATTTCTGAGGTGGAAAAAGCTAGGTCTTCCTTCTCAGGAATCACAAAAATAACTGCTGAAAACCCTCACACTTTCCAAGAGAAACTTCTTTAAAAGTTATGTGTAACTAAAAATAGGGGGATTATAATGGAAATCAGTGTGCATGTGTGAGAGTCCCAGAGCGGCAGAAGAGGCCTGGACTGGAAGCCCAAGGTATGTGATTTTCAGTCTGTCCTCCGGATTTACATCTGTTGGCCGGAAGAGTGTTTAACTCTAGGGAGTTACCCGTGTTCTTCGCCTGTAAGATGGAGATCTCAAAGAAGTATCAGTGAAATGAACTTTAGGTTTATCATTGGGTTTTGAAGAAAAACCCACTACCTATGCAAAGCAACGATAGTAATTGTTTTAAAGGCTTGTCAAAAGCTTGGCTCCTGACTGTAGTGGTTTGGAACAACGTCATGCATTCCTGGAGTGGTGGAGACATCAACTTTGAGAGCATTTGTTTCAAGACCCGAGATCTTAATTGTGATCAAATCCTGAGAAAGACCTTAACCCAAAATGACTGGTTTTCTAATGGGAATAGAAATACTTACTCTGCCACAACAAAGAATGTATGAACAAACAGTCTTGTAAAATACAGTGGTGCCAGGGGCTGGGGGAGGGAGTATGGAGAGTTAACAGTTTAATGGGGAGAGGGTTTCCTTTTGGGGTGATTAAAAACCTTTTGGAACTAGATAGAGGTGTGGTTGCACAATATTTTGAATGTACCAAATACCACTTTGAAATGGTTAATTTTATGTTATGTGAATTTCACCTCCATAAAAGAAAAATACATTTGTAATTCAAGATAGAAGGTGCTTGCTCACTCAGTGCAAGCATTATTGCATCATTGCTGGCAGATATGTGAAAGGGTTTTTTAATAATTTTGGGTGGAATAGTTGCTATTTATAATTCCATTTTTTTTCCAAAAGAAAGCATTAATAGCCTTCATTGAAAAAGATACATGGCTGAAATAGAAGTGACATCTACACATTTAGAAGAGGAGTCATTATTTTGAAAAACTGAGGTTTTTTTTTATTAACTTATATAATCATTATTTTCAGACTGTTTTCATTTGCAGAAATGGGACTTAGCAAAAAGAGGGCACAAATGGGTGAGTTACAGCAGTATTGCACAGGGATTGAAACTTGACCTTTGTTGTATTGATGACACACAGTCCTTCTGAGGCATCTTGACTCATCCAGATTTCAAAAAGCACTCCGTTGAAAGGAATGTGGACTCGGGAAGAATTTAGTATGACTGAAAATTGATAAAAGAGAGCTCAAATCGGCTTGCCCTGCATGCCAGGACATAATCACCTTGCTCTAAAATGCCCCTTTCCTGGGGCAACACACAAGCCTTTTTCATTTTCCAGTTCCCCTCCTTTCTCAAGCTCACCCCAAACTCTTAAGTAAAAGTGCTAATCTCCCTCTTGAACCTCTTCCTAATTTCTTGCTTCCACTGTCCTTCCATACTTCGGTGAAAGCATTCCAGACACGAAATGTCAGACCAGGTCAGGACCAGTGAAGGACCCAATTTCTGCAAGTACATCACTTGTTTTAATCTAATGATGAGGCTCACACCCAGAACACTCTCAGTTGTGTTTCTCTCCAGGTGGAGCTCCAGACTCTTGGGTGCCAGATGATTAAGCCCTGCTTCTAGCAGGGGTTGGAAGCAGCTGCTCCCATATCAAAACTCTTTTTCTCTCAGCCAGTTGCGGCAGAATCTACACCCAGCTGTGATTCGAGGTGTTCGCTGGCAGCTCTCATCTCCACCGACAACCTTTCATCTCGATTCTCTATAAACTTTTCTTAATATCTGCTTGTTAAACCTGACAGAATGGCATTAGAACAAAGCTAACCTGGCTGCTGAAATGCTGGCAGCATCATGTGTCAGGCCTTTTTGCTTCTTCCTTTGATAAAGTTTTGCCCGGCTATTATGCAGAGGCCTCGTTGGATGGTTCTGAGGCCTCGGAGCAGAAAGGCACCCATCTGCTGCAGAAAGCTCAAAGGGTGATGTGGTCCTGGGGCGTACCCGGAGTTGAGTCATGTATTTCTTCCCCCAAATTATTCCCAGTGAATACCAAATCAAAACTCCTCATCTCAACTTATGTAAGTACTTTTAAAACGTTTTGAAACAAAACTTTTAAACTTGGCTGTGCTACTTCAAAATCCCAGAAGCGAGGCAATTCTAGGCAGTTTCATAAAATGGTCTCGAGGACAGTTCTTTTCGAGGGGTCTCAGAGTAAGTTAGTATTGGCGTGAAGATGAGAAGTTAGATCTTCTTATGAAGAAGAAAACAATCTTGTTTGTGGTATGATACGAAGTCTCTGTCCCTCTCTGAAGCCCCGCTGTTGCTTGAACTGACATGATCAGAGATTAGAGTGCTGTCTGGACAGTTGGGGGAGCAAGGTTTGCAAATTTACATTGCTATAAAGGGCCCACCCTGTCTTCAGACTGGTCAAGAACCCTTTCTAAGAATAGGGCATGCCCACTGCAGCTGACTCCAGCTCTGAGGCTTTCTCTTTGGGAATGGTTTTCCACCTAAGGTCTTCATACAGATCTGGTGAAGGTTGGGTAAGAGCCATGGAAACTGCCCTCTAATACTTAACTAGTACAGTCCTTGCCAGAAGAGTATGTGGTCAACAAATGGTTTTTCCATTTGACTTGGAGGTACAGTTGACAGAGCATCAATAATTTGGTTGCTAGAGTTGGCCTTTAAACTCTGAAGAAGCTTCCACCTCACCCACCCCAATTCCCACCACTGGCCAAGAAAGGACGACATGGTGATGTTTATAGGATCTTCATTAGCATGGTCCTCTCTCTTTGCTTTAGAGCTGAGTTTTTCATATCCACTTATTTTAACCAATGTGAAGGCAAATACTAGATTTGAAATATTCTTTGTGATCATCCCTGCCTTCCCCCATAAAACCTAACTGGTCCTAGATCACAGTGAAACCTCTGTGAATGCCATTGGCATTGCATCCCTGGCTGCGGGCATCATTTGAAGCTAAAAAATAAGAACACTCTTTTTATCTCCTTAAGTGCTTCTTAATGTATGATATATATTTGCAAGGAAGAAAAAGACATTTTCTCAGAGCTGTAGGTCAATACATTGAGAACAATGCTATGGCATAATACTAGTTAAACTCAGTTAATGTCAGTTTCAAGTTCAAGAACAAACAAATGAGATGCCTGGTTCTTTGCTCCCCCACACCCATACTCTCCTCCTTACAAGCTATGCCAGGGAGAATTCCCATCCCCAGACTTTTCTCCTTATAAGGTGTGGTTTCTGCCATTAAGAAGTCTGCTTGGACATGGAAGACTTCAAGCACTAAATTATGTCTCCTGCTCCCTGCTCACTGGCAGCAACTGTGCCAAGGTCCAAACGGGAACTGGGTAGGTGTGTCCTAATAGGAGACAGTGTTCCTCCTTTAATTGCTGTAAAAGCTTTTGAAGCCATTGTCTGGTGGATCTAAGGAGATTGATCCTGGAGGTGTGAGCTCAGACTGCAAGTCAGGAGCTCAGAGTTGTAATTCTTGGGTTGGCTATGACTCACTGTAGGGCCTGCGGCAAACTCACTCATCTTCTTTATGCACCAATTTATTCATCTGCAAAACCTAGGGAAGTTAACACACAATTTCCTGATGGGATATTATATGGTTTGGGCATTAATAATCATGGCAAATAAGTTTGATGGCAAGCACCCCCAGAAGTTTTACCTGCTAGAAGCCTCTATGAATTTTTAGTAGGCTTTGTTGGTTTTGTTTCCAAGTCTGGACTTCCCTCTTTGGAGGTCTTTAAATCTACAGTAAGGAAACCCAAGTTCCCTTGAAGTTTATTCTAATCCTGGTAAGCACAGATGATTTCCTTTAGGATTGTGTCACATGGTAGTTTGCAAAAGAGATCTTCTCACCTACCACAAAGACCCCCCACTGCTACCCCTCAGGACCAGATGCCATGCAGGATGGGAACCAACTTCTGTGGTGGGACCACGTTGTTTCAGAGACCATCTGTATGAAAGCGCCTCGTGGTCTTCGCAGAGCTATTGCGTCAACCAAGAAACATCATAAAGACGTCCTCCTTTGTTGATAGTCTTCTTCCCTGTCTGATGAAACAGCACTTTTGGGGATAAAAAAAAAAAAAAAAAAAAAGAAAAAAAACCTCAAAATGAAAAACAATGTGTCAATAAATGGAAATTAAATGAATGTGTTAGCATTAATTTGTTACATTCTACATGTGCTCCTCTGAAGAAGTGGTGTTTATATTCAGGGCCAGATGCAGGCTTCCAGTACGGTAAAGTAAGAAAGGACCCAAGAGAAACGGATCCAGCAGCCCTCACATGGCGTCCATCTCAGCCGAATCCTCCTGTACTTCGCTCACTTAACTTCTCTCGGAAAGGGCTGCAATTCCTAAGTGTTCCAGCCTCTGGGTGGACTGGCCTCTGCTCTTTGTCTTCCATATTTCAGCTCTCTTGGGTCCTGAAGCATATTTCTGTCTCATCTACTTAACTCTGCTGTTAAATCTCTGCCACCATGCCTGTCTCTTCAGCTCACCAGATTTCACACTCATTTGCCAGTGGCTGTGAAAGGAAATGACAGCAGAATTTCTCATGGACTTGGCTCCTATCCAGCATGGAAAACTTACTGAGTTGATGTCTCCCAGAGCCCGTCTTTAACTCAGGTGTCCCCGTTTCATTGGGCTCAGCAGATTTCCTACATCTGTGGTGTACGACATTGTAAAGAGTTCAATCTGGACTCTTTTCCCCCTTATGTGTCCCCATTCCATGTTTAAGCCAAGGAGCCTCCCCATAGGTTTGAGACTGAAAAAGTGCAGATTGTATCAGTCCTGCTTTTAGCAGTGCCCTGTGGAATAAGACACCTCCTGCTCAATGTTCCCTCTACTGCTTTTAAGGTGTGAGCAGACGAGCAGGATCCATGAGCTGACAACCATGCTGTGTGAGCAGTAGAGATGGTGAGCAGAGCTCTGGGCTTAGGGCCCTGGAAGAGAACAATGGAATGCAGGCATTTCATGCTCATTCATTCATTTAATCATTCTTTCATTCACTCAGCAAATAGTTACTGAGCTCTCTTGTGCTATGCACCAGGTTGGCCATTGAGATATGATAGCTGACACCTACTGAATGACTACTGTAGGGCAGGCCCTGTGCTAAGTGTGAGTCTTCCACAATGCTGAAGGATAGTGCTGTGGTTATCTCCCCTCTAAGGGGAGGAAATTGGCACTAAGAAGTGTTAAGTAATGACACACAGCCAGCAAGTGATGGAGTCAGCATTCGAATGCAGATAGCCTCACTGAAAGTCCTGAGTTCTTAACAGCCACACTGTACTGCTTGAATGCAGGACTCTTTACTAGACATTGTGGGGGATACCAGGACAAAGAGGACATAATTCCTGTTCTCTGGGAGTTAATGGTAAAGGGGGAACAGATATTCATCGTGCTGCCACTTACACAGTTTGATCTTGGACACATGACTTCAGTGTGCCTCGGTTTTCTCATCCTTCAGTGGTTATCCTTTCTTATAGTTATTTTGAGGATTAAATGTGTTAAGATATGTATAACACTTAAGGTAATGCTTTGTTCACCCAAGAATTATTTGTTATTTATTATTGTTTTTATTATTAACTATTAATAATCACCAGAATAAATAACAATATTCAATGTGCAACTACTGTGTATCAGACACTACATTAATCACTTAGTGACTGATATACGGTGAATAGGATATAGCGTCGATGTCCCTTTCTATTCTTTCATTGAAGTGAAGATAGCCTAAAGAATAATTCTAACAGCAAAGAAATGAGAAAGCCCTGTAAGACAATACTCTTTCCTCCTTAAGACAAAGAGGACGATGTTGAGATAAACCCTAACTCCACTCAGTCCCCCAAGAACAAAGAGTATCTCGGATATTGGCTTAAGGAGAAGGGGATTGGAGAAAATGCTATAGTTGATATAGAGGAAGTTGTTTGAGAGCAGCTGGGCCAGGGAAGGGAAACAGAGACAAGCAGTAGGCAGCTCATGTGCTCCCCAGGCCACTGCATCTCCACATTTCTCTAGTGGGTCATTTCCAAAGATGTCCTGAAAGCTCACTGATAGGTTTGCCTGTCCTGTGTGGTTGGGAATAAGGACAGGGTAGTCATTGGCGCTCTCAAGGAAGGGCAGTGCGGCCCTTCCATTATCAACTCAATTGAGTAAAAGGCAGACCTCAATTTTCTCTGGCCTTTCAACACAGAGAGTATGTGTATGAACAAGGGGGAAACAATAGGACCTGTTTAGGAGGAAATGGGGATCTTCGCATTTATTTGCTGTGTTCTAGGAATGTCCAGGGATATAAAGGCAAGAAGGAACAGTCTCTGTTCTCAGGGAATTTGAATCCTTTCCTTCCCTACCATACTCAGCCTAGAAATGCATTTATTCAACTCCTTGGCCTTGCATAATATTGCCATGACATTACCTAGTTTCTGTCCCCCCCCCCATATTCAATTACCTGAAGACTGACTTACATAACTGCTTTGATTGAGAAAGAAGAAATATTTTTGAGCAGGAGATAGGAGTGGGATTTGAAAATGCCTTTGAAGATCTTGTAACTGATTTTACTGTTTGGCTGGTTGTGAGAATCCTGGAGTGTGACTGAGTTGCCCAGAAATGATGAGATGACCATGTATTCTTATTACATCCCCACAGTGACATGTCCCTTTAGTTTCTGCAAAAAGCAACTGAAGATCCAGGGCTACCAGAATCTGAGGCAGCACTGCCATCACAGGCATATTCGCCTCTTTCTCCTCACTTCCTATTCACCCTGAAAATGGGCTTCCCTTTAATATTGCAAAATAATAGGGTATGCCCCCCTTTTTCATGCAAGAGCACCATTTCCACCTCCCACAGCTTTCTTTGTTTCAAATTGTTCATTCTTGGCAGTGATATTCTTAAACCAGGGAAGAATGAGGAAATTTCACTGTCTTGGTGAAATTACCTCATTTAGGAATAATTGGTATTCACAGAAGAGATGCACATTTTCATCCACCTAGTAATGAACAAATTAACAAGACACCTACTGAGTTGTGTTAACAAAATTACCAAATGTAAAAGGAACTAATTACTATCCACTTCATCCAGACAAACTCAAAACTGCATTCATAATGGGTTTTGTGGCTGACTTGATGTAGACTGTGGAGAAAGGAAATGAACAGGTGCCTGGTGATCAAAGTCTCTGTGCTTGGTGATTGTTTTGGAAGTGGTCCTTGCTTCTCAAGAAGGCTGAGATTACTTCTAGAGACCTTTCTTCCTTGCTGGTGAAGATGTGTACAACATGCACACTTTCTTTCAGAGATAACTGATTGTTACCCATAAAATAGCAACCCAAACCTACAGAGATGAATTTTTAGAAATAGCAATCTTTTGTGAAGAGATGTAGCCAGCAAACTGACTATGTGTTTTTGGGGTCAACTAGCCAAATTCACAAGGAACCCCTGGCCTGGTGTCTGAAGGAATTTAGGATTGGGGGAGAGTTCTGATAAAAATGAAAGTAGGACTCTCGTATGTATATTGGAATTTTGGTATTTACTCACACTGAATACTTCTTTTTTGAGGTGTTTGAAATAAGCTCGTGGCAGTTTTACTGATTAGACATTTTAATTAATTAATTAATTGGGCTTAATTGCATATGATATATATATATATTTAGAATTTATAATAAAGCTCCAGAGGAATTTGAAGTAACTTTTGGACTATTTAGTTTCAACTAAATATCTTAGAAATTGAAATGGGAAGTAAAAGAAAAAAATAGGAAATTAGAGATGTTAAGATGAGGAGGAGTAAAAGAGGGCTTTAGTTTCTTCATGCATTCATTCATCCATTCATCCATTTAATAAGTATTATTGATTGACTACTATGTGCTAGTAAAGTTCTAAATGCTGGGGATAAAACAAGAAATAAGACAAGTGAAATCTCTGCACTAAAACAACATAAACTCTGGAGAATAAAAGAGATAAAAAGGAAACAAAGAAAAGAAAAAAAAGATGACTTCAGAGAATGAGAAATAGTTCAAAGTAAACAGATGATGTGATAGAGAAATAGGGTGGGGGATAGGACAACCAGCATGAGGTAGAGTGGTCAGGGAAGAACTGGAGATACGTTCTTCTAGTCAATCTAGTGTTTGCTAATGTAGATTTCAAATGGGAACCAGTTTGAAGAGCCAATTAACCAAAGTCCTTACCAAGCCTAGATTTTTTGATTAAATTTTCTGCACTCTATCATATTTTCATGGCTCAGTTACATGTATGCAGGCGCTGATTGCACTTACTTCTGCGCTCTGTAGCAAATTTCTCTCCCCCTCCCCGCCCCACTTTGAGAGGAGGGCAAGGCGTTCTGCATTTGCCTCTGGGAAACCAATGAGGTAACTTTACAGAGGGCTTCCCTGTTTTGCTCAATGACAACATATTGAGTGGATCTCAGCACTAAGGCAAGCATACTTGAGCAGTTAGCTCAGAGTAGCTGTAGAAACAGGATCTGGAGTTCTAGGAAGAAATCTTTCAATCGGAGTTCCCACAACATAAACACACACACTCAGGGAAGGGATATGGCAGAGCCATAGGCACTCTGCACTGAGAGTTAGAGCTCAATGAATTTTGGTTGGATGCATTAGTAAGTGAATGAATGACTGAATGAATAAATGGAATAAATCTGTAGCTCTTGGAAATGATCTCAGACATGGGTATGTGGAGTCAAAATATGCTAGTGAAAAAGCCACCACTACACACCACACACACACACACACACACACACACACACATGTGCACATGTGCACACACATCTTATACTGATAAGTTCCCCAAAGCCAAGCTGTGAAAAGACACAGGGGGTCTTCTCTGGATTGGTCTGTCATAGAAGGTTTTATAGTAACATCTTTCTTCAGAGGAAGATGCATTTGAGACTATGTCGAAGAGTTCAACATCCTATTTCTGAAAATATGTAAAATGTCTTTTCTTTTATAGCTGGGGCCATCTCAAAGTAGGGCAAGAATGGGAACATTAGGTTTTCTTTTTCAATAAAGAATAGAGATGAAAACAGGAGAAGGGGGCTATCCTCAAAAACAGAGAACCAGTTAGCAATTTGGTGACCATTGTGAGGCAATGGGAAGAACAACAGACCAGGATCAAAAGAGTTGGCTGGTGGCTTTGGACGGGTTACTTAACCTCCCTGAACTGCAGTGTTTAAAATATAGGTAGTGCATCATATCAATTTTCAAAGTATGGTCTGTTGAGAGTGAAATTATGGTACATCTTCATACTTCTCTTGCAGACATTCATGACATCGGCATTTAAAGAGTCTGAAAGACTTCTAATAGCGACATCTGCTTCACTTTGTTTAAAAGAACATGTTCAAAACTTTTTCCTTTTGATCATGGTTGACATATTATGGAACTGTTTTTCCAATAAATGTAATCTTAGGATGCTGCTCAAGACCCTCTGGTATTTGCACACACACACACACACGAGTATGCACACACATGCTGCATATCCACATCTCCCTTCCAAGCAGAATAGGTCAATTTCTTCCCCATGCCTCCTACTTTACTGAACCATCATGACTGAAGCTCACTCTAAGGTCAGTTCATCTCTTTTTTAAAGCTCTTGCAAGAGAAATTTACCCCCATTAAATCTCTTGGCAAGAGTCGCAGCTTCCTAAATGTTCTAAAGAGCAGTTGTTTCCAAAAGCAAAATCAGGTTTTTAGGTAAAAGCCCCAGGCATAGAGGCTCTTATTGTCTATAGGTGTTATTGCTGCTTTTTATGAAGTTACCTTATCTTGGATTATTCTTTTTATGCATATACAGAGGGATGTAAGTCTAAGGGATGTGTGTAAATAGGTGCCATCTGCTAATTGCAGAACCCAGCTGAGGATGGCACAGCTTTTTGAGTCTCTACCTGAGTTCTGTTGACTTTATGATCTCTAAAGGAATGGAATCACTTTCACCTTCTTCCTCATCCTTTTCTAACTTGGTTACCACTGAATTTTCAGTTCTAAACACAGTTTCTGGCATAGAATTTATAGGTGTTCAATAAAACAACTGTGGAATAAATGAGTGAGGCTGGCAGGGGAGGGAAGGAAGGAAGGGAGGGAGGGAGGGAAAAAGAAGACATGGTCTTTTGTATCCCCCACTATTATAATCTGTGGTTCATGCCTGTTTTTCCCATTTTATATTGTGTTATGCTATACCCTGGAAGATTTCTACCATCACCCTAGTGAATGCTTGTTTTACTTCCAATTATCCTGTAGCATCTGCTTTTTAAGCTGATGGTGGCCACTTGTTACCAGAGACACTTTGGAGATAGCTAAAGGCCAATCAATAACATGTTGATACTTGTGGAGTGATTCTGCTCCAAAAACATAATTGTTGGAAATTTTATTCTATCATTTGGCTTGAAGCACAGCATGCAGTTGTCACAAGGGGACATTTGCTCTGGGGGTGAGTATGACATTGATAGGATCTAATTTCACACCCAATACAACAGGTTGAAGAGTATCACTACTACTTTGCAAACCTTGAGTTTTGTCTGCTGTTTGGTGCCTTTTTGTTGCCAGACTCTATTTCCTAGTTTGCTCTGCCAAAACTGGCAGGCTAGCAGCTTTTCAAAAAAATTAGGCAGAAGATAGAATTTTCTGTAGCATATGATGAAAGATGGGGAAAAAAATGAAAGTACTGAAATGTCTTTATACAAATGCAAGGACTATAGGAGGTTGGCAAGAAGATAACTGTGCATCTGAGTGAAGGAGGCTATGACTACATTTAGATAAACAAAATCTGCTGAGATCATGTTCATTGCTAAGATGCCATCCTTAAAAGATAAATACCTAGAGGGATTGGATAAAGAAAAAAATAAGTTGAAGAGGTGCCATCTACATCAAAGTGCTTTTACAAATATTAATGGGGCTTATACTTGGTGCTTAGCATTGAGATAATCACTAAATTGAATTGCAGCTTCTGAGATAATAGTATATAAAAGCTGTACAATACAATTGTCTGTTTCCAAGATGCTTCTGGTTTTGTGGTAGATGCTACCTTCTTCAAAGAATATCTAACACCAGGCTTTATTTCTTGTATTTAAAATTATTTGAATGCATTTACATATCAAACATATCTATTGAGGATACAAAAATGCAAAGAATAGATGTACTTTCAGTTCTAAGGGATTTTGTAAACTATCGGAAGATTCATAGACAACCTTCACACAAGGCAGAAGGTACTACTTAACAAATGAATTGTACCAACAAACTTACTAGCAGTTCAGTGGAGGGAAGTATCACTTCTTCCTTATATTATCAAGGGAAGTCCTTTTGTAGAAGGTGGCATTTGAACTGGGCCTGGGACAGTTGGTAGAATTTCAGGAAGAGGAGATATATCTGGAAGACTAATGGCAAAAGGAAGTGAATGAGCAAAAGTGAGAGGACAGAAAAGAATGTCTTCTCTATAAGTTTGCTACTTTGCTTATTTCTCTGTCTCAGCTGTTGGCGTCTTCATCCCTACCTGGACACTAGGCTGGGCATCTGTGAGTCATTGATGATTTCTAATTTTCTTTCACTCTCTAAATCTAAGGTGTCATTGAGTCCTACTGATTTCACTCCTCCTACTGGCAAAAACTTGACCCTCTTCCTCCATTATCACTGAATGGGACTTAGAGAGATGGTTATCACCTTGTTACTTAGATTAGTGTAGATGCCTTTCTCTTTTCTTTTTGTTTTCAGATTGTACCATCGTAATCAACTCTTTATAGGGCTTCCTACCAGAGAATTGGTTATATAACTCTAATCCCATGATGTCACTCCTGCTTAAAATCTTTCGGTGTTGCTCCATTACCAACAAGATGAAGTCTAAACTCCTTAGCGTGGCACATGTGTCCTCCTTGAATTGGTTCCTGACTACCTCTTCAGCTTCATCTGCCACCTTTCCCTTCAAAATGGTCTTTCCTTAGTGGGTACTGGGAGATTATTATCATTCTTTTTAGAAGGAAATAACATAATAAAAGAGAAAGATTAAGTTAGTTATTCTTTGCAGGAAAGATTAAAGAGTGTAATGATTATATACCTAATGTGAAGTCAGTAGACCTGGATTTGGATTCTAGATTTGCCACTTAATGGTTGTGTGACTCTGGGTAATGTACATAACTGCTATAAATCTTACACATTCCTAGGGAGGATTAAACTCAATGATGCAGGCAAAGTACTTAACAAAATTGCTGGGACATAGTACACTTATACATGTATAGTAAGTGGTAGTTTATTGTCTTTATCTCTTCTTTTCTCATTTCCATCCCCCCTTACCTAGCTTCCTCTCTTCTCTTCTTCTCTTCCTTTCTTCTCTCCCTTTTCCTACCTTCTATCCCTCTTTCCTTCCTTTCTCCCCATCCGCCTACCTTTCTTCTCTCTCTTTCTTACTTTTTTCCCTTTTCTTGGAAGCTTGAGACTCTGTTTAGAGGAAATAGGAGCCAGAATCAGTGTGTGAAAATGGATTTTTGAAATAGATTTCAGATCCATGTCTGAGTGAAATGTATTACAGAACCTCAGGACATCATGGAAAAACAAAATTAAAGTAAAACTGCATGAATGAAACACAACATGGATGCAAAAAACATGGAAAAATCTTTATACCAGATATTTGTATATTATCACTCTAATGTATGATTAAATATTACTTTTTACTATGAGTGTTGAGGGTTGTTTCTGTTAAAATTGGTACACCAACATGACAATTATTAAGATTCTAATATTTCTAACATAGCGTTCATAGGCCATCATGCTTATTGGATCCAATATGCATAAGGCCTAGGACCCATGCACTTTCCAAGTACTTGAAAGAAAGGAGTTTGTAATCTTGGAAACTAATACTTCCGTACAAGAAATAATTAAACTTCCAGTAGAACCTAATACATGGAAAGTTAACAAAACTGAATTCGGGGGAGAACTGGTATAAGAATTATGAGATTGTGGTGTTTTAGATATTTTCAACAGTTCTAGAGAGAGTGTAAGAAATAAGGTCAAGCTATAGGTAATGATTGAATGATTAACTATTCAGGCAGAATCTCTTTTGGGGGATATGTATAGACCTAGACTTTTAAAGCAGAAAGAGAGAGAGTATAAATTCATTCTTATAACAGCCCTGTGAGGCATATGCCATTGTGTTTGTCCTAGTTTATAGAGAACATTGTTTTTGTCATTCTCTTTTACTTCTATGCCTTTTAAAAACTTTTCTTGATATATGTGCATTATAGTTTGTTGCAACAGGTATGCATTACTTTTTAAGTTTTAAAATGGAAACTTTAGGTTAAGAAATATGAACCATGCAAAAAGTGGAAAAACTTAATCTAAGTATTAGGAGACAGGTACCTTGGTTAAATAAAATAGTTGTAATTTCTCTAGAAATGAATGAAGGAAAATATAAACTGTCTTAGATGAAGAAATGTTTTAAATTATCTTTAGTTAAAAATTATCTGAATAGAATAAAAGGTACATATTTAAAATAAGTGGGAAAAAGATGCAAGGACTGAGTGAGTGAATTTTAGTGAAGTGGGTTAACTGTTATTAAGGGGGAAGAAATTCTCTAAGAAAACACATTCTTGAAGTCAAAGAAGAAAGGCCATGGCAATATGATGAATACAAAATGGCAAAATTCCTGAACATTTATATTTCTAATTTTATTTAAACAAGAACAGTGCAGATAAGAAAGTCTACAATTAGAAATTAATGAAGACCTTTTGGGAAAAGGAAAAAGTAATTGGCAGAAATTCTCAGCCAAGGCTTGAAATATGGAAAGTTAAGAAACCACATGAATCCAAGGGTGAAAGGGAATTGGTATCACTTATAAAGCTACTTATAATTACTTGCGAAACATGCCAGAGGATTAGAAGCTTTCTAAGATGAGTGGGGAATGCGAAAGTAGCTCTATTAATACTGGTATTTCCCAGTAGGTATGACATCAATGCTTAGTAAAATAGAGAGATGGTCACATACATCTTCAAATAGGTGCAGATCCTTTAGGAGTCAGCATGATGGAAACTACCGTTTGGTAGTAAATAAGGCATTTGTTAAAGAGGACTGTCCTGATTCGCTTTTTGTAAGTCTTTTGAGTCTTATGGTAAATAATAATAAAAATAATAATGATAGCCAACACTTACTCACTGTGTACTGTGTGCCAGGTACTGTTTTCTAAACACTACTCACATATACATTTATTTAATTTTCAAATAGTCCTATGCATAATAAGCATCAGTAAATGATGCAAAAGAGTTCATTCACTTGTTCGGCAACTGTTTAGCTCCCACCTTGTTTGGCACCATGCTTAGTAATGGACATATCCTGGTATTGATGAAAGAAGACAAAACTTCTGCTCTTTTGAGACTGGAATCTACTTCTAAATATTAGGGCTGGTGCTATTAGAGCCTAATGTAATGGCCAGCTGCACATTGCTTAGAATGTACCCCTGACATGCCACAGACATCTGTCAGGCGTCTGTTTAGGTCATTAAATCTTATTATCTGATGGGAGGCCATTGCTGATCTCTGAGTTTAAACATTCTCCAATGAGCTTAAGAATCTTAAAGCCAGAAAATTAAGATGAGATCCAAGATGTGGATGTAACTATCTTATTTCCTTATGGATCTTGGAGGACACACTAAGAAGAGCCCTTGAGGAGTATAATACACTGAAATGGCCAATTTTGGAATCAGACTGTTTAGGTTTGAATCCCAGCTCTGCCAGTTACTATCTAGGTGACTTTGAACAAGTTACTTGATCTCTCTGTAAGTGAGGGAAAATAATAAGCACCATTGTAGAGAGTTGTGATAAAAATAACATGAGATGATACAGGTGCAGAGCAAGTGTGACATGAGTTAGTGATGATGTAATGATGTCATTAATGGTGATGATAATGATAGTGACAATGATAGAAAACAAGGAATATAGAATGGAGAAGTTTGTCTGTTGTTAGCCCACTCATTCTCTCTCTTCTTCCTTCCCTAAAGCCAACTGCTTGATATTTGGGGTGTCTGTACTATACAGTTTTCCATTTGTTCCAGTTCATTGTGCCTATCATCTTTGAGCAGAGGTAATAACATGTTAAAAAGCAGTAAAAATCACTACTATCCATTGAGTCCATTACGGTCCAGCCACCACTCTTACTCCAAATCATTCATTAAATGTGTAATCCTCTCAACAACCCTACCAAAAAACCAAGATTCAGACAATTTAAGAAGCATCTAGAAACAGATGAGAGCAAGAATTTGAAATCTTGTCTGACACAGAGTCTGTGCATTTTCACCTTACTCTTCAGTAGAATGCTGAAAAGATATAACTACATAATGATTTATTAAGTGCACAGTGGGTGCTAGATGTGATAAGTCAGAGTATTATAGACTCCATTGTTCCTTTCTACAGGAACAGAGTGACAGAAGATGTGAATGTACCAATGAGTAAAAATGTAAAATTTCTATACATGCAAAATAATCTTTTCCCTTTTTCTTTTGATGTGTTATTCATTTTTTTAAAAAATGACCCTAAATTTAAAAGTCTGGTACACTGCTTCGTAATTATTAATCCTTAAAGTGCCTAGATTTCCACTTTTTATTAATTTATATATTCCCTAACTTTCTCCATGGGAAAACGTCTATGTGAAGTATCTTATTCTTGAATTGGTAGAATCTGTTGAGTATCTTATTCCCAAGTTAGTGGAATCTAGAGAAACATAAAGAAAGATAGGAAAGATCAAGATGCTTCCTTGGATGTTTCCACATTAAATGTGGATTACAAATACATATTCAGTTTGAGAGAACATCTGTAAGAACTCTCAAGTATCATTCCTATTTTTCATCACAGCCAGGGGAAAAGGACTATAAGGAAAACACTGAAAAAATATCTGAAATAAGAAAATAAACAATTTATTTTGAATAATTTCACATTTATATCTCGTGGTTTTGATTTACATTTCCTTGATGATTAGTGATGTTGAGCATCTTTTTATGTGTCTTTTGGCCATTTGTATGTCTTCTTTGGAAAATTGTCTATTCAGGTCCTCTGACCATTTTTTAATTAGATTATTTGGAGGTTTTTGTGTTAAATTGTATAGTTCTTTATGTATTTTGGATACTAACCTTTATCAGGTAATCATTTGCAAATAATCATCTCCCATTCAGTAGGTTGCCTTTTTGTTTTGTTGGTGGTTTCCTTTCCTGTGTAAAAGATTTTTATTTTGGTGTAGTCTCAATCTTTTAATTTTTCTTTTGTTTCTCTTGCCTGTGGAGACATATCTAGAAAAATGTTTCTATAGCTAATCTCAAAGAAATTACTGCTTATGTTTTCTTCTAGGAGTTTTATGGTTTCAAGTCTCACATTTAGGTCTTTAAATAATTTTGAGTTTATTTTTATATGTGGTATAAGAAAGTGGTTCAGTTTTACTTCACATCTGTCAGAATGGTTAAAATAAAAAACACAAGAAATAACAAGTGTTGGCGAGGATGTGGAGAAAAAGGAAACTTCATGCAGTGTTGGTGGGAATGCACACTGGTGCACCTACTGTGGAAAACAGTATGGAGTTTTCTCAAAAAATTAAAAATAGAATTATCGTATGATCCAGCAATTCTACTACTGGATATTTATCCAAAGAAAATAAAAACACTCACTCAAAAAAGTATATGCACCCCTATATTTATTGCAGCATTACTTATAATAGCCAAGATATGGAAGCAATCTGTGTCCATCCATAGATAAGTGGATAAAGAAGACGTGATACATATATACACCAAACAGAATTGTACTCAGCCATAAAAAAGAATGAAGTCTTGCCATTTACAACAACATGGATGGACCTAGAGGGTAGAAGGATAAGTGAGCTAAGTCATTCAGAGAAGGACAAATACCATATGATTTCACCTATATGTGGAACTTACAAAACAAAACAAATGAACAAACAAAAAAGAGAGACAGACAAAAAAAAGCTCCAGACTCTTAAGGAGAACAAACAGAGGGTTACCAGAGGGGGGGGTGGGTGGGGGATGGGTGAAATAGGTGATGAGGATAAGTATATTCTATCCTGATA
This sequence comes from Ursus maritimus, assembly GCF_017311325.1. Classification (NCBI taxonomy): domain Eukaryota; kingdom Metazoa; phylum Chordata; class Mammalia; order Carnivora; family Ursidae; genus Ursus; species Ursus maritimus. The sequence continues at coordinate 58,264,564 of NW_024427107.1, read as the reverse complement.
AGCACTAAGTAATGTATAGAATTGCTGAATCATATTATATACACAAAACTAATATAACACTGTATGTTAATTATACTTCAATAAAAAAGAAATAATAATTTCAAATTTATAGAAGAGTGAAAAGAAAATTTCAAAGATCTCCATATTCCCTTTACTCAGATTCCCCAACTGTTATTTAAGCATTTGCTCCATCATCTTTCTATCTGACTCTGTGTCTGTCACTGTCACTCTCTTCCCAGGACAATCACACACACACACACACACACACACACACACACACGAAGTATATATCCCCATTAACACGGGTATTCTAAACTATCTGAAAGCATATTGAAAACACAAAGCCCTAATAATTCTAAAAACTTTGGTGCATATTTCCCAAAGCCAGGGATGCTCTGCTGCATAAGCATCATGCAAACCTCCAAATCAGGAAATCAACTGATATGACGCTACTATCCAGTCAACAAATTCAATCAAATTTGGCAATTGTCCCAATAAAGTTCTGCCGTTCTGGTGCAGGATCCCATCCAGGAACACTCACTGCATTGAGTTGTCATATCTCTTTGTTCTCTTCCAAACTGGAAGAGTTCTATGGTCTTTCCCTCTTTTATGTCCTTGATCAATTCTTAGAGTACAATTCTTAACATTCTTAAATTGTTTCCTCATGACCAGACTCAGGTCACACTCTCTTGGCAGAAACACTACGGGCAAGATGCTGTGTTCTTTGCAGTACATCATATCAGGGGCACATAATACCGATCCATCACATCTCTGGTGATGTTAAACTTGAGCATCTGGCCATAGTGATATCTGGCAGATTTCCTCATTGTAATGTCAACATCCTCTTTTGTAATTGACTAGCATTTTGCAGGAAAATATTCTGAGAGTACACACTAGTCTGGCCTCAACAATCCTCCACCTCTGCCTGAATAAATGCCATTTTGAGAGTTATCTAATGGTAACTTTCTATCTCCATAATTTCTTCTACATTTATTAATTGATGCTTTAGTTTGAGAAACAACTTTTTGCTTTTCTTGCACTTAGTTATATTAGTATGGACTCATAGATTTCAATTTAATTTAATTGGTTGTAATATCATTATTATCATTATTTATTTTGATGCTCAACCCCTTCCTCATATGGCCAGAGACAGTCCCTTTTTGTCTTTTTTACATCTTTCCATCGTTCTTCGAGCATTTCTTCACTTTTTGATCACTGGGTGTTTCAGGTTCATGTTGTCCTCTCCCTGCCTTAGCTCTGAAATCATTCATTTCCCAAAGAACCCAGGTTCCTTTTTGTGGAGTGGAATATTTAGAAACCAAGAAGTGGGAATTTAGTGTGATCAGTGTTACCAGAGTGTTGTTAATTCCTGGCCCTCTCAGTGGATAGGGTTAGAAATAAATTTATTTTTATATGTATACACAAATATGCATCCATATAAGTCACATACACACTTAAGCCTGTAAGTATTATAAATATAATAGAATATTATATTTATATTATATTATAAATATAAATATATATATGTATGCAGCTATATGTACATGAGTATTAGAGAATGGGGAAGCAAAGAAAGGCAAAGAGAAGAAAGGGAAAGGAAAAAAATGTTAAACAGGTTTTTAAAATATAAATAATAACCAGTGTGTGTATTTGGGTCACGCACTTGCAAAATTTGATTGCACAGAGGGAAAAACATTAAGAAAGTAATAGGGGCAAAAACATGACCTTTAGTGTTAAGGGCTGTAATGGCAAAGAAATATCAGGAAGAAGACTTTTGGTATATAGAGAAAAAAATTCTTTTGGATAAAACCTAAGACTGAATATACATTTTAGACCAAATTCTTTAAAGGGATGATAATTTTGTTTGTTAACTGGGATTTCCCAAATCTTGAAAGTAGTCATGTGCCCAGTTTGAGTAACCTCTTAGAAAGAATTCAGCAGTTTTTTAATTGGATGTAATCGATGGGTTTGTTTTCTGGGAGAGATATATAAAATCTCCACGAAATATGGTGGCAGTGTTAACCTGCAGCAGAAATCAGTGCTTTCTAGGGTCCTTATCTAGGTGACACAGGTCATGGCAAGTTAGAAAGGGCTCCAAGTTGAATTCCTAGGGTATAAAGGTAAAGCCATGCAGAGGAAGCCATATGGACTGCCAGGAAAAGGCCCCATAACAAAAATATTAATAATAATACAACAACAACTGTTTTGTGTATGCATGTGTTTTAGAAAGATGTATGCAAATGTAAACAAAACACATTAATTTATTTTCTCTAAAGCATAAACAAACATTGCCTTGTTTGGCAGAATCTGCAAAATGCATATTGCTCCCTTTGGCTTTTTTCTTTGCTACAATAGAAGTATGTTTTGTATTAAATCCATTGTTACTAGGAAATTAATCCCAAAATATGCCAGTGTGGCTTTCCATAGTATTGAGAATCCCTATTTCTTATGAAAAAAAAAAAATGCAGCCTCAGCTAAACACAGCAGCCCCCAAAAATTAAAAAAAAAAAAAAAAGATAAAGTTTTCCCTCTAAATTGAACACAATGGATATGTAAGAAGATGCTGGAGGGGGAGAGTTCTTTGAGCATCATAACTTTCTGGGGAGCTGTTGGTTAGCAAGGATATCAAACCACATATGTATCTAGGAGACATACAATGAAGCCGCACAAAAAGGATAGTTTGCCTTCAAAGTTGTAGGAAGAAGAAACGTGGGGACACTGAGGTTATCTACTAAAGTCTCTAAAAATACATCCTCCTAGACACACCTATTTTTTTCCTTTTATTTTTTTAATTTTTTAAAAAAGATTTTATTTATTTATTTGACAGAGATACAGCCAGTGAGAGAGGGAACACAAGCAGGGGGAGCAGGAGAGGAAGAACCAGGCTCCTAGCGGAGGAGCCCGATGTGGGGCTCCATCCCAGAGCACCAGGATCATGCCCTGAGCTGAACGCAGAGGCTTAACAACTGCCGCCACCCAGGTGCCCCTTTTTCCTTTTATTAAAAAGAGTAAATGAATCAGTAGATAAAGGGAGTGTGGATGACATAATCAATCTTGACTTTAGCCGAAAAGTTGATGAAGTGTTTACAAGAACTGGAGTAATCATTAAGTCTGAATGTGCCAAGGCAGTCACCTGCTGAATGGCCTTGGTGACAGAGTTGTGAAGACACAGTGAAGAAGCACAGGCTCTGAGGGAGGGTCTTCAAGTGCCTGGGCCATGACATGCTTTCCGTTAACTTCATATCCAAGGGCTGTAAGAGCTTCTATCTTTAGGCATCCTTGGGCAGAGTTTCAACAGAGATGTTTTTGGATGCTTTTTTATTAGAACAGTGAGGCTGCGATGAAAGTCAAGGAGAATTACAGCTATTGTCCGGAGAACAAAGGCTGAAACTCCCAGACTTTTATTATTGAGAAGTTGCAGTGCACTTGGCCTAAATTGTTTGAAACTGGCCAGTTGTGCTTATGGTGCTCTGAGGACACTTTTCATCATTTCCCCATGCAAGACTGTAAGTTCCACGAGGGCAGGGGCTTTATTTATTTTTCTTGCTGAAGAACCCTTGTTTTGAGAAAGGCTCATATAGGGCTCAATGAGATTTGATGACTGAATGGCTCATCATCACAAACATGGGATGAATGCCGATTATTTATTTGTTACCAACCCACGTGCCACTTTACTCTTCTGTGTGACAAGGGCAGAGGTAAAAAGCAGCATGAAAACTCAATGTGGTGGTGCCTTCTTGCGTAAGCACTTACAATTTCTGTCTGTTCTCTGTAGTGAGCTGTGGGTACGACAAAAACCCTTCTGCTCTCATACCCTCCACTCGTGTGGGGCCAAAGTTCCTTTAGGGCCTCACACTTGCCTTAGCAAATTTAACTCGGTGGAATTATTGATGGTTGCAGCCTTAGTCTGCACATTACCCCTCATGCTGTGCATACTCCTAAAATCCTGTAATGGGAAATAGGAGTTCAGTGACTCAGGACCAGAAATTGATGGACCTTACAAATAATGCTGGGCTGCATAATACAGAGCCAAAATGATTGGAAATCGTGCAACAAGGTAAATAATCCAAATAGACCTGAAGGCTCGCAAGAAGGATTTCAGAGGTTATGGTTGCAGACATCTTCCAAATGAATGAAAAGAGAAACTCATCTCTCATTGATGATGTGGAAAATGGGAAGAACAGTCAAAACTGAAAATGAGCTAGTGTCCCTGTGAGAGCAAAACAAGAAGATAGATATTTCTTTTTTTAACCTACCAGACTGCTGTGAGGTTCTTGGGTTGTTTGTTTGCCTTTGAACAAAAACATGCCCTCAAATGAGAAAAGCTATAAAGAAAATGCTATAGTCCTGGGGTACTGTGTTAATTATGCCCTAATAGGAATACAAACCCAACAGCAAGCCAGAAAGAAATCAGATCACAAACATCAGAATTCCATTGTCCATGTATTTCCACACAGTATCTGGGCATTGACCAAATTCTGAATTTTGTTTAGAAGTAAGGGGAAAAAAATAATAGAAGGAGGCTCCCTTTCGAGGCCCCTGTGTTATGATACCAGATTTGATTCTTCTTTAGCACCTTTTATGTGAACATCTTGAAGGATCTTGCAAACGCTGGTTAACTAATTCTTCCCAACAGTCCTGTGAGTTAGTAACTTGGCCCTCAAAATCTCAGGTTGAATGAGCTGAGGAATCAAGTAGAAATGCATCTTATTACCTGAGAGAGAACCTTTTCTGTTACCAATTCCCTAAGAAAGTGTTTGGAAAATAAAAACAAAACAAAAAACGACCAGGAAACCCCTAAAATTTTGTAGTCAGAGGGGTGCCTGGGTGGCTCAGTCATTAAGCATCTGCCTTCCGCTCCTTGCTCAGCAGGGAAGCCTGCTTCTCCCTCTCCCACTCCCCCTGCTTGTGTTCCCTCTGTCTCGCTGTGTCTCTGTCAAGTAAATAAATAAAATCTTAAAAATATTTTTGTAGTCAGATTGGAAGAAAACTTTGTAATCAATTCTTGTCATTGTATTTAAACCTGTAGGAGAATAAGCTGGGGACATAATTTTTAAGAACCATAGAATTCTCCTTCTGTTCTCGATAAACTCATCTGTGAATCTCTTTTTTATATTAGCTTTGCTTCTCCTGATCATTTATTTACATGTCTTTGACCAAAAAGAAAAAAAAGTCTGGTAATTTAATATATTCTGTTGTGTGGCCACATCTGATGCCACAGGGTTAAAATCTGGACTTAACTTCTTGAAGAAGGAAAAGTTGTGTTCACCGGGCTGGGCTCCAATCAGGACTTTTTTTTTCTTTCTGTGGCCATGTGTGCTTTGTCCATCTACAGGATTTTAGACCCAAGTAAGTAAACATGGTTTGGAATAATTTATGTGGAGCATGTTTGGTAAATGACTGAAATTCACTCCAGATTGGAGAGATTTCTTAGGAAGACAACAGCCACTCCCTGCCTGCAGTCACTGCAATGAGTCCTGCATACAGTAAAACCCTTTTGCCATCACACATTCCACTGATCTGGGGCCAAAGTCCCCCGTGTGGTGGTGGTGGGGGCTGGTTCAGTAAGGCTGCTGAAGCTTGCTAAGGGAATTTAAACCTCAGACCAGGGTATGGACTTTTTCTTACAATCCTCATGCCCTCACTCTGTGGGCATGTGCAAGTTCTTGAATATGCAGGGGTCACTGATTGCCTATGCTTGACACCCATCCCATGAACTGGTAGCATTTGAAAATGTAGTCAAACACTCTCACTAAACCTGAGAAATAATGGTCATCATGTAGCCCTGAACACTAGTTCTCAAGAGGAACTTTCTTGGGAAAAATAATATTCAAATGATATTCTTTTCTTCTGTGTTCTCTGTCTCCTCTCTCATTCCCTCTGTCTCTGTGTCTCTGCCACACACACACACACACACACACACACACACACACACGTAGATATGTACACACATACACATTCTCATTTAGGCACCAGCCTTGAGATGCTGCAAGATCCCATCAGAATGAATCCCTTTCATGAAGATGGAAACCAAGCAGACCTGCCTTAGTTACCAGCCTTTGGTTTTGGTTGCCTCCTTCCAATCTTAGCAATTCTTTGAAAGCCTACAGCTCTGCTTCTCCATCTCAAACCCTACCTTTGTTGGGACCTCCAGGAAATCAGGCAGAAGCCCATACACGAGCCCAGAGGACTTTCATAGAATCTGAAAGCCTTGATTGTAGAACAAACATTTCATGACCCAAATTTTATAATTATCTACATATTTGTGCTTTTGTTAAAACCTTTGAAGGCTACTTTTATACTTATATGGAGAGTTCAGATTTTTCTGCCAGTGCTTAAATATTTCAACCCTACCTGGAAAAGATTAAAGAGTTAATGGATCACACTATTTTAATTCAAACTCACTAATGTGAGTGGATAAGCTCTTTATATTTAGAAGAATTTCTGTCAAAGTTTCTGGTTCTCTGGGTAGCTAGAATTTATCCACCAAAGCCTTGTTATATCAGTTTTGAACCTTGTACTTTGGCAATTATTTTAAGAGAATATGAGGAGGAAAATTCACAAAGACAGTCATCTTAAATTCATTTGCATTTTATTTGTTCTATTTTGTTTGTTCTTTCATATGAACTGTTTTATTTTCACTCCGATGTGTACAATTAAATCCATTGTCCAAATTTCTTTGAGTCAGACCAGCCAAATTGCATTATTATGCTATACAAAAGCATTTGTCACTGGCCCCCAAATATCTTGTTTTACTCTGAGACAACATAGATAGCAAACATGTCTTTCCCTCAGCCAGTGGTAGTGCTTTAAAACGCCCAAGCTGAGGCTGCCTGTGGGTCTGACACGCTTTTGAAGGTGTAGAAGCCAGCTCTGCTAAAGCTGGTAAAACAAAAAATATCCCCAAAGACCCAATCAGCTCAGTTCTTCTCTTCTAACTCCAAAGGGTGAAACTGAACACGTTCTGAAACCAGGGAGGGAAGAATACACTTCTTCCATGACTCCCCCAGCAGGGAGCACATGCATTCTGTCATCAAAATCCATGAAGGGAAGGCACAGTTCAGAGACTAGAATATATTTCTATTTCCACTGGACTTGTGCTTAGGAAATAAAGGACCCCAGCCCTTCCCACAGTAAGAGGAACTGCAGTGTCAAGCGTCCAGACTTTGAAAGAAAATTTACTTGGTTCAAATTGTAGTCCTGGCACTTTGTATCTTATATCATGAATGAGTTATTTAATCCCTCTGCCTCTCAGTTTCCCCATTAATAAAGTGAGGATAATTATAGGACCTCCTCCACACCATGGTTCTGAGGATCAAATGAGTTAAGTGGCTACAGAACATAAAATGGGGCCTGGCATTCATTTTTTTTTTTTAATATAAAGCGACATAGACATATGAGTATTCACTAGCATCTTTCCAGATAGTTTGAGAATTTTGTCCAAGGTTTGATTCTGATAAAAATTTAGATTGTGTGATGCTTAATAGGTCTGTTAATTCCCATGTCACTCAGTTTGTTTTATAGTATCTTCTAGCAGTTTTACAGTATCTTCTAGCAGTATTTTTTTTACCTGCCTGACTTGTAATTCAGCTAAAATTTAACGAAAAAAAACATACTAATAGAAGAGTCTCATATTATAGGGTATTATAGATTGCTAGAACATTTTCAGATTTTGGTCCCTTTGAAGTCTGATAAAAGATTTTATTGTAGTCACTGACTATAAATATACCACATTTTGCATTCTGCAGGGTCAATGCATAAAGCACAAACATTGATACCAACAATAAAGGAGAATGTTCCTATTTCCTTTTATGTTAAAAAAAAATTCCTCAATACCCTTCCCAAGTTACCTTGACAACTGCTACATATTATTATTTAAAATGCCTAGTTCTGAATCTCTCAATTATGCAATTCACCATGCAGCTTCAAACACATACTAACACAAAATGAAGGGAAAACACAGGTTCCCCTGAAACCGCCTGAATACAAGAATAGTTTCTGTTTGCTTTCCTTTTGCAGTTGGATTTTATTTTAGTGACCAACTGGAAATATATCATGCTTTGCATTAATTTTCAGGGTCAACATAAACACACAAGATATCAGAAATGTTCCCTCAAAACTTTATTTCCTAGCAACCAAGTCTGAATTTTAGCACAGCATCGTCAGTAATTAGGAGCCAAAGTAGTGACAGTCACTTAAATTCTAAATTTGAAATTGGCCACAGTTGAGAGGGTAGTAATAATAGTGGGCACTGGGTGTTGAGAAAGGTTATAACCAGTATTCATAGTCAAACTGTTTCTGGAGGAAAGAAAGAAAATTCATTGGAACATAAATAGAACATAAATTTTGTTCTAGAAATGACATTTGTTACTTTATCAATATGACAAAACAAAACAAAACAAATTTCCCCTAAGTCTTACGCCTTTTTCTAATCGAAAAGATCATGGGCTAAAATCTCCGCCCCCAACACACACTGTTCACTTAAATAAGACAAAAATCCTGGTGGTTTACTGATCCTATTCTAAATAGATTCTATTTAGAATAGGATCATTAAATGAATGTCATTTAGAATAGGATCAGTAAAATGCTGAACACATTTCATACCTTCAGAGCCCATTTTTTTTGGGGGGGGAGGAGTTCTTTCTTACCAAATTTTAAATTAATTGCTTCCCCCCCATTTTTCTATGGAAAGAAGAATAACAGGTTTATTTATTAAATTATGATGATAATGTTAGCATAAAATAATAGCACTAGCTACTACTGCGTGCTTAGTGTATATTAAGCATGATGGCAAGCGGTTTATTCATCAACAAATTTGATTCTCAGATTAATCCTGTAATGAAGTACTGTAATTCCAGCTTTACAGAAGTGAAACTGAGATTTGGGGTTGTTTAGTGACTTAAGGATTAGAGGGTTAGACATCTGACAATGCTAGAATCAGGATTTAACTGGCTCCAAAGACTCTTCATCTTAAATTCTTTCTCTCTCCACACACATGCTTAAGAGATATTAGACTATCATGTATATATGCATGCTTAAGAGGCATTAAACTCACATCCCTTGATTTTTTTCTTTAATAAAATTTAATTATACTCAGGCCACATTTTATCCATATTTACGTTTCATAAGATATACCTTGAGAAAGAGCAAAAAGTGGATTTTGGATGCAAAAAGTACATTCATCCATTATGGTTTATTCTCCAAGTGGAGTTTAAAATGCCCATACAACTGGCCAGATTTAACATGTGTTGGAACTTGAAACTAATTGCTAATCATACCTCTGTCTCCTCCAGATGTTGAACCAGCTGATAAATATACATGGAATTTGATAGGGATCAGCATATTAGAATTATTTCGGATAGCTTAGAACCAAGGCCAAATCCTGGTTTCTGACTCTTTCTCCTTGAGTGGTACTTACTCATCTGGTCACAGAGCAGCAGGGCAGTGACAATCCTGCCAGGCAGAGGCCGAGCACTCTGACTAGGGGACCATATAGAGGAGGCAGGACTGCATTATTGACAAGCCCAGGCTACACCGCAATTCCTCAACCTCACCAACCAGACGAATCTTCCTTCCTTCCTCATGAAGAGCATGAGCTGCAGTTTTTTCAAAGCTCAAAGAGCTCAGAGAAAACCAGAGCTCCCCTTTAAGGGATAAGCAGTATCCTTGGGGGAGTGAAAACATCTTCCCTAATAGAAAACAGATTAAAAAGTTGTAATCTTACTTGATTCAGAAGTTTGCAATTGTTTGTTTCACTAGGAAATATTTTGCATTACAATTCATTGTAAAATTTCTGGAGTCAGACAGTAAGAGTTTAAATGCTGTCTCTTCCATTTCCTAGCTCAGGCAAATAAATACCACAAAGTCTCAGTTTCTTCATTGTTACCCTTCAGAGTTTCTGTGGATCTGAAGATTAATGAGAACATTTGTGGAATACAGTATTTTTTATATTGATGCACAGTCAATATTCAATACATATGTGCTATTATTGTTAATAAGTGAAAGATTATTTTGGAAACATGGGTCATGCCAAATCAAATTCAACTTCCTCTTATTTTGAATTCCTACTTTATTGCAGTCTTAATGTTATTTTATGTAATCTTTCTCAAACCCTGAGTGCCACATTTTATTTCTAATCTCAGAATGTGAATTGGAAGTTCAAAGAAACTAAATACCTCATTTATGTTCAGCTGGCTAATAAGCAGAGCTGGGATTTAAACTCATTTCTTCTAATTCATTCTAGTTGTACTATCCAATCCTATCTAACTCAGATCATGTTTCAACTTCTTAGTCTTTGAGTCAATCTTGTAAAAGAAATATGACATATAGTAAGTGCTTATAAAAATCCTTGTGACTTAGGAACATATTTCTAAATAAGAAGCACAAATTCAAAGTATTTTGCTCCATTCAGGATATGTCTGTGATCCTGTATCAACAACTTTATTGCTTCTAGGGGACAGAGGTAACTAAGATAGTCTTTATCCTTGATGACCTTTAAGTTTAGTAGATTTAATGGGCAATAATAAATATGGTGCCCTTGCCACAAAACCCATCATAAATGCCACTCTTTCTCCAAGATTTTCCTAATTCTGCAAAATGAATATATTCAAGGGAAACCTTAAATCTCCTAAGATTTTACTTATATACAAATACATGAGTAGTCTTTCTCTCTAGATTCAAAATCTACAGGGTCAAAGGATTGGTGCTATTATCTCTAGTTTTGCTATTAACACTATCTCATAGAATGGTTTCACTCTCTCTCTCTAATAAGACCCTCTAAAATACTTGTTGAATTGAATTCAGTCTAAGAGACTTCATTCATAACATAATTTTAGAACCAAGAAAACAACTCTAAAAAGATAAAACAGTACTTCAACACAAGTTTGGGTTAACACAGTCTAAATTAACTTATCAAACTAGGGAGGAAGTGACTACAACAAATAAAATGTTTCATCTGAGATAAAATATTCAACAAATGAAAATTATTACAGTTTGGGGAATTAACTATGACTTTCTTTTCTTCTAAGGTCTTAGTCTGAAGCCATCTCAATTTTGTATCTGGTGCAGGGAGTGCATTTATCATGAAACTGTTGATAGGTTTAGCTATGGGGAATGGGATGGTGATCTCAGTCACTCCCATTGGGAATGAGATTGCTTCATGAAAGCTAAAGTGAAAGTGGGATAATGCTGGATTGTGAGGGAGAGGAGCCAATAGAGAAAGTCAAGAGTATTGCTCCCCAGGTTCCATGAGGTCCAGCTGCTTTGATAACACGAGGGGATAGCTATAACCCTCAGACTTGATGGGGAATTCAGGTGGAAGCAGCAACTCCTGGGATCATGAATAAGTTTTTGAAATGGGAAGATTTATTTATGCTCTAATGATTCATGCTTTCTGAGTGGTGAAAATATATGTTGTAGCGTTCATTTTCCTTGTGGCTATCAAAGGGATGCTCACATATGGAGTTGTTATATAGTAGATCATCGTGTGTACCTCTTATTGCAAGAGAATCATAAGGCGCATCCCAAGCACTCATTTAAAATGATAGATGGGATTATCCTTTAATTGGATGAGTGACTATCTCTCAAATATCTCTGTAGCCATGGCGACTAGTCCCTGTACGTGAGTATTACATAAATGTTTCTTCATGATACTTATATTAATTAGTTGATTTGTTCATTTGTTCATATATTTGCACAATCACTCTAATACCAGCCTGAATTTATTTTAAGTTTTTTTATTTGAGTATAGTTGACACGCAATGTTACATTAGTTTCGGGTGTAGGACATAGTGATTCAATACGTCTATAATGTTATGTTATGTTCACCACAAGTGTAACTACCATCTGTCACCATACAACACTACTGCAATATCTTCAACTATATTCTCGTGTGTTGTACCTTTTATTCTCATGACTTATTTATTCCATAACTGGAAGCCTGTATCTCCCATTCCCCTTCACTCATTTTACCCATCCTTTCAACCTTTCTTCCTTCTGACAATCCTCAGTTTGTTCTCTGTATTTATAGATCTGATTCTGCTTTTTGTTTGTTTATTCATTTGTTTGTTTTTAAAATTCCAAATATGAGTGAAATCATATGGTATTTGTCTTTTCCAATTTGACTTATTTCACTTAGCATAATACCCTATAGGCCTATCCATGTTGCCACAAAGGGCAAGATCTCATCCTCTTTGATAGCTGTATAATATTCCATTATATATGTACATACCATATCTTTATCCATTCATCTATCAATAATATTTAGGTTGGTTCCAAAGAAGACATAGAGACAAACAACAGATGCATGAAAAGATGCCCAACATCACTTATCATCTGGGAAATACAAATCAAAACTACAATGAGATATCACCTCACACCTGTCAGAATGGCTAAAGTCAAAAAGATAAGAAATGTCTTAATTGGAAAAATGTCTATTCATGTCTTCTGCCCATTTTTTAATTGTAATATTTCTTGGGAGGTATTGAGTTTTATAAGTTCTTTATAGATTTTGGATAGTAACCCTTTATCAGATATGTTATTTGCAAATATCTTCTTCCATTCTGTAGGTTGCCTTTTAGTTTTGTCGACTGTTTCCTTCATGTGCAGGAGCTTTTTATTCTGATGTAGTCCCAGTAGTTAACTTTTGCTTTTGTTTCCCTTGCCTCAAGAGACATATCTACAAAAATGTCACTGTGGTTGATGTCAGAGAAATTACTGCCTGGATTCTTTTCAAGGATTTTTGTGGTTTCAGGTCTCACATTTAGGTCTTTAATCCATTTTGATTTTATGTTTGTATATGTTAGAAAGTGGTCCAGTTTCATTCTTTTGCACGTTGCTCTCCAGTTTTCCTGACACCATTTATTAAAGACACTGTCTTCCCCATTGTATATAGAATGTGTGTGTGTGTGTGTGTGTGTGTGTGTGTGTGTATACATTCTAGCTTCCAGCTAGATACAACATATTATATATCTACACTAGGGGGCAGACAATGGGGTGGGATACAACATAATTCTCTGTTTTTCACTGGGCCTAGTTCAAATGGATTCGTCAATTACATTTTCCAATCCATTCCATTGACCATGTAATCTGTGATAATTTTTCCAAGAAGTTATGGCAACAGATTTGCTGACAGTCTTAGTTTTAAGGTTTTTTTTCCCCCTCTTTTTATATTTTGCCCTTTTTTGAATTATAAAAACTATATTATTGAGAAGTCTGGAGATGTTTCAGTGGAATGCTAGTAGATGGCATTTTAAAATCAGAAATATCTTGTGATATTTCAAAAAATAACTGGGGTCACCCCTGACAAATTCAAAGCAAATAACCCAGTCCCATGAATGTATATACATTTTATTTTTAAATATATATTGTAACATAATAATAATATAATATACTTTGTGAGTCCTCCTGCAAATTTAGAATGCCACTTGACTTAAAATGTATAGTACCAGGGCAGTTTTTAAATGTTTGTCATGTTCTTTTAAAATGTTTTAAAATTTATATTCTGGTACCGGTTGACTCTTTAAAGTCTTTCTACAAGCAATCTCTATCAGATTTTCTAAAGATAATTGAATGAACATATATACTGGTCTTTTTCTTCTATTCCTCTAAAAAAAAAACATTGGTTACATGTTCGGACTATAACCAAGGAAACCACCAGTTACATGGTAGTCATAAATTGTAACAGAAGACTAAATATCTAGGAGGAAATAAATGTATGAAGTGAAAGTGTACAAAGAGAAAATATGTGCCAAAAGAGGATATAAGTGTACACACAGAGTATCTAGAAGGAAGAGAAAGAGGTTGACAGGGTGCAAGGAGCACTAGCTTTGGAGTCTGACGACCTGAGCTCACACATTTGTGTCTGTTTGTACTTAGGTACACTGAATGAGCCATTTAATCTCTCTGACCCTTTCTCAATCCTTGAAATGAGTTCATTACAATATTTACCTACCCCTAATGATTATCACAATGAAAATTTATCATAAAATGACTTATAATGAAATGTTATAAAAATAGTATCAAAATGAAATATAATACAATATGGATGAACCTTGAAATTGGAATAAGCCAGACACAAGGACAAATGTTGTATGATTCAAATTTTTTTTAAGTTTTTATTTAAATTCCAGCTAGTTAACGTACAGTGTAATATTAGATTCAGGTGTACAATATAGTGATTCAGCAGTTACATACACCACCCAGTGCTTATCGCAAGTGCACTCCTTAATCCTCATAATCTATTTCACCCATACCCCTACCCACCTCCCCTCTGGTATCCATCAGTTTGTTCTCTATAGTTGAGTCTTTTTTTGTTGTTGTTTGTTTGCTTCTCTCCCTTTTTCTTCCCCCTTATGCTTATTGGTTTTGTTTCTTAAATTACACATAGGAGTGAAATCATATGGTATTTGTCTTTCTCCGACTGACTTATTTTGCTTAACATAATACTCTCTAGATCCATCCATGTTGTTGCAAATGGCAAAATTTCAATTTTTTTTTATGGCTGAGTAATATTTCATCGCATGTATATACACCACATCTGCTTTATCCATTCACCAATCAATGGATACTTTGGGCACATTTACATAATTTGGCTACTGTAGATAATGCTACTATAAACATTGGGGTTCATGTATCTCTTTGAATTAGTATTTTCATATTCTTTTGGTAAATATCTAGTAGTGCAATTGCTGGATCATAGGGTAATTCTGTTGTTAACTTTTTGAGGAACCTCCGTTTGCTGCACCAGTTTGCATTCCCACCAACAGTTCAAGAGGGTTCCCCTTTTTCCATATCCTCACCTATTATTTCTTGTGGTGTTAATTTTAGCCATTCTGACAGGTGTGAGGTGATATCTCGTAGTTTTGATTTGTATTTCCCTGATGATAAGTGATGTTGAGCATCTTTTCACATGTCTGTTGGCTATCTGTATGTCTTCTTTGTAAAAATGTCTATTCATATCCTCTGCCCATTTTTTTAAGACTTATTTATTTGAGAGAGAGAGAGAGAGAGAGCATGAGTGGGAGGGGCAGGGAGAGAGGGAGAGAGAATCTGAAGCAGACTCCGTGCTGAGCATGGAGCCCAGTGCAGGACTCAATCTTATGACCCTGAGATCATGACATGAGCCAAAACCAAGGGTCAGGTGCTTAACCAACTGCACCACCCAGGCACCCCTGCCCATTTTGTAATTGTAATATTTCTGGGGGGATGTTGAGTTTTAGAAGTTCTTTATAGATTTTGGATATTAATCCTTTATCAGATATGTCATTTGCAAATATATTCTTCTATTCTGTAGGTTGCCTTTTAGCTTTGATGATTGTTTCCTTCACTGTGCAGAAGCTTTTTATTTTGATGTAGTCCTAATAGTTTGTTTTTGTTTCTCTCACCTCTGGAGATGTATCTAGAAAGAAGTTGCTACGGCCAATATCAGATAAATTACTGCCTGTGTTATCTTTTAGGATTTTGATGGTTTCCTTTCTCATATTTAGGTCTTTCATCCACTTTGAATTTATTTCTGTGTATGGTGTTAGAAAGTGGTGCAGTTTCATTCTTCTGCATGTTGCTGTCCAGTTTTCCCAACACCATTTGTTGAAGACATTCTTTTTCCCATTGGGTATTCTTTCCTGCTTTCTCGAAGAGTAGTTGACCATATAATTGTGGATTCATTTTTGGGATTTCTATTCCATTCTATTGACCTATGTATCTTTTTTTGTGCCAGTACCATACTGTTTTGATTACTACAGCTTTGTAATATAGCATGAGGTATGGAATTGTGATGCCTGCAGTTTTGTTTTTCTTTTTGAAGGTTGCTTTGGCTATCTGGGGTCTTTTGTGATTCCATTTTAGGATTTGTTTGTTCTAGCTCCGTGAAAAATGCTGTTGGTATTTTGATAGGGATTGTATTATATGTGTAGATTGCTTTGGATAATATAGACATTTTAGCAGTGTTTATTCTTTCCATTTCCTTGTGTCCTCTTCAGTTTCTTTCATCAGTGTTTTAAGTTTTCAGAGTCCAGGGCTTTCACCTCTTTGGTTAGGTTTATTCCTGGATATATTATTATTTTTGGTGCAATTGTAAATGGGATTGTTTCCTTAATTTCTCTTTCTGTGGCTTCATCATTAGTGTATAGTAATGCAGCAGATTTCTATACATTGATTTTGGTATCCTGAAACTTTACTGAATTTGTTTATCTGTTCTAGCAGTTTTTTGGTGGAGTCTTTCAGGTTTTCTATATATATAGTATCCTGTCATCTGCAAATAGTGAAATTTTACTTCTTCCTTACCAATTTGGAAAACTTTTATTTCTTTTTGTTGTCTGATTGCTGTTTCTAGGACTTCCAGTACTATGTTGAATCATAGTGGTGAGAGTGGACATGCCTGTCTTATTTCTGACCATAGAGGACAAACTCTGTTTTTCTCCATTTAGGATGTTTTTCATATATGGCCTTTATTACATTGAGGTATGTTACCCTAAACCTGCTTCGTTGAGGGTTTTTAATCATGAATGGATGGTATACTTTGTCAAATGCTTCTTATGCATATGTTGAAATGATCATATTGTTCTTATCCTTTCTTTATTAATGTGGTATATCACATTGATTGGTTTGTGAAAATTGAACCACCATTGCAACCCTGGAATAAATCCCACTTGATCATGGTGAATGATTTTTAAAAAAAATTACTGTTGGATTTGGTTTGTTAGTATTTTATTGAGAATTTTTATATCAGGGATATTGGCCTGTATTTCTCTTTTTTAGTGGTATCTATCTGGTTTTGGTATCAGGGTAATGCTAGCCTCATAGAATGAATTTGGAAGTTTTCCTTCTTTTTCTATTTTTTGTAATAGTTTGATAAGAATAGGTATTAACTCTTCTTTAAATGTTTGGTGAAATTCACCGGTGAAGCCATCCAGTCCTGGACTTCTGTTTCTTGGGAGTTTTTTGATTATTGATTCAGTTTACTTGCTGGTTATTGGTCTATTCAAGTCTTCTCTTTCTTCCTGTTTCAGTTTTGGTAATTCATATGTTTTTAGGAATTTATCCATTTCTTCTAGGTTGTCCAATTTGTTGGCATATAGTTTTTTATAACGTTCTCTTATAATTATTTGTATTTCTGTGGTGTTGGTTGTTATTTCTCCTCTCTTATTTGTGATTGTATTTATTTGGGTCCTTTCTTTTTTCTTTTTGATAAGTCTATCAAATTTGATGTTTATCAATTTTATTAATTTAAAAAAACAACCAGCTCCGGGTTTCCTTGATCTGTTCTATTATTTTTTTGGTTCCTATTTGTATGATTCCACTTGTATGAAATACCTAGAGTAGGCAAAGTCATCGGGACAGAAAGTAGATTCAGGTTTACTAGGTCTTAGGGGAAAAAGGAAATGGGGAGTAATAGCTTAATGTTTACAAAGTCTTTGGTGTGACTTAAAAAAAATTGGAAGTAGAAACTGGTAATGGTTACACAATGTATTTGTGCACTGAATGTAGTTAATGTCATTCAATGTTACACTTAAAAATGGCTAAAATGGAAATTTTATGTTATATCTATTTTAACATAATTTTTAACTGTTAGGTTTAATTTTGTTATTTTCTATGTACTCTTTAAACCAATTGTGATACAACCTTTTTAAAAAACTAATTGTTAGGGGCACCTGGGTGGCTCCATTGGTGAAGTTTGTGCCTTTGGCTCAGGTCATGATCCCGGGGTCCTGGGATTGAGCCCCACTTTGGGTTCCGTGCACAGTGGGGAGTCTGCTTCTCTCTCTGCCTGCCACTGCCCCTGCTTGTGCTCTCTCTCTCAAATAAATAAATTAAAATCTTTTCAAAAAGCCACCTAATTGTTAAATTTAGACTGGCATTACAGAGATTGTGTGACTTGTTCCACTTAGCATAATGCCTCCTAAATTAGTACCTCCATTTCTACATCCAATTGGTGATTTTAACTCCTTGAAAATAGGTATAAACTGAATGTGCGTCAGCTGGGTGGGGCTCTTGGGGCAAGTGTTGCTGGTGATGATTAATTGCATCATGGAATTCAAGGCAAAAGAAGAGTTGGGGGTACGTGGGTGGCTCAGTCAGTTAAGCATCTGCCTTTGGCTCAGGTCGTGATGCCAGGGTCCTGGGATGTAGTCTCACATTGGGCTCTCCCTCTCCCTCTGCCTCTCTGTCTCTCAAATAAATAAATAAAATCTTTAAAAAAAAAGAAGAGTCAGGAAAAGTGATAGGAACACTAATCAGTTATTCTGGCTTTCATATATTCCATCTGTTCAGAGAGTTAAATAGGCAGTGGAGGCGCTAAGCTTCTCTAGATCAAACCTTCTAGGCATCAACAATTACACATACTAACTCCTTATAGAATTTAAGAAAACAAGATCTCTCTATGAAAAACACAGACACACACACACACACACACACACACATATAACAACAGATGGAAATGAAGATATGATAAGTCATGAAGGAAAGGGATATAGTAATACAAGAAAGTTTATCAAGAAAACTCAAAATGTGGTAGCAGTATTTACATCCTAATGGATGCAGTAAAGAACAGAATTGACATTGTAGAAAATGAATCAGTGATGCAGAGAATAAACTTAGAGAATTTCTCCCAAAGAGCAGAGGAGATAATAAAGTGATAAGAATGCTAAGCTAGGGAAAAAAATGGTGAGTTAAAACAGCATAGATTGGCAGACAAAAGGTAGATTCAACCTAAAGATTTAGTTTCCCTAAGGAAGATAGTAGAATTGTGATGGTAACAATAAAAAACATTATAACCAAATAAAATTTCCAGGAACTGAAATAATTCCTAACTAAGTAGTTCAACAAATCTCATTTTATTTTGGATGAAATAAAAGAAAAGCAAGCACATCAAGATACATTCAGAAAAAAAAATTTGAAATATCTTGATAAGGAAATTTGCTATAATAATATAAATAGACAGGAAGAAATTCAGGCTGATTTTGAACATTTCCTCCATAACACTAAGCCCTGAGACACAAAGGAAAAGTTATATAAATTTGAAGAAAAATAGTTGTGCTTTAAAATTGAAAATACAAAATGTGATAATTTATTTGTAATGTAAATAGAAGGACTTTTTCAATTGCATGAGGCTGAGAATTTAGATATTTCTTAGGCACTCTAATTTAAAACGTTATTTGATATTGTAGTTCAGATGACTGAAAAAGAACCAAAACAAAAAACCCAATAATAAGAAAGTCAAAGTATAAAGGAACTAGGGAACATTAAATTAGTTAAAATATAGATTCCTGGAAATTTTATGTACACTTAACTTATACATGAATAAAAACAATTATTATCAAAAGAGAAACTTTATAATGTAAATATTAAGTATTAAAAGTTGAGGTCTAAAATCTTGGTTATATTTAAAAAGTTGAGAGACAGGGTAGTTAGTGTATAAGATGAGCAGTAAAAGAAGTAGGGAGGAAGTACGTAGGACTCTTTACATCTGAATTTGCTCATTCAGGAAATACATGTTGAAAAATGTTTCCAGAAAATTCAAAAAGAATTATTAGTAAGACTAAAAAAGAAATAATTATGTTCTAACCCACCAGAAAATATTAGAAAAAACACAAGATGATCACACTTTGTATTAAGACATAAGTTCACAAGGAAAAAGAAACATGTCAAATATTAAGAACATTTGTCTGTTTGTGAGCCTGTTATCTTTACTTTCTTTTCATTAAACTTTTCATATTTTCTATATTTTACTCAAGAGCATTTATTACATTTGTAATTAGAAAAGTCAATAAACAATATTTGAAATGTTTGCAACTTTTTAATGTCTGCAATATTTGCAACTTCAGAGAGAAAGGAAGAACTTTCTAAGCAGAGGGCATGAGTCAAGAAGAGCTTGGTCTGTTCAAGGATCTGCACAAAAGCTGGTGTGTTCCAGAAGAAATCTGGAGAGATTGGCCCCAAAAGAGGCCATGGGGCCACGGCCAAATCACATAAGACCTAGAAAGCTACACTGAAGATTTTGCTTTTAATGTTAAAAAAAAAAAAAGCCATTGAAAATGCACAATGAGATTTGTGTTTTAAAAAGATCATTATTCCATCGTTTGCCCTTGGTTCAGAAACACCAAGTTTGTGTCAGCTAGGGTGCTGATCATTTCTTTCTTGATCATGTAGACCCATCTTTAAAAAGCAGCCAAAGGAGTACTGTGGTGACTCTGATCCCCAGAAAATAAAGGGGACTTAGTAATATGTATGTGTCTGTGTTTGTGCATATGTGTGGTGAAGCATGGAGGAGGAAAGGTAGTATCGAACGTTTAAAAGACAAGACTTGAAAAGTATTTGTAAAATATTAGATAGCAAACTTGCTTTTTCTACAGAATGTTCATATTCCCTAACTGTAAATTCCAATGCCATTATTTCACCTCCTTACTCCTATCATTTAAAAAAAGAAATGACTATTTACATCAGAGTTATGTAGACTACAATCATATGGCCTGATCATTTGGAGTAGTTTATTTATTTCTGTAATGACAACCTTTTTGTGGGCTCTTCATCTTCAGAGCCGTAACTAGTGGGATGACTTGGATAAGCAAACTGAAATGGAACAGAGAAAGTAACAGAAAATCACAGTTCTTAATGTCTTCTGGACAACTTGTTTTCACTCAGGTATGCTTGGGCTTCTGGGATGTTATCCTCAGAGGTGAATAATTTATAGATCAAAATGGATTACTTTCTATGTCTTACTCTCTTTGGTTTCATTTTCTCTTGTATTCCAAAAATGGTTTGTAGGTAAATCATCATTACCATGGCTAAATAATAGCAAATTGCCACCAAGGCCCATTCCTACCACTGGCAGCATAGCCCCAGGGTTTCACAACTCAATCAGCTATCTCTAAATCAACAGAACTCAGCTCCAGAGGAGAGTGATCTGGGAAGCTTTTCTTTTCAATTCTCTCATATGTTTTGTTTTAGCCTAATGTGTTTGTCTGGATACTTAGACACCATGGTGATAGGCATCATAGAAATAAATAGAAATAGACAGAAAAGAGCTAAAAAATAAAATGAAAACTTGGGAAGACTAGAAATGACACTTGTATCTGAGCGCTCTCTCTCTCTCTCTCTCTCTCTCTCTCTTTTTCAGAACTCAGTGAGGGGGAAATTAAAAAGGGACTTTGTGTCAGACAGATGAGTTAGTGAATAATTTTTCTAACAGTGTTATTTTGCTGACACTAGACTAAGGAAGCTCATTAGCATGCTGAGACTATTTAACTCTAAAAAATAGTGCTTTAGCTTTTGCTTTGCTGGATATTCCTTCTATCTCAGCTCAGCTCAGCATTAAAATAGTGGTAAGCCAGTAAAAATTGGGCAGTGTGATATGGTGGAAACAGAAGATTCTTTGGAGTTAGAAAGAGAGTAGTGTTTGAATTTTGGCACCAACCTTTATTACCTAGGTTATTAATCTTCAATTAGGCTTAATCTTCTTCTCTCTAAAATGTTCATATTAATACCTACCTCAAACATTTGTGGTAGGTCAAAACACCAAATTAAAGCTTGTATCATAGTTCCGGGTACATAAAAGTTGCTTAATAAATGTTCATTCCGTTTCCCAATGACTACATCCTTCTAAGTTGCTTGGTTTTGTTTAGTAAAATGAGTGCCCAGGAAGAAGGAATAAGACACCCTACCTACTTTGTGTCTGTTGAATGACGGTTGTCTTACAAACATAAGAATTGCTGTTGTTTGTCACGCTGTCCACTGTCTCTCCAAGGCCAAAACCAAGGCCAAGACCAGTTTCCATGCTAACAGGTCCAGAGTGAGAATCTTCCCATCTGACTTTCACAGTTGCAGCCTGGCATGTCTGTATGAAAACACATAATTAAACCTGAGGCATCAGATCAGTTGTCTTGGGGAAAAGAAACATTCAAATGCTCAGAAATAAAAGAGCCACACAATGCTCTCCAGTAAAACAAAAACAATAGAAATGCCTGGAGAGGATCCAGTCGAAGGTTTAGACCTGACGTTCGAGGCAGGGGGTGAATATGTGTTTCCCCTTCATGTTAAACATGAGTCCAGAACTGTATGGCATGACCTGCTTTTGTGGTTGTAGAGATAACCAATAAAATATTAAACTGTTTTCATTATTCTAGCTCTGAGTGACACTGAATCCCTGCAGAATAGTGAGTAATAAACTTATTTCTCTTTCTTATTAGTCTACGAGTGCTCTCACAGGCCTTGGTGGGAGAGGAGGACTGGCAGAGTTTCTAAGGAAGGTTCAGAGAGCCCACAGCAATATAGTTCTGTCTCTCTCCCTAGCCAGTACAGCAGAAAGTCTTTTGTTTTGTGTCAGTGTCTTCTGACTGCTGTGATTTACTTAAAAAATATGGAAGAGTATTTTTTCTCTGACATTATTACAAATGATTTAAATTAATAAAACTCTAGATTTCTTGGGGGCAATATGATAAATGGAGTTTGGGTATAACCATCTCCTGAACCCCTTTATAGGTGCTAAGCTTATTACCAGGAAGATAGAATCCATTCAGAATCCAGCATGGTATAGAAGTAGTTTTCATTGCTTTTTTTCCTTTGTACTTCTTACATCCTTTGAGCATCCTGTATCACTACATTTCCTAATATTTTTCTTGAGAAAGCAAACAAATTTAGATGTCCTATTTTAGCTTTGTGCATAAACTTAAATCTAAATCCTCAAATATCATGTCTTCTTATTCCTAATCAAAGTAAAGCTCTGGGAGTAATTGGTGGGAACAACATGCAAGCAAATGGAATGTCAGAAAAGTCTTTTCTGTAAGCTTGGGCTGATGCCGTTAGCCCCAGGGAAGAAGTAGCCTATTCCAGAATGAGAAGGCATGTGGCCATACAGATTCCTGATACTGATGTCCAAAACCAAACTGAATGCATAATGATAACAGTTTGCATCTTTGGATGAGCTAAGGCTGCTTTCTAAACACTAGGCAAATATCTTGGTTGAAAGGGAGAATCCAACTTGGGAGAACTCCATCAGTCAACTTACATGTATCAACTGCCTACAATGTGATTTTTTGTGCTGTTCTCAGGAATATGGAGGTTGTCAAAAGAGAATAGCATGGTTTTGCCCAAAGCAACTTACACTACTTAGGAAAACAGAACAAATATCCATGAAAAATTAAAGAATAATCAAATGCTAATGTATGTGCTGCTGACTTTAAGTGTAATAGGAATTCTTAGAAGGGGAGGATCAATGTATGCAGAAAGAATTGGGAGAGTTTTCCTGGAAAAGACTGGAGCTGAGATTTTAAGAAGGGGTATGGAGGAGGAAACACACCACAGACTTAGGAAACAGTATGTACTGCCATTGGGCTATAATGCATGTGGCAGAGAGGGGCCAATGAAATGTATGGCAGGAAGGAATCAAAGTAGAGATGAAAATGTAAGGTGGGATCAGACTATTTGGATTTGAAGTAGTAAGAGAAAAAAAGCTACTAAACTGTTTTGAGCTGAGGAGTGACCCGACAAAAGTTGTAACCTTTTGAAAATATATTCTAGTAACTGAGTATAGAATGAAGTTAAATTGATGTTGATCTCTAAGTTAATTGATGTTGATCTTTTAATAAAGATGAAACTAGTCCTCTAAAAGTAAGCAAACTGGTGGGAAGGGGTAAAGATTCATATATTTGAACTTGATTATCAAAGCCATGGTTCCTCTGGGGTCAGAAAAACATCATAGTGGTTAGTATAAGAAGCTCTGAATAGTGTAGGCTTAGTTTTGATCCCAGGCTCTGCACTTCATATATGTTTGGCCTTGTCTGAGTAACATAACTTCTCTAACCAGGTTCCTTACTAGTTATTGTAGGCAGAATTAGATGAACCTCAATGACCCTTATCCTTCTGTAGTTCCTTCCTATTGAGTGTAGACAGAACCTGTAAATAGAATGTGGAATCATTCCCTTGAGTATGTTACATTGCATGGCAAAGGAGATTTTATAGATGTAATTAAGGTTATTGATCAGTTGACCTTGAGTTAATCAAAAGTGAAATTATGCAGATGGGCTAGACCTAATCATCTTAACTCTTTAAGTATGGAGTTAGAGGTCAAAGACAGAGAAATCAGAGAGATTGAAAGTGCCAGAGGGGTTCTCCTGCTGGCCTCCATGAGTTCTATAGTTTTAAAAAACATGAGCTTGGAAGAGAAGCCTCAGAATCTGAGACCACAGTTCATGCTGATACCTCGATTGCAGCCTTAGAAGACACTGAGAACAGAACTCACCCACACTCTGCCCAGAATTCTGACTTACACAGTAGGTGTTGCTTTAAGCCACTGAGTTTGTGGCAATTATACAGCAATGGAACATCAATGCACTGGTGAACATGGATAATGAGAATACTTAGTCATGTTGAGAGAATTCAATGATATAATAGTGATACTGAATATAAAATGTTTAGTGCTATGCCTGGCATGTAGTAGGTATACATCAAATATTAGTTATTGTTATTAGTCTTATTGTTTTTATCATTAACTTATGAGTATCAATGGGATTAGCAGAAATATATTCTAAAATTAATGGTTATCTTAAAGGAATGAGTGGCGGTCAGTATGTAGAGAGTAATGATGGTGTTTCTGAGCTCCTTGAGTGCATCTGCTGGTCAGATTGATTAACCAGTTCTCTTCTTCATGCTAGCAAAGTGTTAATTATTCTACTTGGTATAAACTCTAGTTGATTGTTATAGTTGAAATAATAGAGCACAACCCTGACTGCATTAAAATCACACATCCAGGGGCGCCTGGGTGGCGCAGTCATTAAGTGTCTGCCTTTGGCTCCGGGCGTGATCCCAGCGTTCTGGGATCGAGCCCCACGTCACGCTCTTCCGCTGGGAGCCTGCTTCTTCCTCTCCCACTCCCCCTGCTTGTGTTCCCTCTCTCGCTGGCTGTCTCTCTCTCTGTCAAATAAATAAATAAAATCTTTAAAAAAAAAAGTTTAATAAAAAAAAAATCACACATCCATAGGCCTAATGTGTTTGGCATCATCAAGAATCAGTCACTGGAACTAGCTATTAATACAAGTTGTTAATACATGGCATTAGCAATCCTGCATGTCAAACAACATGTACAGTGGTAATATCCATGTACTAAAGAGTGCTATTCAAAATATTTAGCAACTGGTGTAAGACAGGCATTGTAGACAACCAGCATGGCTACACTGCAAAACTAAATATCAACTCTGAATGCACCATAAAAACATAATTTGTTGCACTCAGCATTCAATGACAATGAGTCTCTATTCTGGATCAGCCACCGTGTTGGATAATGGGTGCTCAAGATGGACTCCCACTATTAAGGATTTTACAGTCTATTAGAAGAAAGAGGAAGGAAAGAAAGTCACTGATGACAATACAGTGATAATTCATACAGTACAAGCACACGCTGGAAGTTCCAGGGTCAGACAGCAAAGGTCCAGAAAAGAAGCCCCTTAGCTCAGCCTTAGCTGGAATCATAAAACAAAGTGCTGCTTGGAACTTGAATTCAGTCTTGCATCTAGATGAATGGGAATTACTCAGACTTTGTTGGAGGGAAGGGTTTTCCATACAGAGGGGACAGCCTGAGTTAGTTGTCATGACTGAGAATAGTATACTTGGAAAACTTTTGTAGAGAATGGCTGGAGTGAAAATCATAGAGGCCACATTAAGGAGTATGTTTTTATCTGATGATGTGGGGAATATTTTAAATATGGTTTAGACAACTTAAGATTTTTATTTTTCCAAAACAAAGCTAACAGTAATGTGGACAGTAGTTTAGAGGCAGGCAAAATCAAAAGCAGAAATGCCAGTTAGGGTGACATTGTGGTAACACACAGAGGAGCTATGATGGCTTGAATCAAGAAAATCCTGGTGGGAATGTAGAGAAAAAAAAAAGATGATAATTCAAAGAATTATTTGGAAATAGAACCAAATGGAGTTAGTAATTTCTTAGATGTAGTGATAGAAGGCATGCAGAAATTAGGATGACTTTCATTTTGGGGTGGTTTTTTTTTTTTTTTTAAGATTTTATGTATTTATTTGACAGAGATAGAGACAGCCAGCGAGAGAGGGAACACAAGCAGGGGGAGTGGGAGAGGAAGAAGCAGGCTCATAGCAGAGGAGCCTGATGTGGGGCTCGATCCCATAACGCTAGGATCACGCCCTGAGCCGAAGGCAGACACTTAACCGCTGTGCCACCCAGGCGCCCCTCATTTTTGGGTGTTGGTTGATTGTGTGGACAGTTGTGCTATTTACCAAGAGAGACAATTCAGAAAAAGGAAGAGACTGAGGAGAGGCATACCAAATTTCACGTACCAATGGGACAGCCAGGTGGAGATGTCCATGGAGCAATTACAAGTATTGGTCTGGAATGCAAATATAGTCAGGGGTATAGGTTCAGGCGTGCAAAAAACATTTGATAATTGCCTACCCAGCATTAATTGCGCCTGCCTCCCTTTGTAGCAATACTCAAGCTTTACTTCTGCCACCCCTTCCTCATTCAGTCCATGTCTTTTGGAGGAAGTTGACATTATTTCATTCTCTAGGAGTGGGACCTGATTAATCTAAATCAATCTGGCATATTCTGTGAAGACTACTCTACTCCTCTCTCCTTCCTTCCTCCCTCCCTTCCTTCCTTCCTTCCTTCCTTCCTTCCTTCCTTCCTTCCTTCCTTCCTTCCTTTCCCTCTCCTTCTCAAAAGAAGGAAGTAAGAGAGGAAGGAAGGTTCTTTCATCCCTTCTTTCTTTCTTTTCTTTCTTTCACTCACAGTCTTTGATATTCTAACTGGTACAAAGAGTTATTAATTGTGAAGGGTCTGATATTTTATTCTACTTTCAAATTAACAAGTTAGCTTGCCACGGTTTCATGGATCATGGATGATAATAGAAGATATGAAACTCTTGGATCCAAATGAAGGATAGTTCATTACTCACAGCAGTAGCAGTAGCCAGAGTATCATTATGGTTTGTACCGCTTTCCATAGTTCCAATTTCCACAGGGTGACTTGAAGATGTCACCTATTTCTCTGTGGGTTACACTATAGGAGTGGAAATCTGAGCTTAGGAAACCCCAACCTCTTGGAACAGGCAATAAGCATGGCTGCCTTTTTTCAGGAGGCGAGACTATGTGTATGTTTCAAGGCTATTCTCTATTAAGATGAGAGTTTCAGACAAAGGGTAGTCAATGCCTTACTTCACAGGACATGAAAGAATATGAGAGACCCATGGAGAATGTTCTTCCAATATTATCAGCATTGAGATATCTCAGGTTGAGTATAGAGAATATATAAACGGTCTAGGAAATGAAACCCAGGAGCCAGTAGCCTTTTAGGAGTAGATAGATAAAGGGGTGCCTATTAGGAAAACTGAGAAGGGGCAGCCAGAGAGGAAGGAGGAAAGTCAGAAACCAGTGGAGAAACCAGTGGTTTCGTGAGGCAGGACTGGGTGTCAGTGCCAAATGTTACAGAGAGGCCAAGTAAGATGTACCAGTTGGTTTTGGCAATTAGAAAATGACTTCAGCAAGTGGGGGTAGAGTTCAGATTGCAAGGAGTTGAGAAATGAGGAGGTGGAGGCAGCAAGAAGAGAAGCTACTTTCAATAAGTTTGGCTCATCTAGAGGCTGACACTCTGCCAGGCACATTAAAGGAAGGATGACAACATAGGGATTTGTTTTTTTCCAAGGTTTTCATTTCCCTTTATGAAAGAAAACCCATCATGACTCTGTACATATGGCTGTAAGTGTCATCTATATGGATGCATAACACAGCATTCCATCAAGGCAAACATGTTTCACACTCCTCAGCATTCAGGTACAGAATGACAATCTGAGGCAGAACACAAATTATTTCCTATCATTTGGATACAGTCTCGGTTGTGAAAAGGGTGTGGGGTTGTGGGGTCTAACTGACTGACGTTCAAATATAGATACCATACATTATTAGCTGTGGGATTGTTAGCCTGGACCTAAATTTCTTCATCGTTAAAACAGAGCTAGTAATAAATAAATGTGCGGTTGTTAAGATCATGTAAAGCACTGAGCACTGGGCCTGCCACATTCGTAGTAATTATTTTCAAAAAGTGGAACCCCTTAAACTACTTTGAGGACAAGGAAGGACTAACACCGCAATAGAATTAGTTGTATTAGCTGTCGTAGAGGCAGTAGTGACAGTTTGGGACTTCAGGTTTAACTCATGTGCTGCCGTTTTCACCCAGGCAATACATAAGGGAGGGAAAAAGAAATCTTCCCACTGGCCTTTTTTCTATCATTACCACCCTCAGGCAAGCTTGTGAGCCAGTCCTGTGAGGCTTGGTTATCAGTGATTTTAGCTTTAGCTTTCACGATAAAATTACTTCTGTTTTAAATTCATTAGACAAACTCTATTCTTTTTTTCACCTTGGATAAATCATCCTTCATTCAGAGAAAACATTTGTAGCTCTATTATCGGAAGTATAATAGTAATGCTTGCTATGCTAGGTTTATGTTCCTGCAATGTTTTTTTTTTTTTTTTTCCCCCTCGGACAGGCCAATGCGAGGATGGGGAACCAAATTGACAATTTAGAGTCCTTATGTAGGCACTGCATTCGTTTTTTACTATTTAACATATAAAAGTGATTTTATTAAATTGACATTAAATGCATTGTTATGGGGCATTTATGACATCTCATTTAAAGAATTGCTGTAAAGCCTTTAGAGAGTGCTGGTTTGCAACCACCAGGCTGTGTCATGAATGCGACCTCCAGTATGGTACTTAGCAACTAATTAAACTAAAAAGACAAATATGAGGCTTTTACATTTTTAATTTAAAAGCTTCCAAATATAATTGTTGCTATAGTGCTATCAAAGTACAGTACAGCAGTCTGCATTTTAAACCTCTAAATCTCATTGTCATAATTAATTTCATAAATAAAAGGTCTGTGCTGGGGGTAGGAGATACACTATTTGTTTGTGTTTTAACACAAGAATGGTACTGGTTGTCTCTGCAATTCAGTAATGTTTTAGTGTGATTTTTCAGATGAGTTATTAATTTACTTATGTCAGTAATTTTGTCCAAATATGATTTAGACTTTAAAAAGTTCAATTTGGAGCACTTTGCCAGCTATAATTTAAAATCCCTTTTTATTTCTGCCTTATAATCTTTAAAAATGATAAAATTAGAATTCGTGCAGGCTTGAGTCTTACTGAGTTATTTGTGGATGCTCGGTTACTCATCAATCTGAATGCATCATTTCTTTCAGGCCACTATTAGCTATTAGCAATCACGTCTTCAAAGCCCGGCTGCTTCCTCAGGTTGTATATGCTCTTGCTAGTCCCTTAGGCTCTGAGCTATGAAATGGGGGCTATAGTTCCATCTCTACCTCCTAGAAGTGCTGTAGTTAGTATGAGAACCAAGGACTCCTGGAACAGAAAGGAAGGAGCGTGAACACCTAATCCAATGGCTTCATCTATCTTACAGATTAGTAAACTGGCATCCAGAAGTAATGAATCACCCATGCCCTCCCTTAGGGCAGAAAAAAGATTTGCTAATGTATTTGGACTCCAAGTTCAATGCAAATGCTACCATACTAAATATATCTATGCAATATCTAAGGGTATATTGAAATCACAGCACAGTATCTCTTTGAAAAACAATGGGAGAGTAATTAAATCATCTAGAATTTTTGTCATCTTCTTTGCTCTAACATTGGGTATTTAGAAACACTGAGTTTTTAATTTATTGTTCATTTGGATGTTTGCTGTCACTTAGAATCAGTGTATGGTGTATAAAGGGACAAATAATAAAGTGTTTAATAAACTAATAACCAGAGCAAGTAAATCAGGATGACGTCTTTATTGGGTTTTTAAAAATCCCATTAACATGATCGAAGTTGTAAATAACCCTCCTAAAACGTGGTTCATTTCTTAACACTAAGACTATTTTTGAAGAAAAGAAATTCCCTCAAGTTCTCCACAACATATACTGCAAAGATCTTTTAAGGCTGATCAACAGTTGATGAAGTAACATGTCCTAGATTCCAAGCCTTCCAACGACTGAGGTTCACATACTTTTCCTGAGAAAGCCCAATGTCAACATGACTGCATTTACAGACCGCATGATGTGTGTACTATTTAGGAATTAGGGAATGGGCAACAGCAAGTTAAATATTAAACAATATTTAAATTAGAACATAAATATAACATGCATTATTCAGCACTAAGTTAAGCTGATATTCAGATCAGATGGAAGGTCACTGCCCCTTGGTGATCTTCCTCTCAAATTCAGGCAGTACCAGTTCTTCATAATGAAGTCAGCTCTTTGCAGTAGCAATTTGCATCCGGATAGGGAAAAGGGACACATCATCTGTTTTCAGCACAAGCACTTTGTGCTGGTTTGATCCCTTTCAATGTGCAAGGTGATGATTAACCATGCTGCCTCTACATATGCATATTCAGAGCTGGTTTTTTTCTGGGAATTTCCCTCACGAAGGGGACCACAGAGGCATCTCTCACTTGGCTCCCAAATCATGACCCCTCCACGGTGCCAGTGCAAATAGATCAGAAATTGGCTTCCTCTTATCTGACCTCTCATATTCTGCTCTGCCCTTGCTTGACTGGGAGTCAGAGCCCTAATCAAAATTAACAGCCTGTCCTGAAGTTGGGCATGTTGACACTGTTCGGCAGAGGTGGGAGCCCGGGAGGTAAAATCTTCATGGCTTGCTGCTCACACGGTTTTCAGTCAGTTTCTAAACATACCCCAGGTGCACCGTAGTTCCCTTTAGCTCTGATTGATTGAATGCCATGCATTTGTTTGCAGCTCTCTGTGCCCTACTTTGTAACAATGCTAGCTGGAATGATTAAGGTGATTATTGCCAGTCTTGGTGACTTTAGTAGTTAGATTAACTTTAAGATATGGAATTAAGTTATTTTTCCTCGAGGGTGCTTAGGTAGAGGGATTTAAGAAAATAAATTATAGGCTACAGAACTTTTGCTCTATAGCATAATATACTCAGTGAATTTGAATATTAGAGCCCAGGAGTGCCACCCCTAAAAATTGCAATACTTGCAGGAATCCCCTAAAGAAGTTGATATCGTATGGCCAGTCTCATGTCTGTGGAATTGTTTTTTCTCTCTCTTTCCTCCTACAGGAGCAATTATGTGAATTGCTTGTCCCCCAGGGGTAATATGAGAGGTGAATCACTTCTCTCTCTCCTTCTTCCCCACAGAGATGATGAAGCATTTGCCAACTGCCAGCTCTATTAAGCCCAGAAACTTTGGGGAACTTGCCATTCTGACAGTATCTGCACTACCTTGTCCTCTTAATCTGAATATTGATTTGAAAAGTTAAAGGCCAACAGGTCAAGAAGAGCTTACATTTATAAAGCATTTCTTTTCCAGTTTACGAAAGACTTTCATTTTGGTCCTTTTTTTTTTTTTTTTTTTTTTGGTCAACTCACAATATGCTTATGGAATGGGTTTATTTATTTATTTATTAACAAATATTTACTTATTGAGTTACTGAACAGGAAGGTGCTAGGGGTATAGTCAACACCCTTATAGCATTTTCAGTCTGGTAGAAAATAATGGTATTAATCAAAGAATTACACTTAAAAAACAATGTGAACGGACTGTGAAGGGAACAGTCAGAAAATTACACATCATATGGTAAGGGGGAGCACATATAACCTGAAGGGAACATATTAAGGAAGAGAGAGAATACCAGATCCAAAGAGATTAAATATTGGGTAGAACGTGACCTTTACTGATTCATAACCAGACTTCCCAAGCATGAAAAGCAAATAGGGAATATGACATGGTGATGGAGTTTCTTTCTTTTATGGTAATATTTTTAATTGGTACAAATTGTAGAAGAAAAAAAGTGTACCAATTCACAAAATAATCTCTAACGATGAATTTTTGTAATGAGATTGCATTTTCAAGTTTTCCTTAGAAACTCAGAATGACAGTTCAGAGAGGTAGTTTCATTTGGGTTGTGATTTAAGTGGAATTTTTAAAAGTATAGTGAAGTATCCTGAGGTATAGTGATATAACACGCAATTACATTTAGTGATAATGCTATTGTAGAAAATTTTCTCATAGTCCTTTTTGTGTCTTTAGACCAATTCCAAGATGCACACTGCAAATTACTGTGTACACAACCATTTCATAGTGAACTCATGAGGAAAATTTGAGAATTTAAAATTGTCTCAAGTGGAAGACCCAGAGCCCACACAGTTCCTTGATTTTTTCCCCTGATATTGGCAGCCAGTGTGTGTGTGTGTGTGTGTGTGTGTGTGTGTGTGTGTGTGTTGAAGTCTTTTCTGTCTGATGCAGAAGAGTCTAATGAACAAGAGCACAGGAACTTGACTGAATGTATCTAGATCCTAGTCTCAGTGCTCTGGCTTTGTGAATCTGGACAAGTTTATTTATCTCTTTGATTCTGCATCTGTAAAAGTGTTGATCATTGGTTATTACAATGATTAAGTCATAGATGCATTAGAAAAACTTAGTTTATCCTCCATCTCAATGATTTAAAGATCAAAAGAGAAGGCATTTCCCCATACCATATCAGTTTTATAGTAACCCATTATGAATTTAGCATTCATTATCTAAACTATTTTTCACCAAGTCATTGACTGAACTACCCTGGGACTAATGAGTCCTATAAAATCATCACTAGACGTGGCTTTTTTCTGCCAGCCAACATTTTAAGAATAAAATTGTGTGTAAAGATAGATGAGGAGACCTTTGAAGGGTTTGGTTGAGGAAGATGTAAGATGTAAGGCCCTTGGTCAGGGTCTTTCCTCCACCCTTGGAAGTCCTCAGGGCAGTTGTGATGGATCTTCTTTGTCTCTCTCACTAAGAGACAACAGCAATCTATGGAAAGAAGAGGAGAGACTTTGAAGGGTATTCTTATGAAAGACTAAGTCATAAGCGTCATACCTGATTTCATTCTATTTTCTCCCACCAGACCTTTTTCTGTTCACCTAAAGTGAGCCCTAGCTTCATTATTGGCTCTGTCTCACATTGTATAAGTTAACTGACGATACCTTGCTTTGAAACCAAAGAAGTCACATGTTCAAGGAAAGGGATCCTGAGGCCATTCTCGTCTTGAATTCTAATCTATTAGAATTCTAATGTCTCCTGATTTTCCTTTATTGCTGATATTTAGCATTTTGGCCTTTTTAGCCCCAGAATTGAATTGGTATAATAAAAGGGGCATTGGGTTTAGACCCAGAAGACAGTTTTGCCAGAATTACACTATGGGAAAATTATTTTACTTCTCTGTGTCCAGTTTTTTTTCTTCCGTTTTAATGTCTTTTTTTTTTTAAGTAAGTCCTATGACCATTGTCATAGGGGCTTGAACTCATGACCTCGAGATCAAGAGTTGCATGCTCTCCTGACTGAGCCAGCCAGGCACCCCCTTCTTCTAAGCTTTAATACAGAGATAAAATTACGTAGATCCTAAGACTGTCTTGAGGATTAAATGAAAGCTGTGTATGTGGAGGAAAACAGTAGACACTCCTGAGCATCTAACCAAATCTGAATTTTAAGTGACCTCCCAATAAACAGACTTTCCCAGGCTGACTACTCTGTAATCTCTCATCTTATGAAATTTTGTGTTATTTCCCCTTAAAATCATCATCTTAAAATAACCCCTATTAAGTAATATTTTTAAATAACCTAAGTAAAATTTTTTAAAAGTCAATCCAGAGGTGATTTTACTGAAATTCTTCCTCATCTCTTCATAATTCTAATTATTTTTTCCCCGAACATCTTTTTTTTAAAATAGCAGATTTTGAAGGCCATAAGTGAAACTAACCAATTATTTTTTACCACAACCTTTCATAATAAATAAGGAGCTGGTAGAATTTCCCTTGGTTTGTAATGGGAAACACTGAGCTGTCAAAATTTATAGTGGTAGATTGTTTCTATATGAAAGACACTTATTTAAAAGTGTGATAATTCAGCAAGGATTTATATATCCACAAAAAAACTTGTAATATTTAAAATAGCTGCTTTATAAAATCCTAACCTTATTCCAAACTGTATTGCTTTTAGATCTCTTCTGGATTTTTTTTCCTTTTCAAAAAGAAAAGTTTTTAACCTACACACACATAAAAAATTGTAATGTTTTATGGTCAAATGCCAGGTTTATTAAAACAAATGAATAAGTGAGTGGTGTTACTCTGACAAACCATTTACTACCATTGACAGCCCTTGTTATGATTTTGACTATTCTAAAAGATCAAATTCAATTTCAAAAGACAATGGTTTGCCAAAATTGACAGAATCCAAAAGAACATGTAAGGGGACAATACTAAAATGAACATTCCAAAACTATTTTGAGCAATGCCATCATTTGTGGAGTAAGTGCCTAGTTTCCAATTAGACTACCCTGAAGTGGACAGCACTCATGGGATTATATGAATCATGATGTTCTTGTTGTTTCATAAAAATTAATCACTTCAAAGTTAAAGCTCACATAACAGTCGATTTCCAATTTCATGAAAAAAATTCAATCAATCACGTAATTGATCATTTTGGAGAACTGATCTCCAAGGAGTCCTGAAGAATCCACCAAGCCTAATTCTCTAGAGTGTTTGGAGGTAGTGATGGGGAACTGGTATTGAGGAGGGCCTGTGGCATCTTCCCAATCAGATTTCACCAAAGCAGTTCCACTTTTACTTATTACTTAGTTTGACTTATTGGGCCTCAGTAAGAAAATTTCATGTTAATATAAAGTTTCATGCTGTAAAAGTTTGAAAAATGAATGAGTTTTATCATGACCCTATTTAAACAGTTCCTAATATCATTGAATGTCCGAATGAGAAGCTTTATAGAAATCACTTTCTTCACATGGAAGAAAAATGAGAATTATTTCATATCCCCAAATAAATACAATGTAATAATAATGAATGAGATGAATGTCTTTACTTATTTACTAGCATCTCAATGGGTTAGAATAAGATAATCAGCTACCTGACTTTCAATTTGACTACCAAGAACTGTTGACAGATTGATCACCAAGTGGCAAATGACCACTAACTAAATACAAATATTAATAATGGCTTTATGTTGGACCTGTAATAGAAGATCTTTTAGATGAGATTTCCGCATCGTAGATATTGGCATATCTCTCAGCTTTCCATATGGTGTTTTGTTCTGTTTGTTTCTGGTTTTGGTCATCTTTGTCAGAAAATGGAGAAACATCATCTTATAGCCATTGCTTACCAACAGTAAGAACCACCATCTCTAGTGCTACCATGTGTGAAATGCTGGCTCCATCTGACCCTGCCTGGTCTTTGCTCTATATGTGTATAAGAGAATGCACCCCAATAAGCATAATGGCAGCAGTCAGTGCTGGGCATAGTGGCAGCAGTATATTTGATGTTTACAGCAAAGAGAAAGTCAGGGTTTGTTTGTTCAGTGTTCACTTCATTGCCCAAGAAATTGAAATACTTTGTTATCATCAGAATCCATCTTACACAAGTAGCCATGGTTCAGTCTCCTCCCATCTTTTCCTTCCTAGGTGAGTGAGTCTTAACTCTAACACGAAGGGCATGGGGACAATAAGCCTTGCATATTCTTCTCCAGCTGTCAGTGGCTTAGACATCGTTGCGCTTAGTGAAAAGAATGAAGGATTTGGAGGGAGAAGGATCTGGGTTCAAATCTCAACCATCTATCTTGTAGAGTTAGTGTGAGGATTAAATATCATTAAGGACAGACTAAAACAAATGGCTGCTGATACTATTATTTTGTTAGTAAAAAATCCTCTCAAACACTCAGGAGGATGACTTAATGTATGTGAAATATAAGTAAGTGTAGCTATATTTGTAGCTTTTAAATAAGCTATTTTAATGTCGTGCTGACAAAACCTATGATTCCTAGTAGTTGTTTTAGTTACTAGACTGTTTTGCTGCTTGTGACTTGTACAGAAAGTCCTTGGAGGACGAGGGTGAATGGACGTTATGAGGGCCAATGCCAGAATAACTTCTCACTGTCTCACAACATTTTGTCATTCTCTTTTTGCCTAAAACAACAGATTATTGGACAAAGTCATTTATGAAAACTCAATTGATAGCCGCCCTCTCCCTAATTTGACAATTTTAAACATTGTCTTGTTCTAACTTTACCAACAACTGTTACGTCATCAACAAAAGCAAACAGGCCTGAATGCACAATGTCATCCTGCTGGGTTTATTTAATGCAAATATAGATCCATTTACAAGAAATTTTATCTAAACCTGTGCCTCGTATCAATCTGGTCTTATAAATGATCAACAGTATGAGACATATTTTTAATATCGTGTGTTGATCTGACATTCTGAAGATACAACCCAGTGCTGAAATAGAAAAACATTTCATCACCTTTAGTTGGTGGTTTCTTTTCCCTACTCTGTGATGCTTCAATTTTAAGGCTTATTTTATAAGTTCTGTTTGGACACTACGTTAACCCTCAGGCCACAGAGTATTGGCAAACGGTTGATTTCGTTTTTCCCATTGGCATAGCTGCCGTTCACAGCAGCTCTCCCTCCCTCTCTTTTGTTTAAATTGGCTGCAGTGTTTCTTGCTTAAGGGAGTTACCAGAATGTGGCCATACCTGGGACCCAGCTAAACTCAGGATAAAGAACTGGAATGGGAAGGCTATAAACTGACCACTGGATGGGTAACATCATTCTTTCAACTATTCAGAAAAACACATGCATACCACGAGCCCTGACTTCCAGAGGTGGAAAACGAACTGAACATATGGTAAAGTTGAAAATTAATATTAATAAATGGAAAAGCGATTTCCCCAACAGACATTTCATTTTAAGATTGTCCTCTACTGGAATGATTTATTTGACTCTCTAATCTACTTGGAATGGGCAACAGGCAGAAAATGGTAAAGAACACTCGAAGCAGAAGCAAGAAAGCAATGACTATTGTAGCTAAGAAGTATATAGATTCAGATTCTTCTTCAAAGGATATTTATAGTTTGCTAAAAAAAACTTGATTTCTCCCTCTTCTGAGTCTCAGATTAAATAATGTAAGAAAAATGCTTAGTGATTCAAGGTTTTATTATAGTTTATTTATGGCTTTATTTGCATATTTATTAGTCAAAACGAACTTGAGATGGAAAAGGAAACAGACCTGGCTTGTGGAAAAACTAGGTAGACCAAGACAATTCTGCAAGGATCTAAAAGAGTTTTGAGACTGTGTCAAATGTAGCACTTGTAAACTTAACAATAAGTACTATAGCTAGACCAGTGTAGACTCTTTTCTATATCTGGATGACATCTCATAATGGTACAAATCTGAAAACAGTGATGGAATTGTTAATTCAGTTGTTGTTAAATTGTGTAATTTCAGCCTTTACCGAATCCACCAAAAGTGTCCCTCTCCCCCCTGCTTTCCATCTGTCTCCTTTTACATCATTATAAACAAAGATTTCAAACAAGGCTGATAATTGTCCTTCAGTAACCTATTGTTTGTTGTCCTAGGGTTTTCGATTTGATAGTCTATTGGCTGGTAACCAAAACCGATTGATTGATACGGCAATAAAACCGCAAAAGCAAGCAGACTCTGATGACAATTTAGTAAAGATAGTTGTATAAATGTAACATTGACAGTAAATATTGGCTATAAACTGAAGCTACCAATAATTAATTTAAATAACAAACTTGTTTATTTGCACCTTATAAGCTAGGCCAGCAGTACACAAAGGATGGTCCAGGGAACCCTAGAAGTCCCCACGATCCTTTTAGGGGATCTGCTATGTTGAAACTACCTTCATAAAAATACTAAAAGTGATGTTTATTGTTTGCTCTCCCGCAAGTGTACAGTGGAGTTTTCCAGAGACTGCCCAAGATTTAATGGCATCATCTTTCTGATGGCTAATAACAGTATGTATGCTTGTGGATTCTTGTGTTTAAAATTTCTGTTTTGGGGTGCCTGGGTGTTTTGTGTTTTGGGGCACCATGGTTAAGCATCTGCCTTTGGCTCAGGGCATGATCCCACGGTTCTGGGTTTGAGCCAGCCCCCACTCGTGCTTGCTCTCTCTTTCTCTCTCCCAAATAAATAAATAAAATCTTTTTAAAAAATTTTTTA
This sequence comes from Ursus maritimus, assembly GCF_017311325.1. NCBI lineage: Eukaryota > Metazoa > Chordata > Mammalia > Carnivora > Ursidae > Ursus > Ursus maritimus. Next base: position 58,226,519 of record NW_024427107.1, on the reverse strand, counting down.
TTATGTTATGTTAGTGGAGTGTTCCATGATTCATTGTTTGTGTATAAACCCAGTGCTCCGTGCAATACGTGCCCTCCTTAATACCCATCACTGGCCTATCCCAATCCTCTACCCCCGTCCCCTCTGAAGCCCTCAGTTTGTTTCCCAGAGTCCGTAGTCTCTCATGGTTCATTCCCCCTTCTGTTTACCCCCTTTCATTCTTCCCTTCCTTCTCCTACCGATAAATAATATCTTAAAAATTTTTTTTCTGGTTTAATTTTGAGTATAGTAAATAGTTATGGATAACTATAATCCACATAAACAAAATCCCTTTGGAGTTTCTCAGTAATTTAAAACATGTACAGGGGTTCTGAAATAAAATACTTTGAGAATTTGTGTTAAGCAACATAATGGTAAAAAATGGATAAGATGTACACGTTACCTAGGCTTCGTCTTAGTGTTTTTCTGTATAGTAGCCGAGACAGGAAGAAATTCTTGTTTATTATTTCCAGTGATCCATTCAGTCCATTCTTCATTGTTTGGGTTTGATGGCTGTGTTTTTAGGACTAAGTTCTCTTCATGCTCAGTGCTTTAGAACCAACAGTTCTGTGTAAATGAAAGTGCTGGCTTTGGGATGCATTATGCCAAATTTGTAATTCTCAAGAGTTGTGTGAAGAGGAAGTGTCCACATTTGCATTTATGAGAATATGCTACTTGATGGTTTTGACAATTGGCCTGTTGGCGGTGGCTAGATAAATATTCTTACTCCTGTGGCATGTACTCTGATAGAACACCAGCAGAGGAATCAAGGAAATTAAAAAACTAGCAATCTCAGAAGAAAGGACATAAAATTACAGTCCTAACGATGGAGTTTTTTTTTTTTTAATTGATAAGCATTGGGGTTTTAAAATACATTTTATAAATGGAACTTAAATCTTTCACTGAAGGCCTCAGTTATATCTTGCTTTCAACAAACATTTATCAGACATCTACTGTATGTGCTCGGCATTTTGAATGCACAGATAAATACTATATGGTCCCTCAGAGAGCACACAATTTACAATCCCAGATGCAAAGTGACATAGAAGCAGAGATGAGAGTCTTTTATTCTGCCCAGCATCACTAAAGAAGATGTTGCAGAGAATGTATAATAGGTGTGGAAGATGAAAACTGTGTTTCAGGTGAGGGAACATCAACCATGAAGACATAGACATATTAGAATTCTTGGTATATACAGGGACCAACAGCCAGTTTAAGTAGGTTTTATGGGTAGGAAGGAAATGGGTTGGAAATTTAGGTTGGGATCAGATTGTGAAGAGATCTGTAGGCTATTTTAAGTGGTTTGAATTTTATTTGATCATCCACAAGAATTGTATACCCAAAGGTCTTTCATGGGCCAGGCAAATAAAGTGACAGTAGGGTAAGATATTATCCTTGTCCTTTTGTTGTTTTGTTTTCTAATTTTGTTTTTTGGGGTTTTTTTGTACTTTTTATTATAATAATATTTTTTATTATATTATGTTAGTCACCATACAGTACATCCCTGGGTTTTGATGTAAAGTTCGATGATTCGTTAGTTGCGTATAACACCCAGTGCACCATGCAATACGTGCCTTCCTTACTACCCATCATCAGCTTATCCCATTCCCCCACCTCCCTCCCCTCTGAAGCCCTCAGTTTGTTTCTCAGAGTCCATAGTCTCTCATGCTTCATTTCCCCTTCTGATTACCCCCCCTTTCTTTATCCCTTTCTTCTCCTACCGATCTTCCTAGTTCTTATGTTCCATAGATGAGAGAAACCATAAGATAATTGTCTTTCTCTGCTTGACTTACTTCACTTAGCATTATCTCCTCCAGTGCCGTCCATGTTGCAGCAAATGTTGAGAAATCGTTCTTTCTAATAGCTGAGTAATATTCCATTGTATATATGGACCACATTTTCTTAATCCAGTCATCTGTTGAAGGGCATCTCGGTTCCTTCCACGATTTAGCTATTGTGGACAATGCTGCTATGAACATTGGTTTTCTAATTTTGAAACATGTTGTTTTCTTTGTCTTTATTACAGTGTTGTGCTGGAGCAGGTATGAAAGGGAATTGTTGATTCTCAACCTCGAGTTCAGTGATTTTATATTGGTATCTTCAAATCTAGCACAGTGGAAGTAATGGGCAAATGTGACAAATCAAAGTATTTTCTTTTCTCTCTCTCTCTCTCTCTTTTTTTTTTTTTGCTGTCTACCAGCTCACCACTGTTCTCTACTTGGTGAATGTGGAGAGGAGTGATTACTTCTCTACCTTTCTAAAATTGAATAAGTAGCCCAGTAAGTGGTAACTGACAGGTGCAAATTTGAGAAGACCATGTGGACTGTGGTGAACAGCAGCATGAGTACCCTACCTTAAATAGAATAGTAAATTCTACGCTCCAGTCTAGATACAGAAAAGGGCCCAGTATTTTCAGACATTTCAATTTAACAAGCAAAGGCAGAAATCTACATATATTGAGATAATATATAAATAATAATAAAATCTACATATATTGAGTCTGGAGGATGTGTGCAGGACATATTGAAAAGAATAGAGGCTAACAACAGGAACTTGAGTCATGGGGATGGTGAAGACAGATTCTATAGCATCAGGGAGAACCATCTGGAGGGCAAAGTCAAGGGTTCCATCCTTACATAAACCAGTTACATAGCTGTTTTCCACAAGTGGCCTCTACGTTTCATCCAGACAAGCTTTTACCATAGGCACACTGAGATTTAGTCAACAGAGTGATTGCAGACCAGTTTTCTGCAGGGAAACTCTCAAAGCAGAGACCCAAATGGTGGTGGGTCAGTAGATTTATCTTCGTAAAGGACAGCATTAATATTGATTCCATTGCTTGGGTACCTTTGGAAACAGCAGAGCAGATGCTAGTGTGAAAGATGTTACCTAGATCAAGTTCACTGACATATTTGCTTTTCAGATTTAAGCCCGGATATTGGCAGATGAGTTTATCTGTGCTGCATACCTGATGACTGTATTTCAACAGAATGAAAGATTTAAAACAAAACAAAAGTGCTTTTGAGTGCTCTGCAAAGTCAGTGAAAATGGAGCCTTGGCAAGGATATCCTCCAAAAGATGCCCAAATTCCCCCTCATTTCTACCTTCCTTACTGGTTTGGGTAAATAAAATATTTATGATTTAGTAATAAAACCTCCCAAATACTAAGCTCTTTCATATGTCCACAAGGTGTGGGAATCGTCGGAAGGACTGAAAATACCAAGACTTAACCAAGGCCCTTAAATGGGATTGTGCTACTCTTGAGTTGCCTCCTGATGTTCTCAGTTTCCAAGAAGCCTAAATTATTACTTGATTGGATCAGAGCAGTCAAGGACATATACGGTCTTCTGTTGAGTTTTCCCTTTGGGAAAATATCTAGACCGTGTCCTTGCAAAGAAAATCTCCATATTAAAAATTATTTGATGTTTTGTTTCCAAATTTATAATGACTGGATTTTGTTGACTACATGGTCGATTTAATTAGCTGTATTGGGTTTTTAAAATTATACATATATATGGCAGCTATGTTTGCCCTACTAACATTCTTTGTCATTACTGTTAATCCTGGTCCTAACTCTCAGCTGAACACAAGGGGCATCACACCAACTTCAGGGTACCTCATGCTTCTCCGGACTCCAGCTGCCCCCAGCCTTTCAGGCTCTCAAGCGCTTATTTCCATGCCTTCATTTTTTGCTATGTAAATTGGGGCAATATAGTAGCTGCCTGATGCTGCTGTTGTGAAAATTAGTTGAGAAAATGCACATAAAATGGTTGGCAGAGTATCTGGCACACAGAAAATATTCTAAAATAGTGACTATGTCAGTATTCCCTGAGAGTATCATACTCAAGACTGCACTTTTGTTATACACATGGGACAAGGTCAGGAAGGATCCTGGCCACGGAGCTTCCTCCTCCATACCCTCTCCCTGTGCAGTCAGAACAAGTCACCCTCCTAGCACATTAGTGTGTTCACCAACCAGGAAGCTCTTCCAAGCTTTAATGTTGAGAGTTTTTATTATATATGCAAGATTGATTAAATCATTGGCCATGTGAGTGAATTCAATCTCCAGCTCATCACCTTCTTGGAGATCAGAGATTGGTGAGGCCCAAAGTTCCACCCCTCTGATTACATGGTTTGTCTTTCTGGTGACCAGTCCCCATTTTGAGGCTATTTAGGGGCCCACCATGTGTCACCTCGTTAATATAACAAAGACGCCCCTATCCCTCTGGAAATTCCAAGGGTTTTTGAAGCTCTGTGCCAGGAACCAGGGACAAAGACCAGATATATTCTTTATCATATAGAGAGAACATTTAAATTTTACTGTTCATTGTACTTTCAGCCTAAATAAACATACTGAACCAGCTTCCTGCTATGGAGCCCAAGTAATACTTTGCTTCTCTTCTCACTGTAGGTGAGTTCCCAGCCCCAAAACGTGTATGCTGATCTGCCTCCTCTACTCAAGATTGTTAATCTCAGTTTTCCAGGATACTAATCATCAGTCCCCAGATTCTTGTTCACGGATTCTTCTGTGAGGACTGTTGGATTCTCTTGGGAATAGGACACATGGTAGACTATTTAGATAGTTCTTCAAACACAAGTTGATTAGGATCCTTTTGGGGTGCCTTGCTACACAGGCAGGACTTCTATTTGGAGCAGACCAGTTCAATTCTCCTATGCCAAGCCATCTTACAGAGCTTCTAGGTAAGAAACTTGTTGTTTAGAGGAGCAAGTAGGCCACTAGGTACATATCAAGATGCCTGCCAGGGAAAACTGACTCAAATCTTAGGGGCTTAGGTGGACTGCTATATACCCATGTGTTCATCCAGTTATACTATTACAGGATAACAGACATTCCTTGATCACTTTTCAAAATGTCTTTTGTCTTATTTCTCCCATGGACCTAGAAAAAAAATCCATTTGCAGTTTTTAATATCATGTGCTAATTTCACTAATCCTGGAAAAACTGGCCACATTTTTAGAAAATTAGCATCCCAAAGAAATTTTGATTTCTTTGGAATTTGGGATTTAGCTACAAGTTCTTTTATTCATTTGCACCAATTCATATCTAGTGACATGTGTGAATTTTCCAAGTACATCAGATGCCATTTGCTAGACAAACGGTATTCTCTAACTCCAGAAAAATCAATAGTCTCATCTGTTTGAGTACTTAACTTCAGAAACTTTCTGTTTACTCTGACCTTCCATAGGATCAGGTTGACACATGGATGCTTAATCAAGTACTTAAAACAAGCATAAATAACAGAGACTTCACATGTGTAATATTCATAAACTTCCAGATTTGTTTTTCAAGTTTCTTACACTAGAACATCTAAAAAAGGTCATTTAGGACATACTTTAAATTTTAACACTTCAGCTTTAGTTCTTGAAATGGTTTTGGGAAATCATACAAAGGGCATTATGTAACTCTGGGGTGATGTAAGCAGATGTTTTATATATTTGCATAATTCTATCATATATTTGTATAACTGTAGAGTTAAGTAGAATTACCCTGTTAAATTTCAGAAACATTTGTGCAATTCTTTTCTTTCTTTCTGTTTTTTCTTCTTGCTTCTTAAAAGTCAAAATTTTTAGTGCTTAAAAAGAACTGGATTTTTAACACTGAGATCATAGTTGTATAACACCAAACACAAATGGAGACAAAATATATTAGGAATGAACACTTAAAAAATTTCCTGGAGTAGCTAAATCACAGAACTGTAAAATTTCTGGATTGGAAGAGTCTCCTTAGCCTTTCACTAAACACAGAAACTTCTTCTATAGCAAGATCAAACCAAGCTCAAACTTCTATTTGCTTCTGATAAGAAGGATGCAACTGAACACATTGGAATATATCTTTAAACCTCGTTTAGGGTAGAATTGTATTATTGATTCTAGTTTTGTGTAGTTGATGAGCCCTTTATTCATAGACTAGAAAATTTTCATTAATATATGTTTTTAAATAACAATTTTTGTTTGGAGAAAGGGCGCTTGTCCTATTTGTTTCTGTTTTTATTTTGTTTTTGCGTTTAAGGTGCCAGCCTTTATCCAATATGGTTTTGGTGAGTCTTGAAACTAAAGTTTTAAAGAAAAATGATACCTGTAATCACTCACTATTTATTCCTATGGAGAAAGAATCAAGTTTGTATAAAATTTTGAAATCTGACATTTTTAGGACATAACATGAATTCAAAATAAAGGTAATAGATGAATTTCATGTTGAGAATAAAATAGGACTTTTATCCAGACTGCTATTTATATATACTTTTTAAGAAACACTATAAAAATGTCATATATGTAGGGCAGATTTATCTAATAATAAAATATGAACACAGAGATTTGGAACCCTCTATACAGTGATCACAGTGATGTGTATATAGAGGAAGAAAAGTGCCCCCCATCAGTGTAATTTCACCCCATTTCATTTCATATATGATTATTTTATTTTATTATGAGTTTAGAATGTTGTTGGGTGCTGCAGAAATTAAAATATAACTCCAGTGATAGGCACTAGCAGTTATTTGCCATCTACTGTGAACCAATAAACTGGTAGGTGCATCACATAAATGTCTTATTTTTCCCACTTTAGGCAATTGAGAACCAGTGAGATTAAACAACATGACTGGGGCACACAGTTGTGACACGTAATGTTTTTAGCCCAGGTCTGTTGGATTATGAAACACTCTTTGCATATTGTTGTATAAGGCACTGTCCTTGTTCAAAAGAGGCTCAGAATCCTGTTGGTGACATTGCAGTCACACAGGAAGCCATCATAATTGCATTTAGGTCAGGTACCATTTTAAATGGTACTGATGAGCATACTAGTTCATTGAAGAGTCTCCTCTTCAATGAAGACTTTTTATGTTTAACTTCCATTTATGTCTCAAATTCTCTTTTTAAAATTGTATGCTCTTCATAACATTTTTAATTAAATTTCTCAATGTAGAATATTTGACATTACAGAATGGCATACGTCTATTTTGTGGTTATCTTATAATCTGATTTTTCTTCCAGCCTAGTATGTTTATGGAACAACATGGAGCGTTTTATCTACCAGAAGTTTTGCAGAAGAAAAGTAGTCAAAGCAACAGAATAATTGTATTTATTAAGGCAACAAAGAGTCCTGGGGTCACAGGTTCTTTTTAGAGTGACATGCATAGCTTGGAGGATGAGAAAGGGAATTCTAGGAGTTACTTCTGGCCAGGGGGTCGAGTGGCGGGCTGATGGTAAGGAGAAGAAAGTGAACAGGGAAGGAAGATGGGGCAGCTTGGGGATATGGAGAAATGAGAGCTTGCCTTAGCTCCTACCCTGCCTGGGAGCTGTGGGCAAAGGTAGGTGTCTGAAGAGGAACGTTAGTTAACTCTGCTGCATCACGAGTTGTACGTGACGTGCGTACGCATTGTGCTGCTACACATCTGTACTAGTCAACATTCTCCAGAAAAGCAGGACCAATAGGTGTGTGTGTGCGTGTGAGTGTTAGAGAGATTTATTTTAAGGAATTGGCTCACATCTTTGTGGGGGCTGGCAGTCTAAAGGACAGGGTAGTAGACGGAGACTCAGGGAAACGTTGATGTTGCAGTCCTGAGTCCAAAGGCAGTCTGGAAGCAGAATTCTCTATTTTGGGGGGACCTTTGTCTTTTTCTCTTAAGGCCTTCAACAAATTGGATGAGGCTCACCCATATTAGGGAGAGTAGTCAGCTTTACCGAGAATCTACTGACATGAATAGTAACCTCATTTAAAAAGACACCTTCACAGCCACACCTAGCCTGGTATTTCACCACGTATCTTGCAACTGTGGCCAAGTCAGGTGGACACATAAAATTAACCATGACATCCTCTTCCAGATATTCTCTGAATGAAATTTCCTTTAGAATTCAATTTATGTTTGGCGCAGTTCTTTTCTTTTTAAAAATTTTTTTTTTATTTGAGGGAGAGAGAAAACGTGAGCAAGGGGAAGGGGCAGAGGAAAAGGGAGAAGCAGGCTCCCCGCTGAGCAGGGAACCCAATACGGGCTTGATCCCAGTATCTTGGGATCATGACCTGAGCTGAAGGCAGATGATTAACTGACTGAGCCACCCAGGCGCCCCTGTTAGATACAGTTCTAGGTGCTGGGTTAAGGAAATGTATAAGAGAGATGAGACCTGCTTACATTCTCAAAAAACAAGTTGACATAAATAAGCCGGATTTCAGGTTGTGAGAAGGGCAATGAAGGAAACAGCCAAGGCAACATGATGGAATTTAAGGACATGCTATAAGGGGCTGAAACCTTAGTCACTTATCTGATTATGACCTGGAAGACATGCCTTTTATATTCCAATCCAGTAGGACACTGATAGTTCACTGAAGCAAAAGTGCCATTAAACTATTTTTTTCTTCTTGTGTGTGTGTGTGTGTGTGTAATGTACTCCAGTTATGATTATTAATTTTTTTCCATCCCGCATGTGTCAGCATACCCAGTGCTTTATTTGGCGTGGTGACATGGTGACATGAGGAGGTGACATCTGAGGTGAGATTTAAGCCTAAAGATACAAAGTGAGCGGGACGGTCTGAGTGGCTGGAGCATATTGACAGGGAGAGAAGCCAGCAAAGTGAGGTTGGAGGCTGGGCTGGAGCTGGATTGTAAAGATTCACTTTTATTCTAAGTACAACGAGAAGCAATAATATGCTGTTGAAAGGTTTTATATGGGTAAGTGACACCATTTAAGAAAAAAATGATTGTCTGGCTGCTATTTGGAGAAGGGCTTGTAGCAGGACAAGAACGGAAGCTGAGAGGCAGGTCCAAGTGGGAGGATGATATTAGGGGTGATCATGAGAAGTGAACAAATGCAAATATTGTAGTAAATTAAGTAGTTTTGAATGAGAGACTTTGGGAAGGGGAAGAAAAGGAGGTTTTTAAGATATTGGATTGTATCTCTTAATTCAATTATGTCTTTTGTCACAAATGCCAATTGAGGTTAAAATACTAATGAGCTACTCTTCAAAGACTCTCTTTTCCCCTTAAAGCCCAAGTCCTAAATCATAAAGGGAAAGGCCATAATACTTTTTTAAAAATAAAGTAAGTTAAGGCTTTTTAGGATAATTCAAATTAGCGAGTGAAGGGGCACGTTTGGATGGGTAGAAATTTAGGGACTTCTTAATTGTCAAATCTATGACCATGTACTCAATACATATATAATGCTGGCATTGCTGATGATGTTTCATTGAGGAAGTGGAGAAAAATAACTTTCCTTGATATAAATATTTTTAACCATTTTATATTTGGGAGATCTTGATTTTCTCCTTTTCTCTTGAAAAGTCATTACATTACATTACGTTACTGATCAGTTTCTCAGTATCAATGGAAAAAAAGAAAACCCAGTGTAAAATCATTCTTGTGTTGAAATGGTTATCCAGAAAGAAGTATTTCTGCTTACATGATCATTAAGCTAGTGTTTTGTATAGATGACCAGATGTGTATGTCTATGAGTACATAGACATTACATTGGGAAATCAGAGAGATATTTGAGTTTTCAGCAAATACTGCAGTGAGCTTTTCTTATTTAAAAGGCCAAGTGTTGTAAAATGATTTGGAAAATGAGAAATGTAAGGATCCCTATAATTATTCTCCCCAGCCCACTGCCTTCTATCCATCACTCGATCATTAAAACAGCCTCCTAGCTGACTTCTCCACTGTGTCTCTAAATCCATTCTTTGCACTACTGTCAAAGCTCTCTTCCAAGAAAACAAAACACCTGGTCCTTGCCTTCAGGATAAATTCCAAACATCTTAGAAGAAGAGAACCAACATCTATTAAACACTGATGGGGGACAGGCTTAAGCCTAAATGGTTTGTGTATATTATTGGCGTTTTAGAATGAACCCTGAACACCATCTCCCAACACTTCCATACATCTTTACCTTGGGTCCCTTACTACAAGACAGAATCACACTGCATTGACAATTACATCTTTCCAGACCGCTAGACTCAGAGCTCTTTGAGTAAAAGGATGATGCTTACTTGTTTTTGTTTTCTGTGATTAGCAGAGTGGCTGGGAAGTAGTAGGAACTCAATAAATAAAGAAGTTTATACTATGTTTTACAGACTCCCTATGTCTAAGAGTAGCCCTTCTGGAAGCTTTAAAAGTAGGTAGTTGCTAACCACTTGTCCTCTGCTCAGTGTTCTAGATGTTTTTTCTTTTCTTTTTTTTTTTTAAGATTTTATTTATTTATTTGACAGAGATAGAGACAGCCAGCGAGAGAGGGAACACAAGCAGGGGGAGTGGGAGAGGAAGAAGCAGGCTCATAGCAGAGGAGCCTGACGTGGGGCTCGATCCCACAATGCTGGGATCACACCCTGAGCCGAAGGTAGACGCTTAACCGCTGTGCCACCCAGGCACCCCTAGATGTTTTTTTTCTTCAGCTTACTAGCTGTGAGAATATGAACAAGTGTCTAAATCATGTAACTTGACCAAATTTTGTCTAGTTTCCGTGTCCATGAAATGGGTAACAATCAAGATAAACTTGCAGAGATCTTGCAAATATGAAATTAGGTAGCGTGTATAAAGCATCCAATACTGTGCGTCACCAATATCAGTGTGCCTAATACTTGGTAGATAATATTGTGATTGTTACTTTTTAAAGACTAAATCAATATTTTAGTGCTTCATAAATTTATTAAATACATAGGTGATTTTGGCACAAAGACATTCAAAACTTTCTTTAAAGAAATTAGAGTATAGCTTCAATTAGTATCCCTGAATGTATTCCAAGTCTGAAAGAAATTAGGTTGGTCTTTAGAAAAATCAAGGGGTTAAGAAAAGCAAATAATATTTTAAACTTAATTTGCAAACAGGGCAGAATCCAACCATTACTATTCATGGCTGTTGCGTTGAAAAATCTGGAACTTTTTTTTTTTTCAACTGATAGATTTTTCTAAATTTATATGTAAGGTTGCCTCTGAGATCACATTATTTTAATGGTTGTCATTATTATTATCCATTTAAATACAGTGGAATTTAGTTTGAAGAGAAGCTATAACCTTTCTTTATTTTAATTCACATTCTGTACAGGAAAACCATGACTTGCAGGTTCAAAGGAGAAAGCCTTTAAAAGGGCTTGTAAAAGGCCTCATAGTCTTCTTGGACATCAAATAGCTCAGCAAAACAGCATTATGATGATTTAAATGTAAATGAATTAGAAACATATGGATCACATTCCCTTGGAAATACACATGGGTTTGGAAATTAAGGGGGAACTGCCTGACAAAATGCACTGCACTTCACTTAGCACAAAATGTTTGAATAATAGGTTGAATTTTTTGCCAAATCCTGAAGGCCATGGGTTGGTCCTGTGGGTATTTTCACAAACCCTGTGGGTCTTGAGGTTCCTTGCCTTTGAGAATTGTGTTGCTTGTCAAGATCAATTCCTGCCACTATCGCTTCTGTCCCCCGTTCCTCACCTTACACAAGAGTGTGCAGTTATGAAAGAGAGATCAGTTTCGAGAGTCTGGAAGGAATAGGGTGTGTGGGGGGGATGTAGTTGGAGTTTTTCACTTCCCTTTTCTCTTTCCTATTTTTCTCCAGCACTTTCCCTTTGCTCTTTCCATCCTTCATTTCTTCCTTATTTTGTTATATCTCCCCCACCCCACTTTTTTTTCTTTCTCTCTTAAGCAGAGGAATGGATAAAAACAGGATGCTTCTAAGGGAAAGCTTGCAGTAGCATGGAGGAATGAATTACCTGTTGTCTTATCATTTCTTTTCTTCAGGATTACTCCCTGTAAGTTGCATCGGAGAACAGAAAAATCTGAGCGTCTTCCTCAGTGCATCACTTAGCTTTCACTATGGCATAAGCAGAAATGTTTGGACTTACTAGGTTGTGTTTTAAACATTTTAGCATCTCATGAATGTAGCGTCGCTCTGATTTAGCTAATTTTAGAAAGCAATTTATCATTATTAATATTGATTGCAGGGATAATTAATTAATTTCTATAAAATGAGTTGACACATGGACTATCAGAGACCTAAGGCTAATGCATTGCTGCCCAGCCTGGGTGAAAGCAGGTGTCACAGTAACAGGATCCAGCTTTTGTGTGTGTGTTACAAAATATACTGCCTCTTGATAAGCAGCTACAGAATTGATAGTTAAATCTATCCGCATGGATTTGCTTCCCATATGGAACTAATTGCCTCTGGAATAGCTAAAGCCAAAAGATCTCTACGATTTCAAAAGCTTCTCTTATCTTTCCTCTCGTATGGCTGTTGACAGGAGCGAAACACATCTATCCTCATTTATTATATTGGTCTCATCAAGTGAGGGCGTGTTGATGGGGGACTGTTACAGAACCAGATGGTCCAAGTTGGTCTTTTATGTTTCAAGCATTTCCCCTCCTTAGTTTTAAAAGTCCAAACAAAGGCCGTCCTGCACTTGGGCTGATCCCCTAGAATCTCCCTTCCTAAAGGACCCAGTCCAGTCTCTTGCTCATGCTGAACAGGCGTGCCTGATGACCCAAGCACTGGGTTTCTGTGTCCTTTAATCCTGTCTTATAAGGCCTTACTCACTTTATCTCTTTCAGTGTGATTGGACACTAACTGAGGGATAATGAGCTTTTCTGACTGTCTGGACCCTGACAAAAGGTCCTTGTCCCTTGCTTCTCAAGTGGCCACCATAGTACTACCTCCCCCCTCTTTCCCCAAATGCATAGGTCAGAGACCTCTACTTTTGAAATCTTAGCAGCATTTTACCCTCTCTCTCTTTGATTGTGCTAAGAAGGGCAGGGCTTGACCTGGCGTTTCTTCTCTAAACCACTGGGGAAAGTAATGTAAGGATAAATAGGTAGCCATCATCACCGTTGTTCTCATGGTCTTGTCATCTCACTTCACATCTCTAGAACACGTACCTGTGCCAGAAATAAGAGCTTTAGATGTATGAACCCATTTAATCCTCTCAACCATCTTAGGAAGCAAGGGCCATTATCATCCCCTACTATAGAGAAGGAAAACAAAGCACAGGGAGATTAACTGTCCCACAGAATCTTCAAGTCAAGAACAAGTGTACTGCACTGGGAAAATGACTTATACTGTCTATGCTGCAGTGTTCTCATCTGTGAAATAGAAATAATAGGGTGCCTTCATGTTAGGATTGTTGTAAATATTAATACCTGATTGTTAGAAGTATCTGTCACCAAATCATCCCTATAAAAATATGTCAGTTATGATATTATTCTTCCACCAAGGAATGTCCCCAAATGCTAGGTGATGCACTGTTCACATGTGAGAAAGAAATGGGCTAGTGGATCACTTTAGAACTGTGTATTACATTGTCTAATGGATTCTTCCCCCTTAGTAGCCCATGTTATATTCAAAGCATCCAAATCAATTATTTTTTTCATCACATCTACGAATTCTTCTGCTTTTCCTATTTTTGTTGGTGGCACCAGCATATTCTAGTATAGTGGTCAAAATGAGAAACCTTGGAGTGGGCCTTTACTTCTCCTACAAGACCATACTTTTCTCACCAGACCAGTCAATAAATCCTCTTGATTCTACTTTCAGAATATCTTTCAAATCCATCCCCCTTTGTCAATGGCCTCCACCCAGACTGAGATCATTTCAGTAGCCATCAAGCAGTCTTTCCTATTACCCATCTCCCCTCCATTCCATTCAAAGTACCACCAGAACATCTAAATATATGTTTAAAACTCCAATGATGTTATTCTCATGAATGACTTCCCATTTCTAGAGAATGACTCTCAAGACCTTTCTATTTGCCTTAAATACACCATGCATATATTTCCATACCACTGGGTCAACAGTTATACTTTGCCTTCTATTTGAAAGATCTTTCTGAGAGGAGAATAAATCTCTCTAAGCTTTAGGTCCTTAACCTTCTCAGCCCCCCACCCTGAAATACACAGTAGATCAGAAAATCATTGGGAGAATAAAGTGAGAAACCGTCTAAAGCACTTAGCATAGTGTTTGACCCTGCAATGTGACCTTGGGTAATTTCTTTAACTTCTCTGTGCCTTATTTCCACTTTCATAAAGTAAAGAGAGTACCTACAGCACAGAAATATCATGAGAATTGAATTAACCAGTATGTGTAAAATGCTTAGGGCAGTGTTTATTATTCCTGTCTTATTTTTCTTATTATTTCTTTAACTTAGTTATAAAATGCCATTGATGCTAATTTGTGTTACAGACTGAGAAGGGTTTTGGAGGGGATTTATTATAGTTTATAATGTACATTTTATACATTCCGAGAATACTATTGCATTAAAATAGCATGTGTTCAGGCAGAGCCCAAATGTCATCGCTTCATGAAGACATTCCCCATGTTCTCTGTCTTCCAGTAGACTGACCTATTCATATCTCCTCCTTCCTTAGCAGTTTGCTCATATTTCTGTTATAGCATTTTGCTGGATGATACAAGAATCATCTGAATATGTGTTTGTGTCTTCCATTAGAATGTGAAACAGGAGTTGGTGCCTTGTTCATTTTTTATTTCTTCTCAACCCCTATTATCCTCCCTGCCACCCTGAGATGCCACCTCTGTTCCTGGCAACCAGTAGGCATTCAATAAATGTTGACTGAATGCATTCTGAATTGGGTAATGAGCCATTGTCCCACCTTTGTGGCTGCCTTCATAAATACCTAGGGTTTAATTTGGGTCTGTGGCCATGTTGGATGAGCTTCAGAGACCAGAGTGTTGTCACAGCAGCGGGGATTCCACACATTTGGCTACTAGAACATTTTGACAAGAAAAATGTCTGCATTTCAAGATACCTGAGGGCTTAGTCCTGTTTTTCTCAAACACAGTCAGGCTTTCATGTGGTCTTACACTTGCTTATTGATACCCAGTATTTTTCTTGTTGGGCCAAATGTGGCAACACATTATTTATTTGACACTGTGGTAATCCATTCAATTGGATGGAAAAGAACATATTAGTCAAATGAAACTGATGTCTGGTAGCCATGCACACTCACCCAAATAATCTGCCCCTGGACCCGGTTCTCCAGCTGCTTGACGCCAAGCCATATTCTCGCTCAGGGATTTATTTTCCCTGGCCCTGCTGGGATACTAAAACCAACTTTCCGATTCAGCCTTAGCCTCAGCCTCCAGCCTCTGGACAATAGCAATACTGTGTGATGACTACCGAGGACAGACTAAGAGGGATGACTGTTTTAACAGCACTTTATGACTCCTCAAGCTGGACTGGAAACATCACCACAAGGAGAAAAAGGTATTCGCCAAGGAGAGGGGATGTCTCTGTAGTCAGAATCTGAGCTGGAATCAAAACCACAGACAGAAATAGGGCTGAGGTCCTACAGCGTAAATTCCAGGAACTGGGAAGGAAGCTTGAGGACATGGCCATCGGGCTTTCAGAAATGTGCTAATTGCGCAATATTCACAACGAACCAGAGAGAATGATAAAATAACAATAAAGATGAATGACTAAATCTGAGAGCTAATGATCTGGGGAACAGTCCTCAAAAACTGTGGTAAGAAAGGGGAAAAAAAAGCATTCAGCAGCATTGTGATGTCTCACTATCTTTCTGTTTTTCTCTGTTCTCCCTTCTGGGTCCCTCTTTCTCTCCCTCCTATTTGGAGTAGCGAAGCACAATTAGTCTGCAGAGTGTTTATGGGAGCCATGTGTGCTTTGCGATATCCTTATCCCTGACTAAAATACAAAAGATTGGCATATATACCTAGAAATTCATTGATCTAAT
Source organism: Ursus maritimus (assembly GCF_017311325.1). Taxonomy (NCBI): domain Eukaryota; kingdom Metazoa; phylum Chordata; class Mammalia; order Carnivora; family Ursidae; genus Ursus; species Ursus maritimus. The sequence continues at coordinate 58,210,801 of NW_024427107.1, read as the reverse complement.
TTAGCTTTCAAATTGAGTGTCCAAAAAGGTCAACTCCACTTTTGAGTCTTGCTTCTGAACTACAAGTAGCATCTGAAATTCATTTCTAAAATGGCCAGTGAAAGGAGCAGGATCTTGGTGGAAAAATTCTCACTTCTTATGAGCCAACAAGAAATATCTAGTCATTAGCTAAGGGTCAGCAAGTGGCTTTTTCAACCTGTGTTTGGCAGGAATGTTAATATTTAGGATTTCTTGCTTAGTCAGGTCAAGTCCAAGAGGATATCCTAACAAATATGTGTGGGGAGTTCTGCCATGCCAGAGCAGGCTGCCAAAAGTTTTGTATTCATGCAAACCCAAAGGACCTCCTGGAGGAAGCACTGTCAGATTTACCATTATTTCCCAGAACCAAGAATCCTGAACAATGAGAACAAAGGCTGTCTTAATCCTTGGAGCTTTTAACCTTATATGGCAAGGACTTATTGGAGGGGAGGGGAAAGGAAGGATATACCATATATATTTTATGCCACATATCAAAGACAATGAATTGGCTGTTACTTTTTAGAGTTGTGTTAAGGAGGATTCAGAGGCTCTATGAAGACCCAGTGGGAAAGAGTGTCATAGTCAGTAAGCAACATCTGTCACTTCTGGTGTGGGTGCTTGGGTTTCATATTGCTCCAGTGGGGGAAAGAAAAGGACTTTGGGATGTGATGCTATGTGGTGCCGCTCCATTATGATCTGCTCAGTCTTGGAAATTCCATCTTTTATAGGAGAGTAGTCTGTAAAAAAATAGCAAATTTCATCATGTTTATACTAATAGCATAGTAGTGTAGTAGTACATAGTATGGTATGTACTAGTATATATATGTATATTTTAGTAATGTGTTAGTGTGTATATAAATAATATGTAATGTATAATGTACAATATATATGTCCATATATATAATTTAGGTAATATTAATGTAGAAAAATCAAAAGAAAAATACCTGTTTGCGAGCCTGCTAAGAACGTAGAAAACCAGTGGGAAGAGAGCTCTGCCCATTTTTGTAAGAACACTGTCCTAAGAAACCTAAGCAGGTCAATTCTTGGCTTAAATAAGAGGGAACTGAGCCACAAGTTAGAATCAGAAATAACAGCAGAGACAGAAATAAGTCACCCAAAAGATGCAGCAGAGGCCACCGCTGAAAACTTCAAGTTAAAATGATAAAGTCAACTCAGGAGATTGTTTGAACTACCTGAGTTCGCTTGGATCACCATAGTATTTATGCCCTAACATATTTCTGTTTGTTCCTGACATTTAGACTTGCACTGTCTAATGCAATGGACTTCAGCTATATGCAGCTTTTTAAATTTAAACTTTTTAAAGTTAAATAAAATCAGAACTTCAGTGCCTCAGTCACACTACCCACACTGTAAGGGTTTAATAGACACATGTGGCTGATGGCTGCCATATTGGACAGCACAGATATAGAATGTTTCCATCATCTGAACAATTCTATTGGATGGTGCTAATCTAGACTATCAGAAAGGGGGGGTCCTTGTTTATGGAACTAACTTCATAGGACTAAGAAGAGAATAGTTTGCCTTACTTATTCAGAATCATTCCTCCTTTCTGCTATTGCTTTCTTGGCCATTTCTTGCCCCAGTCTCAATGCCGGACACGTGTAATTTAATACTGAGTTGATGTGGACCTGCTGCTGCTATGTTAGGTGTTTGAGGCGGAGGTTCAGTATACTATCAGAAAGGTAATTTAGGAGATTGTCTGTGCTTTTCTTAGATGTCAGTAGCATTAAATCTGGCAGGAATTTGTGATCATATATGATTCTAGGTGTTGATTTCACTTAGCTCTAATCTTCATAACAATACTTCAAGGTGGGCAATTCCATTCATTTTTAACAAATGGGCATGTTAAAATATTAAGAAACTTAACAGACACACAACTAGGAAGTGGCAAAGCAATGATGTAAACACAAGTCTGTCTGACTGTAATTCTGGATGCTTTCTATTATAGCATTTGGCTTACTAGGGAGATAAAACACATATGTACAGAGATCATTATAATAAAATGTAGAAATGCTGTCACAAGGACAGATTCCTTGATGAGGGTTCCAATTTTTTTCCTGGTGACACTTCTACCCGACTTTGTAAATGGGACATTATTTCTGTTACTTGATTAAATTATGCCACTTTGCCACCTAATTATTTTGTAGGTGAATAATCTTCCAAAGTGTTCTATTTAATATTCCAGAACCCCTTATCCTATGTTAACAGTGATATTGGTGGTAAGGAATCTTCTGAATAGGTGGGCTCTGAATTACATGAAAACTATTCCTGGTAATTGTCATGAAATTTGCAGATTTAAAAATCTGCCATGATCCAGCATCGACACCAGGATGTTGAAAAACCCGTGAAACTATCCAGTGTTGTTAGACAGGAAGCACTGTTCCAAAGAGAGCAGTGGATTTCCTATGCTTCTTAGAGATTTTCTAGTCTTCTTTATTTCTTGCTTTGCCCAGCAAGACCTTCTCATTTTCCTAAGGCAGTACCCCAAGCAATTCTGACAGCAAAGCTGTTTGCTGATCAAAGGAGAATAGGTTCATTGCCTTGAGAAGCTCCTTTTTTCATCTCACCTCCATGTTGCTTTCCAGGTGTGTGAGAGCTTATGTATGTGAACATTGGTAATCTCGCAGAGAAGTCCCTCATATGCCTGATAACAAAATCCTGAACAAACTCTGGTTTTCTGTGATTTTTTCTTTTTTCTTTTTCTTTCTTTTTGAGAGAGAGAGAGAGAGACTGTGTGTGTGTGAGCCCGGTGCGGGGAGGGAACGCAGAAGGAGAAAGAGAGAGAGAATCTTAAGTGGGCTGCACACCCAGCACAGAGCCAGACATGAGGCTCGATCCCACAACTCTGAGATCATGACCTGAGCAGAAATCAAGAGTCGGACTCTTAACCAACTGAGCCACCCAGGTGCCCCCATTTCTCTATGATTTGTAATGTCACCAAGAGTTAGTTAGGATAAGGGGTGTAGAGAAGAGGAGAAAATTCTTGAGTTTACACTGAGACTTGAATTTACTCTTGAATTTACACTGACACTTACCGAGAATTTCAAAAATTGATTCACCGGATTTGAGCCACTCACCTTACCCACTGTGGCTTCAGAGTTTCTGTCTTGAAAGTTGCTGAAGTAACATTGTGCTATATCCCTTTGAAACCATGAATGACCCAGTGTCATTGTTTTGTGAGATTGCATGCTCTTAACTTTGAATTTAATTTATTTGTTTACTTTGCCTATAATCTAAAAACATTCTTCCAGTCTGTATTACCATGCTGGAAAATGTGCTTGAAAAGTTCTTTTCTAAAAATTACACAAGCAAAGAAAGGGTTGTTTCATTTCAAAAAACATATTTGCCTTATTTTGGTTATGGTTCCCCCTTTTATTTTCTACCTTCTTTGGAAACCTGATCAAGCAACAAGGTGGTATTAGCTTCCTAAATGGTGTCACTGGAACTTTGCATTTATACTAGTATTGACCAAGAAGCAAGAACAGGAGAAAAAAGAATGGGTGAGATTGCCTATGCCAGGCTAACTGAAATCCAGTAGTGTTTTACCATTGAGGTAATAGGAATTCTTGCCTCTCCGGTACTTTTACTATGAATGTATTCATCATTTCCCATTTGCCGACAAAGACCAAACTTCAAGTATTAAAGAATAATAGTTGTTGAAATAGCAGTAACTTTCTCATTTTGCCTATATAGGTAATAAACTTTCATATATTTTAATACATAACTAATGAAATCTTTAAACAAAGTTTCACAATTCATCTGCTTGTTTAAAGACAGGCTGTGAAGCAGTATTTAAAAAGTCTTTTTTGCAACTCCTTCATATGTTATCAATCAAATCAAGCATAAAATTTTAAAATATTAGGATATAATCTCTCCCATATAGCATATTTTCAGGGAGGGTTTTATTTTTTTTTCTTGTCTTATAGATGTTAAACTTTGATCCATCAGAGAAAACTATACATCTCTTAACTTCAATGATACATGTGTAATAATATCCATAAACAACACTTTGAATATTTCCTATTTTGTGTTGTAATTAAATTCTCAAAGTAATTATTTGAACAAAATAACTTGTTCTTAGGTCATCACTGTCCCTGTTAAATTATTCTCTATTTTTAAAAAATTCCACATTTACCATGTACTATATACATCTTCAGGATTTGGGATATTTTCAAAAACCTCTGTTTTTATTTATAAAACATTTGTTCATAATATTGTAATTAGAAGCATACACAGTGGAGCCTTTCTTTTAAAACCCTTTCCTTTTTTTTTTTTTAAATTCTTTCAGCACAGAGAAAACTTTCCATCACCTCTTTTTCTTTAAACTGGACAATTTAAACGGCTGCATTTTCCATGTGATCCATATTGCTTATCCCAGAGAAATGTTTGTGTTTTTTTTATTTACCAACTACACAGAGTTGGCTTTTTCATGTAATTTTTCACATCTCACAGTCAGTGGCCTTGCAGAGAAGCACACATGCCTTTCTAGCTGTCACTGAGGTAGTTTCATTTTTAATCTCTAGCACATCTCTTCCCCAATGTGTCCCACTGTTTCCATTTAGATCAAAACAAAAAAAGCATGTTATTGTACAAAGGAGGGCATCATTGTGTTCAGCTGGTTCTCCACTGTCACTCAATTTGAAGACCAGTCTGAGTTTAAAAAAATCTATGAGTTTCTAAAGGTCATTTCTACGTGTGCATTTTGATGTCATTGCTAGTTGTATAGCCATAAAACTGAAATCTCCATTTTCCTTCCCAGTCTTTCTCTCATCCAGTTTCTATTGCTAGTGCCAACATTCTCAGTTTCCAAGCTATAAACTAAACAGCCTACTTTGATTTACAAATCTGATTCTTCCCATGTCTAGATAGTCTCTATTTTTACCTCTTGGTTGTCTTCTTGCTTTGATTTCTAACTCAACAGACCCCTGCTATCCAGGTACTTAAAATACCAAGTAAGTACCTTCCTATCGAGTTGCTCTGCCTTTAATTCATTTTTCTTCCCACCCCGGTCCATTCCACCAATCATTTGCATGCAAAGCTATCTGGTGAATGTTTCTAAAATATCACTGTCCTGTTTCTCGTCTCTCGTTCAGAGCCCTTTGGTAATAATTTCAACTCCAAACCCATTGGTCAGGTTCCTCTTCAGACTTTATTTCATACTCTATCTTAAATGCTACTACTATTAACGCTAATTGTCTTAATCTGTTTGGGCTACTGCAACAAAAATACCATAAACTGGATGGCTTATGAAGAACGAACCTTTATTTCTCCTAATTCTGGAGGCTGGGAAGTCCAAGATCATGGTGCCAGTGCAGATTTGGTGTCTGGTGACGACCCTTTTGCTAGATGGCCCTCTTTTCACACAACAGAAGAGGCAAGGTGGCTCTGTTGAACCTCTTTTGTAAGGGCACTAATTCCATTCCTGAAGGTTCTGCCTCATGACCTAATCAGCCCGCAACGGCCCCATCTCTCACTCTCTCTCTCTTTTTTAAATAGTTTTCCTTCTTTTTAAAAATTTATTTATTTATTTATTTGAGAGAGAGAACACAAGTGTGAGTGGGGGACCAGGGATGGGGGTGGGAGAGGGAGAGAGAGAATCTTAGGCAGACTCCTCACTGAGTGCAGAGCCTGATACAGGGCTCCATCTCTCTGAGATCATGACCTGAGCAGAAACCAAAAGTCAGACGCTCAACCAACTGAGCCAGCCAAGCGCCCCGAGGCCCCATCTCTTAATATCACCTTGGGGAGGGGGGGTTAGGATTTCAATGTGTGAATTTGGGGGTGGGGTGCACAAACATTCAGACAATGGCACTATTACTTATAGAAGACTTCTGAATCTTTTCAGTCTGCCAGGTACTGAGTTACATGCTTTAACAACATAATCTAATTTAATCCTTTCCACAACTAAATGGGTATTATGTCCATTTTTCACACAAGGAGAAGAAACTCAGGTAGATTTGAATAGCTCCCACAAATTTACATGGTAATAGAGATAGGGCTTAACCAAAGCTATTACATTCATAATGCCTCCCACAAACCTTTACCATGAAGCAAATTATTGCACTATTTTTTCTTAAGTGTGTCTTGCAGGCTTTTTTGCCGTTGTCCTTTTTTTTTTTTTTTACACCATTGTACCTAGAATGCCCTTCCTCTGTCCAATGAAATGTCATGTATTTTTCGAAGCCTATCAAAAACCTCACTTTCTTTTTATTTTTTTGGTATTTTTTAAATGCAATTTTTAAATATTATTTTATTTAATCTTTTACATTGTTATGTGTCAGGTGTATAACTTACTGATTCAAAATTCCATACAACACCCAGTGCTCATCACAACAAGTGTAGTCCTTAATCGCCATCACCTATTTCACCCATCCCCCCACCCCTCTCCCCTCTGGTAACCATCAATTTGTTCTCTGTAATTAAGAATCTGCTTCTTGGTTTGTCTCTCTCTCTCTCTCTCTTTCTTTCTCTCTCCCCTCTCCCTCTTCCCTTTACTCATTTGTTTTGTTTCTTAAATTCCACACATGAATGAAATGAAATGGTATTTGTCTTTCTCTGACTGACTTATTTCATTTAGCATTATACTCTTAAACTCAATCCATGTCGTTGTAAATGGCAAGATCTTTTTCTTTTTTATGGCTGAATAATATTCCTCTATATCTATATCTATCTATCTATCTATCTATCTATCTATCTATCTATCTATCTATATCTTCTTCATCCATTCATCCGTGGATGGACACTTGGGCTGCTTCCATAATTTAGCTATTGTAGATAGCTGCTATAAACATTGGGTGGCATATATCCCTTCCCATTTCCTTCTTAAAGTCTAACATAACTACTCTATTCTAAAGGTGGACATGAAATTACTGGACACATAATTCAATTTGCTGATTAATTTTTGACTTCCCCATAGCAGATTTATTGTTGTCTTGTGCTAGTATTGATACTTTTTTGTTTGAAATTATTTTTTGCATGCTCTTATGTTGTAGTATTTATCCAGGCATATCATCAGTAGCTTGGCCTCCCTACAGTTTCTTAAGCATAATAAGTGATAAATAAATATTTGATGATTTGATTGTTTAAGAAATTCAGTCAGATTGGTTGTGCAAACATATTGATCTGACTATATTGATCAATTCAGTCATGTTGATAGTCAGTTGTTTATATAAAAAACACCATGGCCTTGACATACTGTGACTTCAGATGCAATTTAGACATTCATCCAACAGAAAATTATATTGGGTAATAAAATTGGGGGCATAAAAGTGAATTCTAAAATTCATAGTTTTATGGTAATATTAGGTTTGTTATAAGTCAATGAGAATAAAATTAGATATAGAAAAATGTTTTCAAAACATCTTTTGTGAAGAGGAAGTCAACAAATATTAAATAATACTTGGTGGACTGAAGAGTAAAGTAATTTTCTGTGTATTGTTCATAGTCTGTGTTTAATATGTAATGTACAGTAAATCCAAATTGTAAGAAGAAAGTTGATACCTCCTCCCACTCCCCCCCCAACATATTCAGCTATTAAATCTCTATAGTACTCACAAATTCCTTAAAGATTGTAAGTCCAACCCATCACCCAATGGAGAAAACTTCTAGGAAACATCCTTGTCATGTTGTGATCTTTTCATACTATCATTCAACTTTTATTTGAACACCTCCAGTAACAGGAAAATCAGCACTTTTGAGTAAGTCCAGCCCTGTGTTAGGCATTTATAATTGCTAAACAGTTCTTTCTGGTCATAAGCCTCAACCTTCCTCTCTATAACATTGCCCCATTCTCCCTTATTCTGAACAGTGATGTTTTATATTAGATTAGATAAAATAAAACACTTTCTGGATTTTTCCCAATGCAACTCCTATATTTGAGGAGACCTATTCTGCCTCTTCCTAATTGCCCTCTCTTTCCCCCCCCCCCAAGGCAAAAATCTCTAGTTCATTCAACTAGTGGTCATTTGACTTAGTTTCCAGATGTCTCCCCATCCTGAACTTTCTCCTCTGGATATTCTCCTCCATTGCAAGAATACAATAAGCCCAATGTGGCCTGAGGAGGGCAGAAAACCCTGAAACTATAACTTCTCATGCTTTAGAAATGGTATTTCTGTCATTGCAGCCTAAGTTTGCATTAGCTTTAAAAACAGTAGCGTTATACTCATGGCTTTTATTGAACTTGTGGTCTAAAGCCTCAGGCCTTTTATTTTTCCCTAGGAAGTCCAGTCAAGCCATGTATTTCTCATCCTTTCCTTATGTAATTGATTTTTTTAAAACTATGTGTAAGGATTTTCCTTTATGTTTTTTTGACTTTTATCATGTTGGTCCCCCAGAAGTGCATGATGGGACAACTGAGAGAAAACCACAAGATTCTTGGCTGCTCTAGATGCTGAGAATCTGGAAAGGCTCTAGTGAATTACAATAGGAGTTCCACTCAATAAACCCCAAGCCCTATGGATATTAAAAACATAAAAACAAGCAAACCCAAAAGAAAGCCCCAAAAGCCTCTTGCTGCTGGGAGCTGCATTTTACCTTCAGTAATACCAAAATGAGAAGACAAGGAAGGAAAATACCTAAATCCTCAGTAATTGAGACCTCCTACTAGGACATTGCTTTTTAGTCCCAGAAGCTTCCTGCCTTCATGCACTTAGTAAGAGACCTAGTAGATGGTGACATATTTAAAATACGACGTTTCCATGTTTTCTCTTCTTGGGGCCAATTAGTACTTATTCAACAGTTTCCCCTTTCCTTGATTAGCACATAAATTACCTTTTGCCCCCAAGCTCCCTGGAATTTCAACAACTTCCAGCTACTTGTACTATCAAAGCTCTTGTCTCCTAGAAGCAATTCTCCCCTTGGAGGAAGTGGAAAAAAATCTCTTTTCCAAATGTCCAGATCATTGATAAAAGCAACCTTTCCCCCAACAATTATGTGAGTTTCCATATCCAGAGCCCCTTATTTCTTCCTTACATTTCCGTCTCTTCTGTTCATGATTTTATGGCTTGCTTCGCTCATTCAAGATTTTTCCCAATGCAAGCCCTATATTTGAATGCTACTAAGCATTGCACTTAGTTGATGAGGTCTGTCTAGCATGGGAATGCCAGGAAGGTTTGAGAAGCTCGCCTTCCAACTCTGATAATTATCAGATGATAGGGGGCTGCAGGGAGTACAATGTCCAAGTTCCCTTGCATCTGGGCAAGATAACCCTTGTGGTACAATTCTTGCTCTGGAGTTCCCCATGGAATAACACTGAGGCTAGAATTCTGTAAACATCTCTGTCTAGCTTCATCCCCAACCTGTTTAGCTTTTCTCACTGAGAGTACTCCCACTTTAAATAATTTGCACACAATTTCTATCTCAGGCTGTGCTTCTTGGTACAACAGAGATTTCGGAATCATACCACTTCTTTAAAAATTAAATGCTGGAAGAGCAGATTCAATTTAATTCAACAAACATTTACAGAGGATGATCTAAAAGGCTGAATTTCTTCATTAGACTAGAAGCTTTTTGAGGCCAGGGACGAGGTCTAATTGATCTTTTCTCCCTAGCAGTCAGCCTTGTGCCACACTCAACGTATATTACAGAATATATATTCTCTTATGGAGGCACTGTGATGAACAAGATGTTGCCCCAATAAAAATTAAGTGTACAATTTTGGTGGGAAACAAATATGTCCCAACTTATTATAAAACAGGTTTGAATGTAGAAAGTACATAAAAACCCAAATGCAACATATTATGGGGCATGGAAGAGCAAAAGAAACATTTCAATTGAAAGTAAGGTACAGATTGGGGAATGAAGCTGAATGAAAGAGGAAAATTATTTTAGTAGAAGAGAAAATAACTATTGCTAGCAACTATCAAGTAACTTCTAGATGCCTCACCTTGGGCTAAATTCTTTACATGTATTATTTTATTTAATGTTTACAGAATATCTATGATGTAGAAATTATTTTTAGCTGTGTTTTACCAAGGAGGTTTTGAGACATGAAGTAATGTCTAAGCCCACCCAGGTAAGAAGTAATGGAGCCTAGATTTAAGCCCATTCCCTGAGGGAAGGATATTGCAAGAAGAGGGAACATGATAAATACAGATAAAGAATCGGAAAGTAATCTACCAAAGTGGGCTTAAGTAGATACAATAGAAAAAAAGCCTAGAAATTGGGATCAGATTATAGGAGACCTGAAATACCATGGCTAAGAAATCGGACTTAGACTTAGAACATCGGAAGGAGATTTAATAGGAACGTTGAATGACAATACTTAAGAAAATGACTTCAGAAGGAGGAGAAAAGATGAACAAGTGCCTCAGGTTCTTCAAAGGAATGTGGCTACAGCAACAAGTTTAATTGTATGCATATTCCTTTCTGGCCCCTTTCTGCCTGGTTTTTACCCAATCTGGTCAGGTGGTTCTTAAATTTATAAATAATTTTGTTAGGAGCCTTGATTTCCCACAATTTTGATATTATGATACTCTCCAATTTGACTTTATCATCTGTGCTACTTTGTCTTCACCCTCTTCTAAAAATCCATATGGCATCTATTCATTTATTTTGGTAACCAAGGTGAAGCTCTCTTGAAAAATGGCAAGTGAGTAATGCATTGTACCACACTGAGCAAAACATTTTACTGATTCTCTTCCCCTGATCTCCCTGGAAATCTCATTTGAAAAAACCTAGTAGTTGTACCTTGTTTCTGATATGACTTTGCTAAAGTCTTCCAAATAGCTCTGTAACTCTGGCTCTTTTTCCTCTTCCTTCTCCTTCCAGTCTTTTCATTCTAGTGTTTTCTGGCTCTTTCTGTGTTCCTCTTCATTCATTATCTAGAACTTTGGAGAAAAATACTAAAGTAGGAAGGTGAAGAAGTCTCAAAAAGTTATAAGCTTTCTATCTCTGCCTCTCTCCCTTTTGCTTGCTCTTATTTATTTTGCAATAAGTATTGCAGTATTTATAACCCACCTCTTCTTTCAATTGGAGAGATTGGAAATTGGAGAGATTTGCCTTTGTGGAAGGTACAGTTTCTACTGAGCTCTGTGTGACGGGGTGAAAAGTTGAATGACACCATGATTTTTTTTTTCTCCTTATTGAGGCTTCACCATAGATGTAGTCCTTTAGAACCACTATATTCTTGAGTTTCTTGTTTTAGAAATTAAATATTATTAATTTAAAAGGAACTAAAAATGTCCTAAGTAAGATCGCTGCCTGCCATAAATACCTCCAAAGGAAATATCTGCTTCCAATATCCATGTATGGGAAGGACTCACACTGCATCTCAGATGGTTGTGAGAGTGTCAATGACTGTGATAAGACTTTCTGTTCTCCCAGCTGAGAAGACTTAGAGAAATTGTAATGGGGCAGCCTATTTCTGCGATGAGGAGGCCTATGGGGAAATTTTTATTCATTTTCTGTGTCTTGCATTATTTAGCCAGCCACCTGATGTTCCTGTCATGTAGTAAATCCAGAAAATTACTGTTTGCTGAAATTCCACTGCTTCAATTTATGTAGAGGTGTAAGAGAGTTGTTTCCTGAGTCTGGAGTATTTCTGATTACAAGAGACAGAGTCTGCCTATGTTCGATTTCAAGTCCATCCGGTCACATTTCTAACCTGCCTTTTTTTTTTTTTTCCCCCTTCAGTTTTGTCACTTAATGTATTGACCCAACTTTATGACTCAGGAAAATAAATAAAGCCACAGTTAGCATGTATTTCTCGTATAGAGAAATGGAGTCTGATGATCAAAATGTTGTGTGTGAAGCTAGAGAAGAAAGTAGAGCCAGATCTTGGAAGATAATGCAAACAATCTTCTTGCCTGGAATTGAATTTGCTGTTATTTGTTGTCTCATGACCTTAGATCTTATTAATAATTTTGCCTTATGGATTAGAAAGAATTGTACAGACTAATTTTCTGTAAGTTTGTTGCTTTATAGCTAATCAGCCTTAAACATAATTTTGTTTATTTAGACAATTGTCCCTTGATTGAGTTAATCTAACTCTAATCCTCATGTAGCTAGTGTTATAGCAAACCAAAATGAGCAAAACTCTCTAACTCTGGTATCTTTTTAAATTTGTAATTCCCAGAGTACATTGTTAATGTTTTCATTTTATTATTATTGGATTTATTTTGTTAATATTTTTGTGGTCACACACACACACACAAATACAAGACACCCAGTTGAATTTAAATTGCAGATAAGCCATGAATAAATTTTAGCGTAAGTATGTCCCAAAAATTGCAAAGGAGATACTAATACTGGAAAATTGTTCATGTTTTATACAAAATTCAAATTTTAGTGTTCTGTATCTTTATTTGCTAAATGTAACAAGCCTATTTATAGAGAATATAAATTCACTCTATAAAGGATTAAAATTTCATGTAATTTTGTTCTGATAAGTTCATTTTAATAAATATATACATTTAGCTCTTTTGTAAGTTTTTATACAAACAAAATAACAAGTTAGGGAGAAATCTTATTTTAAGTTATGTATTATATCTGATAATATAGTCAGTATGGTTAAAGGTCCTTTAGAAACACAGTGCAGTTATCTATTTACCTGTCTGTGACCTCCATTAATCTGTGACATCAAAAAGAAAGGGACCATACTTCATTTTTTTTATTATATAATGTTGGCACATAAAAGGACCTCAATGAATATTTCTCTAGTAGACTGCATGATTACAAAATAGTAGGCTGGTGCAGCAGCATAAGTGTGTTTGTGTATGTGTGTGTGTGTGTGTGTGAGAGAGAGAGAGAGAGAGAGAGCCTAACATGTAATGGATACTGAGTTTGTACTAGCACTCTACTAAGAGCACAGTGCCAAAAACTTTTTATAGAGAAGCCTTTCACTGGAGTATCGTTCAAAACCAATCAAAGTCTATCTATAAGAGTACATCAATCAATTTATGTGCCAGCTAGATACTGCATCCTCCTTTTAGAGACTCCAGAAAGGATGAGTTAGTAGAAATTCTTTGTATAGTCCATGTTGGTTTTCTCAAACTTCTGTTACCAAATCTTCATTTCTAAAAGTCAATTTGTAATATAGTTAGCCATATAGCTGCAACCATAGCTCCTGTCCCATACACTCTTTTAGAATTCTTCACTCCCCCATTGAATGTCCCCTCTCTTCGAACCTCCGTGGGCCTCCACTAATAACATCTGACTTAAGTGACAGTTTGTGATTTTCCATGCAAGTGCCATAAATTTCTACCTTACTCTCTTGGGACCCTTGCTCTTACAACCCTGACACCATGCTGTTCTTAAGCCTGTGGAGAGGCCCACATGGAGATGAACTTAGGTCCCGGCACACTGCCCTGTCTGAATTCTCAGCTGACAGCCAGTTCTAACTTGCCAGTTGTGTGAAGGAGTCATCTTGAAACTGCATCTTCCAGCCTCCAGTTGAGTCTCCTCAGCTGATACCTTGTGACACAGAAATGGGCCCTATCCAAATTGCAGATTCATGAGCAAAACAGATCATTGTCGATGTTTTAAGCCAATAAATTCTGCAGTAGTTTGTTATGTAGCAATAGATGACAAATAAAGATTTTGGCACCTGGAAGTAGGATATTTGCTATAACAAAAACCTAAGACATTTGGCTTTGGCTTCAAGACTGAAAGCAGGCAGAAACTTCAAGGGCCTTCAGCAGGTTCTTAGTGAAGCCTAAGAGCCTTGAGGAGAGAGTAAACAGAAGCATAAGTGGCCTAAAGGAGACTGATAGTGAGGGCTTTAAAGAAACTAAGGAGAATGTTATTGGAAGTTTGACAAAAGGAAACCTGTGGTATGTAGTGGCACAAACTTTGGCAACTTGATGGCCTGTGGTAACTTAGAAAATAGGAAAGAAACTCAGTGATATAGTTGAAGATTTCCAAGAATACAGAAAATGGCACCTGGCTTCATCTCACTGCCAGTGATAAAATGTAAGGAAAGAAAAATTAGCTAAAGAATGAACTGTTGAATATAAACTCAAGACTTGAGGTGTTTGAAGAAAAAACTGTTCCTTAACCTGACCTCCCAGTCAATAAGTTCAAATTCTAGTCAACAAGTCCTAAATTAAGGTGGCCTTCAGGCCCAAGATTAAATTGAGGGTGGGACTGTTAAATCCTTCGTTAAGACCTCAGAAATCTTTAAATATTGATAGAAATTTTCAGATAGAACACAGGCTCCTTAAGGACCTTAAGTGTATAATTTACAAATTCTCTCCTTTAAGAAAGCTTCTAAGAATCTCAAAGATCTTGTTCCATAAGAGTCTATCAGAGAGCACTAGGTAGAGAAGGAATGAACTTAAAAACACTTACAGATTTATAGATAGGACCTTACTCATATGGGTTTTATGGATAGGAAACCCATAATATTTTTAAAAGAATTATATCAGCTTGGTCTAAAAAGAGCAGAGACAGTATGAAATGAAGAGAAGCCTTTGTCTCTGAGATTTTGATGTGTAGGAAATAGGCAAAATGCTAACACAAGCTAGTTTTCATAGAAAAGAAAATATGACTCATAAGGCAGAACCAAGAACCCAGAAGACATAGTCAGAAGATAGGAAGAAAAACTACCAATGAGTTGGAGTGAGTTGCAATCAGGGAACTGACAACATGTACTTGGATGGATGTCAGAATTGCGAAGGACCCATATCTGCAATATGCAGATCCTATCCTATACCATTGTATGTTGGGTATGGAAAGGGCAGATAAACTGTCTCTTTAATTTTCAGGTTTTAGGTTGAGAATAATGGTACTTAAGAAGCTATGCCTCAGGATATTGTGCTTGAGGAGCTTGATCCACGCCTGGATCTGATTTAGTCATGAGATTTTGGTCCTCTAGCTTAAGCCTAATGCCCTATGATGAGACTGGGGGATTCTTTGGGGGAAGAGAGGTGAGTGTGGGAAAACTATAAATTGTGGCCAAATGGAAGAATGTGTCATATTGCATTTTCCAGAGACTGATACACGTCTTTTGTATCATGTGTTGTTTTACAATCTTAGTACTCCATCATTAAAAGTGGACCCCGTGGCCCCTCCCCTTGAACTTAGGCTTTTGCAATGGACTTGACCAATAAAGTACAAAGAAATTGCAACATCCAAGAATGAGTCATATAGATACCATATTTTTGTGGGATGCTTATTCATGGACATAACCACAATGCTGTGCAGGGGTCCGTGGAGTCCATAGATGAAAGGTTCTCTGGTGCCGACTCATGCCTTCCCAGCTGATGCTGTTTAGAGCAAAAACAAGTTAATTTCACTGACCCCTGCTCAAATTGCAGATTCATAAGCAAAATAAAATATATATTTTATTTTTTGTTTTGTTTTAAGTCACTAAATTTTGGGTTGGTTTGTTATGCGGCAATTGAAAAATAATATACCAGATGACAATTTTGATAGTCCGAGTGTTTCCAAGGTCTCCATAGTGACGCATTTATGAAACATCTCTTAGAAAGAGGTCTGCTTGCATTTAGAAAAATGTTATATATTCACGATTTAAATTCTTTTAATTTTTTGTATCACGTGCACAAGTTTTAAAAAGTCACATAGTGCCACAAGGCTTTAAAATAAACTAACACTGCCTCTCTCCCTCTCATCTCGTTTAACTTAGTTCAATGTCTTTCAATGCTGAAATCGGGCACTTAAAAACTAATTGGTTAGCACTGTGGGCTTACAGGGCAATCAGGTAGGCCACAAACTTTTAATTGTTTATTTTTCTCTGGGCTAGTTGGTTTAGTCAGTAGGGGATTCTGCAGTCTTGAGTCTGAAGGGCCTGTGTGACTAGTGCTCTCTTGGAGCTGGAGTCTTTCAGTAAGTACTTTCACTTTATTCTTTTGTTTTCAGTATTGAATTTAAATGGCAACCTTGTGCCTGGGCTCTTGAAGCCAGAGCTTCTCTTGTTCAATTACCCTTGAGCAGTGATTTTCAAACATTTGCATATGTCAAAATCACCTGAAAGGCTTGCTAAACCAGAGAGAACTGGACCTCATCTCCATAGCTTCTGATTCAGTAAGTCTGGAGTGAGGCTGGAGAATATGCACTCCTCATAGGTTCCCCGATCTGAGGCCTGGAGACCTCAGTTTGAGAAACACTGCTCTAGAACATAATCCTTTGGTTTTGCATGGAGGTAAGTGAGGCGTCTCTAACTGCCCAGCATGGTGGGCTAACTTATAATGCTTTTAAATAATCCTTCTGTTTCACCATCTCAAACTTGACTCCTGATCTCAGTAATACATGTGGCCTCTAATTCCTGAGACTTTCTGGGATTCTTTAGGGGAAATAAGCACAATTCTACTTTAGCTTAGCCTCCCCTCCCTCTTTCTAGCCTCCTGTGGAATTATTGGAATGTTTGGCTTGCTCTGCATCAGATAGTGTGTCATTTTTCCTCTCTCTCCCACCTATACTTTCCATCTTTAAATTCTTAGGGTAGGGTTACTAATGACCTTATTTTCGTGGATGGCAAAGTCTGAGTGTCTTTTCTTTTTCTTCTTGCTATTTTGGGGTGTTATTTTGAAGGAAATAAGCAAAAGAAACTTTTTACATTATTTTGGGGGAGTGTTATTTTGAGTACAATAATGAGAAGCAGCATTCTTGTCATCATTTTGAAACAGATGAGTACATCCATGATATTTTGACTCTTGCTAGTTTTAGTTTTAAAGGGCATTTTTGTGAGAACTAGATACTCTTGGGGTAGCCTCATTTGTAAATGGGAAATCCATGGTTTAAGTAACTTTTGGTTAATCAAAATAGCCAATTGACCTAAACAAAATAATTACAGTTGCCTGAGAACTAGTTCGTATTTAAGATGCACTTAGACTTTGCACTGAAAATTATAGCTAAAATAGTGATTTTTACCCTTCTGTTTTCTCACATCAATTTTTATCTTATATTGACAGAATGTTTATTTGGTTAATTCCCACTAATTCCAAATTTCAAAATGTGAAATGCAATCTTAAATATCTAGAGCTGTGCTATCTAATGTGGTTGTCACTAACAATATGACTACTTAAATTAACTTAATTAAAATTAAAAGTTAGTTCTTCAGTCATGTTAGCTTCAGTTTTGTTCAAATGTCACATGGTTAGTGGCTCCTGTAATAAACAGCCCAGATATGGAGCATTTCCATCATTACAGAAAGTTCTTTTGGATGGCACAATTATAAAGTCTTCTTTATTTACAGAAGAGAGGGAAGAAAGGAAAAGAAAGAATGACTTTGATTTTGAACGAAAACACTGTTCTGTCCATCTTATGTATTTTACCCAGGAACTTTTGTTTGAAAATATCAGTGTCTTCAGTATCAGTCCAAAACAGTCAAATACCACATTTTTGGCTTGATAGTGGTAAGGTAGAAGATGGAAGTGATTTACTCCAAAGTGCTGGGTGGATTTGTGTTAAATCATTCATATGTTGTTAAGGTGGAGATATACTCCCGGGACTGGAGGCTCACCTCCCACCCCAGCCCACCCCACCCATTTCCCTACCTGGTTAGTGTCAGGAGGAGATGTGTTGAAAGGCTGAGCCACTGCAGGTGTGCCTTGTCAACTGGGACTCCAGCTCAGTTTCTCAGATCAACACAGTGTGTGGCTTATGTGCAAAGTGCCTGCTTTCAGCTGGGAAGTGTGTGCATCAAGGCTAAATGGCTGGTTCCAAGGCAGAGCAACAGATTCATGGATTCTGGCTGTATGTCTGTTGACCTTTGGATCCCAATTTAATTGTTTATTGATCATTAGAGGCTATTTATTGGGTCCCAATGGGAAACTATTATCCCAGGCAAAGAATGATAAATATGTTTGTATTTCTGTGGCTAATTTTTAAAATGTTTTTTAAAAAGTATACTTAATCGTGCCAATGCAATTGAAACGTTTCTAATAATTGCTCAATAAAAAATATGTTCATAAAAACAGAATTGCCTTATTGAAATATCACAAAAAATATTCTTTGGAAATCAGTAGGGGAAAACCAGAGAGAGAGAGAATAAAAGTGTTGATTTAGGTGTTAGATATGTAATTAACTATATTATTTTATAAATTATATTAATGACATTTAATTGTCAGATATTTAAATTTTCTCTTTCTAGTTGCTTGGAAAAATGATCTTAGAACATTCTTTTAAAATAGCTAGCTGTAGCTTTTTTTTTGAACTGTAGAAAACAGCCTGAATGCCCAAATTATATTCCTTACTATTGACTTTGTTGGAAAACTGATGATATTTACCTGGACCTATAAATGCCTGCTCTTGACCTAAGGCAAGGTTAGGTGTCAACCATGATGAGTCATTGTTTGAATGGGTAGAAATGGCTTTCCTAATGGATCTAAGAAGGTATATCCATTTCCCCCCCCTCCCGTACCTCCGTTTGCTTGTAGACCCTATTTTCTGTGACTGGGATGATCGGACTGCTTAGATTTAGGGTAAAAACAAGCTAGTAAGATCCATTCTAAATCAATTTGGAATGTTACAGATGCAGGTAATCTACAAATCAGCAAGTATCATGGCAGAATTACCTCTATATCTCAGTGAAGATATATTATGTCTTTTGTTTATAGAGCCCTATAGTAATAGACAAATAACAGCAAAAGAAATATAATAATGATAATGATCATTATTGAATATTTGATTGATATGTACTAGACACAGTATCAGATACTATATACATGTCAGACATAATATATATATTGTCAGATATTATATATATGTCAGACATAAAATTATATATATAGGTATATATTATATATATAGGTATATATTATATATATAGGTATATATTATATATAGGTATATATTATATATAGGTATATATTATATATAGGTATATAGTCCTTACAACTTACAACTTTCAACAATTCTGGAAAATAAAGATTGTTATTCCTATTTTATAGAAAAGAAAATTGAAACTTATTTTTAGCACCTTGCCCAATATCTCAGCTAGAAAGTAATGGTGTCCAGGACTTAAACTTGTCTGATTCTGTAACCCACTTTTTTAATCATTGTGCCAGGCATTCAAAAAACTAGTGGAATAGAATTTAGGGGTGTTAGGATTATGGATCCTGAAATACTGTGTGGATTAGAAGTTAAATGGGTTTTAATAACAATATTTAAGTTTTCAAGAAAAACACATTTTCTAAGAAATACAGTATATCTCTGATGTATTCCAAGCACCTATAGTGAGTGTTCAATGAGTACTTATTGAATTAATAAATAAAATGTTTAGGGTCATTGCATAACTGTTACAACTTGGGGTATACTGGGAGGTCTTTAGGCTGATGTATATTATTTTTACTTGCATGAGACATGTAGCCTGGTGTATGTAATTACTGTATAACTCAGAATTTCTCTGTGTTCATTTTATATATGTGTATATATAAAATAATCTTCACTCATTATATTAGCTATAAATTGGTGATTTTAGAAGTGTTCTGGAAGGCAATGTGTATTGCATTAGAAGACCATTCTATCTCTAATTAGTAGAGAATACTAAATTTAGGCATTGATACTGTTGAATAAGAGCAAATCCATTGGTATGAGTCTGTAGTAGCTATTTCCAATATCCTAATTGCCTCAGGATGGTCTTTGGTTAAACTGTACATATTAGAATCTTTTGAATCAAGATTCTGTATCTCCATGATTAGTTAAAAACTCTTAAACTATTGAAATATTTTAACTGTTAGTTTGGATAGTGTCTTACTTTCCTTTTGCTGCTTTAACCATTTACCACCATCTTAGTGGCTTAAAAGAACATAAATTTATTACTTCACAGTTCTGGGAATCAGAAGTCCAAAATGGATCTCACTGGGTTAAATCAAGGTATGGCAAGGCTGTGTTGATTTCTGGGGGCTCTAAGGAAAATTTGTTTTCTTTCTTTTTCCAGTTTCTGGAGGTGCCCACATTCCTTGCTCCATAGCCCCTTTCTATCTCCAAAGCTAATAATGACCAGTGGAGTTATATTACCTTGACACTGACTCTCCTGTCTCCCTCTTCCACCTTTAAGGACCCTTGTGTACTATCAGGCTAATCTGGATAATCCAGGATAATCTCTCTAGTTTCAGGTTAGCTGGTTAGTGAACTTAATATCATCTTCTCCGTTAATTTCCCTTTACCTTGTAACATACCATAGTCACATGTTCTTTTGGGCATGAGCATCTATGGAGGGCTAATATTCTGCCTACCACAGGTAGAAGCAAGAATATGGAGGTATTAAGTAACAGACTTCCATGCAATTCTCAATCTGTATTAGCTATTTGATCTTGGGCAAATTACTTAACTTCCTTGAATTGCCTGGATGACAAAATTGAGTTAAGAACCACTACTACCCAGGGTTGTAATGAAGATGCTGTAAGTGTCAGAGAATTCAGGAATCCTTAACCTGTGAAAGAGAATTCTCTTGTTTATCATCCTATTAAATATGAAAAAAAAACTTCTCAAGGCATATGGTAGGTTATAGAATTTTTAGATATCCTTTATTCTTTTCAAGTGAAAAGGTAACATTCATCCATTTAATACCTTCTTTATAGCTTATTACCCAGTCCTGTCTAAAAAAATGATCATTGATTAAAGGCTTCTTATCTGTCTTTTTGTTCATCAGTTCACCATAAAGGTACCACGTTATGGCACAGTTCTTAAAGAAACAAGATTAATGAACTTGTAACAATTAGAGAAAATTGATGGATAAATTGTGCTGACCAGGAATACAATTAAAGTTCAAGAAAGAGATCTGTAAAGAATGATCTAATTGCTGGAAACCTTAATGCAACTGAGAGAGTGTTGAAATAGATTTTCAAATAAAAGGAACAGAATTAGCAAAAATAAAAAATAATGGATGAGAGTTATGTGGGGGAATAGAGGCCATGTCTGTTAAAGTCTTAATACTGTTCAACTTGGAATATGGAAATGTGTCATGTAGGGACTTGAAAGCCAGACAAGAAAGATTAGAAGGAAAAGGGAGACACTGAAGGTTCTTGATTAGGAAGTGATGGACATGAGCTTATAGAAGCCAAGACAGGCATGGAGTTGAGTAATAATCTCCCCTCCCCTTCCAAATATAAATAAGAATTGATATCGACCAATCCATGAATTATCAGAACTAAGTCAATCTCTCTCTCTTTCTCTGTCTCTCATTCAAACATTTTTGCTTAAACAGAAACTTTTAGGGAAAGAAAATATGACCCATTGACAGACTAAGAGGTGTTCTTAGAGATATTAACTTTTATAAAAGTCATTATAAAAGAGTGTAGGGAGGAGAAAAGGGAGGTGTTTATTAAACAAAACAAAGCAAAAGTCTGCATTTGATATAAATTTGTTCTTTGTAATCTGATGTGGTCTATATTTTGATTTTAATTATCATTTCTGAAAAGAATGTGTTTTTAGAATTCTGGTGATCTTTATAAAAATAATAAACTTCAAAAAAACCCCAAATTCCTTCACCTTTAATATTGGACTCCTATTCCTTACCTAATAGGGGTTTTGTGAGGATTAATGTAGAAAACCCACTTTCATCAGTCAGTAGTTTCTAAATAAATTTGGGCAGCAAAAGGGAACTCACTGGCAGGATATGGCACAGGAGAGTGAATGAGGGCAAGTCCTGAGATCTAGGGGGAAGGAACCAAAGGGTCATGTATTCAAATTGCTACCATTGGGATATCTCATTTCTACATGATTTGTGTCCTTGCATTATTTTGTTCAGGATCTAAGTTCCCAGAGGAAACAAAGCGTCTGATGAGCTCAATGTCACAATTAAAATTCCACTGGACAAAATTAAACAGGCAAGGAAGACTTTATTCAAGGCTATTGCTGTAGGGGAGAGAGGCCAGAACTTAGTCTGAACTTAACTCTGCTGAAAGAAAGGGGAGTAAGGTTTTTAAGAGGTGGGGTGAGGAGTAGATTGCAGTCCATTGTATTTACTAATGGGGTTTACCCAAAAGAAAACTTTCTTGTATCTTCATGACAGGAGATAATTTACAACTTGGAACACAGGCTCCCACCAAAATTAATCTGCCACCCTACCACAGAGACTGGGACATGGGCGTGCTCTCTTCCTTGATGATTACACTTCAAAGGGATGGCTCCCAGACCCTAGAGAAAAAGTCTCGCATTTTAAACTGGCAAGAAGATTGAAAAAGATTTCCATCTCATAGCATTAGAGAAAGAATTTATAATTACAAGCTTAATAAGGAAAATGCTCTAAGAAGGGAATCATTAATGCCATCTTGGTCACCAGTAGAGGCCATGACCCTACCTTAGTCGTGGTGGTGAGAAATGTGGTGAGGCATCTTGATTTATATGCCAGTCAACACCACATGGAATGGGGAAAAGAGACCTTTCACAGTATTGCATTCAGAGGAGGTAATATCCTACCAATGCAGACAATTTAAATTTTGAGTGTGGCCCTTTAAACTTGCCAGATGGAACATTATATTGCATGATGCACACCAACAGATCTTAAAAAGCCTTTTTATTCATCAGCCTCCCTCAGGGTGATGCATTTTCTGGCCCCAAAGTTTCCCCTAACTGCTCTTGTTAATCTCTCCCCTTATCCCACTCTCCCCCTCATTTCCAGATCTATCTGTTTCTCTTCAGAGGACCCTTTGCTTCTCCTCGTGCAGATATTTCAGGTCTCCCTGCCTTTGCCAACTCTGTTTTCCCATCATTCATTCCAATGAACAAACAATGCTGCTGGTTCCTTAGAAGTCAGAGCAGGCACATTAGGCTGTGGGTACTTGTCCTTTTATGCTTCCATCCCACAAATCTGAGAGACCATCCTACAGATAGTATAGATATTTGTCGAGGAAAGTCAAGATGAGGAGTTCTAACTTGTTCATTATATCTCTTCAGCACCTACTTAACAAAGGATCTGGCTCAGAGGTAGTACCTATTAGTTCTACTTTTTTTAAATTGGGCTCTTGAGAAACAGAATTTTGAGGTTTTAAGGAATCTGTGATTCTTTAGCAGGAACGAACAGGAAGTATTCTACGAATGTGTTTGGCAGCTGTTAAGCAGAGCTCAGGTATCCCCAAAAGCTTTCCAAAATAATGATGGAAAATGAAAGCAATTGCTTGAGTACCTTTAGTAGTACCCTCACTATCTAGTTTCCCAGCTGGGATGGAATATTCAAGGATCTGGCAGGAGAAGAGAAGAGAGAGGGATGGAGTGAAAGAAAGGGGAAGAAAAGGGGTTTGAACATGGCCACCACTGGCACAGTCACCATCCCAGACTTTCCTCATGTCTCAGGCACCAGACCAGGTCATTGGATTCCAGACTGTCTGGGTAAATACCAGATGTGTGGTAGCATGTGCTAATGTGCCCCCTCTACCTTTTTGTATCCATAAAATCTGTTATAATAACAATACCATCTTGTTTCCAAAGAGTATTGGGTGGTTTAGCTAAGTTTATATGGCAATCTAATTACAGTGTTTCTTTTCGGTAAAACTCTATTAACATGTTTTTCAAGAGATCAGGTACTAAAATCCTTTCCACAGGTTCAAAGAAAATCCCTATATTGGGAAATGGAGAAATGCATAGATTGAATATAAAATGTAAAAGATTTGCAAAGAGAAATTTCTGAGCAACTCCTTAAGATATTTGTGTGCTACATAAATAGAAAATTGTCCTCAGAGTACATGTATATAATATAAAACTCTGATAACTAAGAGCTGAGTAGCAAGATGCTCTTCCTTCTGGAGCACTACAAATACCCCTCAGAGTATAAGAACTGCAAGATCAATGGGGAACACATTACCGTGGCAGAAATGCAAAAGAACCATGGCTGGGAGCCACTGTTTCACTTTTCCAGTAGTTGTTAGAAGCTTTTGTGTGTTCCCATCCCTGCATCAAAAGCCTGAAATCTATGAGCTCTAATGATAGATTTACACTGGGATTCAAAGGACAGCCAAAATGCAACAATGTTCTCAGGTTGCTAATCACAAGACGCTAATTTAATACAATGAGAGCCAAGATCACGATTTTAAGTGCTTAAGGCCTCTAGCTAGAGCCCGTAGGACTAGTTAACACAGTTCCAATTTTATTCACATTCAGGCTCAGGAAACTGTGTCTCATCCATTTGGAAACATCACCTTGGAAACATTAAATAAAGGACAGGAAACCATAGACCAGCTGGAGAAAAAAAAAAAAAACAGTTTGTAGGCAAGGTCTATGTAAAGGTGACATCTGACTTAGTGATGTCCACAAACTCACCAGAGGAGGGGGTTGGATAATCTGCAGACTAATGTTAAGATGAGAGACCGAGGGACTCCATTTCCAGCCCATGCTCTGAGTCGGTATGATTCTACTTTTGCATAAATTAATCACAGAACTATAATATAATTTCCTGCTAGGGTTCCAAATTTAGAACCCGATTCCGCCTTCTAGTCTGTACTACAGATCTTTCTAATGCAAGTCAAGTATTTAAAGGAGCTGACAGCACTAACCTCAACCCAAAATGTTTGATCTGCTTCTTGTCTCTCATCTTAAAAGCATTGCTCTCCGATTTTCTCTTTCTTGCCTGCTTAGTGGAACATCTCCCAAAAGATGGATAGTTTGGGTGGCTTTGGCAAAATGCTTTTATGCTTTCCCTCTTACATGATAGCCTGAAATTGTTAGATCTGGATTCAGTTTAAAGGGCACAATTTTCTTAAAAAAAAAAAAAAAAGCCAGAAGGAATTATTTTGATTCTCTCAGACTTCATCATACATATCAACAGACATTTAAGGAAGAAGAAGGCCACTTTCTTGATCATTTTTCTAAATAACTGTTTTTAAATGCAAAACTCTTATAAAAGGAACTCATAAATTGCTAGCTATGTCTGAAGGAGCTGAGTCTAAATCTTAAACAATTTTTTTATAATGCTTTATTATTTCTTTATGACAGGATCAGGGCCCATCAGTTCATGGTCTCAAATATCTCTCAAGATGCTCTCCACGTCCCCACTATTGCAGTTCTAGTTTAAGGTTTTATTATTTCTTGCTGGGGCTTTGGCAGTAGCTTTCTTATGAATACTCTAGATTCTGATACTACACTTCCATGTTACCAGCAGAGTGCATTTTTTGTTTTAAATGTAAGAATCTAATTGTGTCCTGTCCTACTGCAAGCCTTCTGGTAAATCCCCATCCTTCCTGGGATGCATTCCAAATACTTGGTGTGCCATACAACATTTTTGAGTGCTTTCCTTTTCCATTTTCTCATCTCCACCACTGCCTGCAAATATGGCTACAGTCATCAGCTCTGCCACCGTGCTATGGCCTCTCGTGCTTGAAACAACCTCTGATAGAATGCCATTTTGCCAGATCTCTGCTAACTCTCACAGATCCCTCAGCGTCTACCTCAGTAAATCACCTGTTCACATTCAGTGAAAAAAGAAATGATTCAGGTTAGTGGATGAATATTTCGGTCAGTGATAATTGACATTATCCTGTTTCGTATATTGAGCTATACTAAGAGTCTGGTGAAAGCTTAATTTTTGTGTCATTTTGGACCGATAAATGGGGTGAAATGGCACAGAGCTATGACAGAAATTGCAGACACGGAGATAAGGCCAAAATAATAATAATGGAAAAAGTGAGAAGGAGAACTATAATCCCCTAAGAATTCTCAGAGAAATGGGGGCAAACTTGGGATTTTTTTTTTTTTTTTATAGTACATGGGATGGAAATACAGGCCTTGCTATCTAAAGAGCGAAGAGTGCTCCCTAACCGTGGTGGACTTTGGGATACATAATGGCAGACATTTGGCTTACATGCCAATCTTTCTATCAACTCGGCCTCCTCTCATTTAGCTATCATTATCTTTATTTGATATTTGCAGGGAGGGGCTTGCGGAAAATCTGCGGTTTCTCCTGCTAGTTAGTAATAGTTGTTGAAAAGAGCAATTCTCTCTCCTAAGGCCATCGTCCTTGGCAATGTGAAAACTCTTTGTGTTGACTCCATGAAATCTTCCTATTTAAACCCAAACAGAGACCATGTTTTCTCTCCCTGTCCTAGATTTGACCCCCTGATGTTCCCAGTTCCCCCAGGTTATGGGAATGTCTGATTCTGAAATTTTCTTCTTTGCTAAAACCAGATCAATCTAAAAAGTTTCTTACAAGACTTTCTTCTGAGTGAAAGAAATGGCTTAAGATAATGTTTATTTTTGTTGTGTTTTTTTTTTTTTTTTTGCTTTTTTAAATACTTTTTAACCAGCTTGGCAAGGGGACAGGCAAATCAACACCCCTAGACACCACTGTTAGGGTAAATTGATATAGCTTTTTGGAAGAAGATTACAGTGTGCTAACAAACTTCCATTCTGTTGAATTTATCTTAAATAGAAATTAAGAATGTCCACAATAGTTCTCTCATAAATTTATTCTTCGCATCTTGATTTTTAATAGTAAAAAATGCAAGTTACCTAAATGTTAAAATAGAGGACTAGTGCAATCAATTTTGATACATCTATACAATGGGAAAATTTGCAACTATTTTTAAATGTTAAATGACAGAAAATTCCGAAATGACATATGCCAATAAAGAATATGAAATTCTTTATTGCTTTTTGATGAAGTTCATGTCATATTTATATATGTGGATGTGTATTTTTTGATTTTTTCCAAAATGAACCTATGTTAATTATCTAAAAATTTCTAAAATTTGCCTGAGCCATCTAGAGGAAGTAGGATTCACAGTGGGGCTGGGTTGTATAAGCCACAGCCAGTTAAAAGCAAACCGTGGAATGGGAAGAAGGGCTGATTTTTGTTTCCCTGTTAACTTTTTCATCTACATTCATATTCACAAGACATGACACCATTAGGC
This sequence comes from Ursus maritimus, assembly GCF_017311325.1. Lineage (NCBI taxonomy): Eukaryota > Metazoa > Chordata > Mammalia > Carnivora > Ursidae > Ursus > Ursus maritimus. The sequence continues at coordinate 58,184,021 of NW_024427107.1, read as the reverse complement.
CAGATTTATACATCACGACGTGAAGTAGAAAGTAAGCAAGTAACTAATTGATCTGTTTTATAAAGACAGAGAAGAGAGGAAGTGGTTTACCCAAAGCCCCTTCAGTGCTGATAACAGTCTTCATGAGTAGAGTGCTAATCTATGATTCAGTCTTTGCTCAGTTTTATGTTCTTTATATAACAAGAGTTTATTATTTTTTTATAGTCACCAAATTGAAGATTTGCAATCTTCTGCCTGTGCATGGCTTATAGAAATTTTGCTCTGTCACAGTTTGTTAAAAACATATACCAAATATCTTGCCTAAATGTTGTATCAGTATAAGCAGACTAATAATAATGCTTCAGATTTAGGGGTTCTATGAGGTTTGGAGAATTAAGGTTGAGTTTAAAACATATCTAAGCATCACACTATATGAACATGATATGTTGCAAACTAAACATTTGACCATCATATGCAAAGTTACTATCTACTCTCACATAAAATGCCTATGAGATGACAAAAACAATAATTCCACTAAAAGAATAGACTACACACGTTCCATTGAATGAACCTGAGTGATAATATGGAATAGTTTTTAGTGGTAAAGACTATGCAGCATGCATGGCTGAAGCTACTATTGAATTTTTTTTTTTAGCAACGGTTGGAAAATTTTGTGCATGAGAAGTCACTCCATTAAAAAATCTCGAAGTTTGAATCTTGATAGCTTTTGTCAAAGAGATTTAAAATTGGAACATTCTTTTAAAGTGGCTAATCATTGACAGTTTGGATTATCAGTGCTTATGAGTGAATCTTGGTTGTGAAATTTAGTCTATCAGATGAAATTCACTGGATAATGGCAAGTACTCCATTTTACCTCAAGTTGCATAAGCTTGATCTCAGAAAACTAGCAAATGAACTTATATATAGAAAATACACACACAGAGCTCAGCTCCACATGTGACATTTTGACAGAGTACAAATATAGCATGCTTCAATGTCAAGTCTGCACTTAACCTCAGTTTATTAACTTAAGCAAATTTGTAAAGGATCCAAAGAGATAATGTCTTGGCAAAACTTAGAATGGAGTATCTGGGTCAAAACCTTATAAACCTATTTCATCTGATTTCACACCTATGAAACATTGATCCAGAAAACACACACAACCACCAGAGATCAGCTGTGCTTTCAAGATAAGTTTTCAGCAGTTGCTAATAAATGTGTGATGCCCCTGGCTTGCAGTATGCTTACTGAAAAAAACTGAATATAAAGAGAAAGGAGGGGAATATTTTATATATTGTCCGCTTATATTTCTTTAGAACTCTGGGCACATTTCACGGTCTTTTTTTGGTCTATCGTTCTTGGAGATTTACAAAAAATTTGTCTTGCTGCTGGAGCCTTGTGTTTATTACCTTGGCTGATGGTAAAAGGAGGGGATGAAAGATAGGAAGGCTCATTTTAAAAAAAATAACTTTTCTTTTGGGAGTGACTTATTATTTAGAACTCTTAAGATCAACTTGTGGTAAGTGATAGGGTGGTCAAATGAATAATACATAGTCAGGGACACCTTGCTATTCAAGAAGGCTTATTTTTTGTTTCATTATTATATAATCTTGATATAAACACAATGAACTGCAAAAGATAAAATAAAATGGTTGTAATACAGCACTTGGATAAGCATTCATGAGAACTAAGGTCTCTGTTGTAAATAATCACCCCCAAATCTCACACTATAGAGAAGACAAGACCCATGTGAATAGTGCCATCTTAAAACCTGACAGAAAAGGAGTCAAATGTGCATTTGATATAAAATGTTCGTATATTTCTCAACATCCTAATGATTGGCAGAATTTTTTTTTCCCTCAGCTTTAACAAAAAGTGGAAATGGATATATGCAAAACCTATCTGAATTTTACTTATGTCTTTGTCTTTCTGCACTCTTTTAGCATTCTGGCTTTGTCCCTCCTCTACCACAAATCAACGCAACCAAACTTACATTTAGACCAGAGAAGGGATCGTTTCTGTTCCCACACTCGGAAAAGGGAAGCATTTGTTGTTTCTACCCATTCCCTCCTCCTCGAATTTGTTATATAGTTTTTGTTTTGTTTTGTTTTTTAAGATTGGGTGAGGGTATGTGTGTGTTAAATCAGGGGACTCTTAAAAGTGAGGCATCTGGTTACTCTAAGATCAAAACCAAATCTTCCTTTGGTCTCACGTGAAGAACTGTGCAGTTTGGGATTCACTGTTCTTAATTCAATTACAGTCCCCTTTTATTTATTTTTTTCTTAAATCGAAGGCAGAATACAACACAAGACAGGGGAAAAAAATAACAAAGGGAAGATCATACTCTGTAGGCTCTCGACATTTCCCTAGGCTTCAAGTCAAGTCCTACTCTAGCTACATGCCAACAGCTGAAGTCAATTTCACCCAGTTACTGGGAATGGGATTCTATGTTAGTAGGGACTTCATCCTGAACTGCTAAATCTCACGCTTGAAGGCTTGCTCCACCTACTTGAAATTGTCAGATGCCTCTGCAGCAACCCAAACTAATTGTTCCTAGACACTAGGTAGAACCTAAATCCTTGTTTACGTCCTCATTTGTTTGTTTCACCAAAGCGCCTAAGGCCTCTATTTGCTCTCAACCACCTGACTCCATTTAGGTTGATAGTAAGTATTTCCTCACCTCCACGCATTTTAAAGCCTTTCTAACACCTACCCCTGAAGAACATGCTTAAGGTGTACTCCTTAGTTTTCATTTTAGTTTTAAAGACAAAGCTACAAAATCCTAATCATCCATGCTAAACTCTTGCTACTTTCTTGTGGGTTTTGTTTGTTTGTTTTGTTTTTATTCTTCTTCCTCCTCTTCCTTCTTTTTTTTTTTTTTCTGGGAACAGAACTCACTTAAAAATATGCATGCAGACACAAGGGATTTTATTCAAAAAGATTGATTACTTGGGACGCCTGGGTGGCACAGCGGTTAAGCGTCTGCCTTCAGCTTAGGGCGTGATCCCGGCGTTATGGGATCGAGTCCCACATCAGGCTCCTCCGCTATGAGCCTGCTTCTTCCTCTCCCACTCCCTGCTGTGTTCCCTCTCTCGCTGGCTGTCTCTCTCTCTCTGTCAAATAAATAAATAAAATCTTTAAAAAAAAATTGATTACTTACTATTCTCTGGACCTAGGGTTTCCAAACTTTTTTGATTGCCTACTTCACAAGTGAAAACATTTGACATTCTATAATGGACATTTATTTTTATGCTCCCTCCATACATGTACTTCTATATAAAATACTGTAAAAAAATTCATAAAAATAGACTGGAAACTGATATATGTATATAATATATATGTAATATAACAAATTCTAGCCTTTGTTGGTACATATCCCTCAAGTAATGACACACCACTTTGGTGACCAGTACGTTAGTCTAGCAGTTTTTAAACTCTAGCACTTACAAGCCTTGTTCAAACACAGATTCCTAAGCCTATCACAGAGCTTCTGAGTCTGGAGATCTGGGACAGCACCCATAAATTTCTATAAAGCTTCCAAATGTTGGGCCACACTTTGAATAATATACCTCTGATCTATATAGAACAATTTTTTGATCAATTCATTCCAAGTCTAGGTTCATTTTTAATGTAGTCTTTTATGTAGACCCAAAATATAGGACTTGGATCCGTTTGGCCCAGATTGTATATATTAGCCACCATGATTGTTTGTTTTCTCTCTTCCTTTTGAGAGCTGTTTTCACACATCTAAATAAATATGCATTAAAACTTTTCTCAGCTCAACTGAAGAAAAGGCCATCTGATTTCAGTGAAATGTAGTTCCTGAAATGCAACTTTGCTGTTCTTTACCCTGAAAAAAACTAGAGGCAAATACTATGGAAGGGTTATCTGGAAATAACCTACAGATTTATGAATTAGATTAAAGTATAATGAATAGCATAACATTTAAATTCAGTTTGATGCCTTCCAAGTAATTTGAAAAGATTTTGACCTTAATAAGTTGAACATTCTGTGAAATACTGTTTACATTTCCTGGAAACTTGCTCATATAATCAATTTGCTTAGCAAACTTTTAGGTCAAGGACAATGCAAAGAAAAATGAAAGCCTGAGGTGTGCAGGGATTCCCAATATGTCCTGGGCTAGTGAAATTTTATATTATTTTTGATGATGTGAACATACCCAAACTTTATAAGCCTTAAGATCTAGAAGAGCCTTTCTGCACTAAAAATCATCTACTTGATTATCCATTTGTTCGTTTATTCAACACTTTATTGTGTGCCCATAATAAACCAGATACTGTGCCATGCAGTTGTGATATAGCCATTCCTTAGTAAAGAATGATACAAATACATGTAAAATTATAACTATTAAATGGGCGGCAAGGAAAGGTATTAAATGATGCTATGAAAGTGCCTAGGGGGAATGACTTAATTGTCATTCTTTCTAACCTAGTGGCTTGCTCTTACGTATTTGCTTTATGAATATATGAATATATCAGTGTATGATTGAAGGACAGACCATCAGATTCAACAGACACACAGTGGTTATTCAGGACCACTGGATATTGTAGTTCCCAGAAGGCCCCCAGGAATAAATAATATGGCAATAGGATAGGCTGAGAGAATGGTTGGAAACTTTGGGCCAGCAATTGAGTAGTTGTATTTAGTTTAATTATTAAATAAAATAGTTTAAGAATGGTGTTGAATAACTTCCTCGCCAGGCAGATCCTGATTCTTATGGCTGTTATTGCCAGATCTGCCAAATTTTTTCTCTGCGTGACTATGCCCTGCCAATTTCCCAAGTAAGCAAACTGTCCTTGCCATTTTGAAAGGTTGACTGTTCTTAGCCTCCTTTTCCTAGTCCTCATACTGATGAAGTCCTTACCCTACACACAAACAACCTCTTGAGGATCCTTCAGGTTTTAGCCTGCTATGTGCACAGAAGACATTATTACTCTTAATTTAATAACAGAGTAACATTTTCATACTAATCAGAGACTTGCTGGCCTTAATTACTACATATTATTCTGTGGGAAGGAAAAAAAAACCCACTCAAACAAATTTTAAAATAAGATGTTAGCAGGAGTGTGATAAGTGTTTCATTCTTAGCTGCTGGTCTGCTAATAAAGTAGGTTTATTGTGGATATCCTCACAATATTTTCATTTATATTTTAAACCAGACCTCAGTATAGGACTTTTTCTGTTGAAATAGATATTCATTGAAATTGATTCTCTTTTCCCATCTTCTTGCAAAAAGAAAAATATATTAACATTGCTTTTCTTAAGGAAACCACCTTTAAAAAAAGTTATTTGCAGAATGTGGTTTATGCTTTAAACTGTGTCTCAGATTCCTAAGCCTAGCTCACTTTGTTATGATCACTTACCAGGTTTGGTAACATCCATCATGATAGAGATTAGCAAGTTTATGCAAAACAAAGAAAATAAAATATAAAGCCTGATTAATAAACAAGCAGACTTTGATTTCCCCTGATATTTCTCCTTTCTTTCAGTGTAGTTTGGGAAAGTAAAAAGTGACATTTTCTTTGTGGAAAACTTACTAGAAAAAAATGTACAAACTTTGAGGTGTGTGTATCTGCTGAATTGTTCTTCACAATAACTATATTCTGATGTCACATACGTTTAGCAAATTTTTCTGAGATAGCTTTAAAAAGAATAAAACTTTCTGGCTAGTGTTTTTCCCCTGATAAATTTTTAATACAATATATAAGAATTTTTGGTAGAAATCTCAGCTTTTACAGATTTTAGTCAGTAAGGCCATCCTTTACTCTCCAAACCCCGTGGGAATTAATACTGTGGCTCAGGATTCCAATGCTGTTAATCTGGGTGATACTATCCTGTGGTACTTAAAAATGAACCATGAATGCTAATTATTAGAGCAAGGTGGTAAAGAAAGAAGAAAAAATCACAATACTTTCTATTTGTTGATCTCCTATCTTTGGACAATTACTATACCATAACTGATGACTGAATCATTGAAATATTTTAACTCGAAACCTCACTCTACTTCATTCTGTTTCAAACGTACAAATTGCATTTCAAAACCAACATGGATCTACTCTTTTCTTAGAACTCTGCTGGAGTATAGAAAGGGGAAAAAGTACCACTGATGAAACAATCTATAAACCCACACAGAAAAACTGTTAAAAACCTCCAGTAGTTTGGGGAGCAAATATTAAGTTATACGAAGATATGAATAATAACCATGATTAAAATTCACCTAATGCTTGAAGTACTCCTAAATATAGGTCATTAGCCTGGTGTTGCTGGTGTGTAGGGCATATGTTAGATTGCATGTTTCATTGAGATGTGAGGGTGTTCTTGAGAGGACATCTGCCAACCCTTTTTTTGCCAGGATCAATTCCCCTAACCTAAATGACCAGGAGGATGCCTCCTTCTTTCTTTTCCAGTTCCAGCCTTGTTTCTCCTGAGACTGGTTATTTCACAGCCTTATTTGATAAAGGAAAATTATTTTTCAGTCAAAAGAAGCAAATAAGTGTACTCTTCTAATAGGGCATAAAATTCTAAAATTTTTATTGATGCACTCTCTTGGAAAAGTTTGAATTTGGAATTAAAAGGGGCCCCTTTCTTCTTTATTCTGAGTGTTTATGTGGAAAAAGAGGCCATTGCTGAAAGACCAACTAAGAAACAGTGATTTCAGGTAGATTACCCCTCCTGATAAGGAATTCTTTCTTGTCCTTGTTATGGTTTCAAAATGTATAGTTGGACCAAACTCAGTTGTCCTATTAGCTCAAGGTACGGTGATGCATGCCTTTCCTCCCATGTGGCTTAAGGCTATAGTTATGGGATGGACTGTGGCATGAAAACTCCTAATTTACTATAACAGACAGGAAAGGGAGTGAGGAGACAGACAAATAATCTAGAGACTGCATGAGGGAAGCCATTTTTAGTCTAAGTATGTGTGTGAAAATGTACATTCTTCAAAAATAATAATTACATAGTTTATTCTAGAGCTAGATTGAACTTTGTTCTCTCACCAAAGTAGACCTCAGTTTATGTCCCCATGACACTAGCATGATCCAAATGATTGACTTGATTTTTTTTTTTTAAGTGTTCATCCAATTTTGGCTTCCCCTAGATATCGATTATGTTAACACATGCTACAGAAGAGCAATTATGGCACCATTTAGTAAAGATAATTTCTGGTCGGGGCTTCTCCACAAATACTGATAAGAGTCCTGAGAAGAAGGTGCATTTAAGTCTGTCCATTAAAGAAACAAACTCTTGGCAGTAGGCTCACCTGGAAGATTTCATTAATATGATTTCATAAGCGCATTTTGTCAGTCATACAGAAACAGACACAGTCTAGGTCTCCTGATTTTATCCATGTATATAAAACATAGGCTCATCTGCTAATTTGCAGCTGTTGATCATTTCGTGCTTGACAATGAACCTGGAAAAATCAACTTTTTATTCTCAATTGAAAAGTTCACCTATCCCCCTCAATGTCTGACCTATCTTTCTTAAGTGTGTCCATAACACTTACGGTTTGGGGAGCTTTTTAACTTTAGATTTAATTGTAAACTTCATCAGACAATAGATAAAATATTGCAGTTTTCCCTTTTGATTATGATTTTAGTTCTATATACACAAGACGTTTGTATATGGAAATGCAAAGTACATTTCAATTCTTCAAAAACTGTAGTAGGATTGCTAGTTAGGTTTGTGGCCTCAAAAATCAATCTCAATATTTATGATGAGTTTGATTGATTTTTAGTTTAAATAAAAGATTCCATTTGAAAATGATCAAAAAAGCCAACCTTCATGGAACTAAATTATTCCTTATGGAGAACTCAAATATAATTATTGAGAATGAATATCTTTTTAAAGTTACTTTCTTAGATATTTACAGAGATACACACATGAATAGAGGTCACCATCTCTAAGTTTTTCAGCTAACTCCTAGAATCTACCATGTCAAAATGTCTCCCCAGAAAAATAATCACTTGTATTACTCACATTGATGGCCCAAAAATGGTCTGAGGAGACCCCTATTTAATATATAAGAGTGTAAGCCTATAGCTCTAAGCCCTAATTTGAATAACATTAGAGGGCACCGGATGATGCAGTCAGTTAAGACTCTGACTCTTGATTTCATCTCAGATCTTGATCTCAGGGTCATGAGATCGAGTCCTGTATTGGGCTCTGCACTCAGCAGAGGGTCTGCTTAAGACTTTCTCTCCCTCTCCCTCCACCCCTCTACCTTGTGCTCACACACATGGCTGCACTCTCTCTCAAATAAATACATCTTTTTTTTTTTTTAAAGATTTTATTTATTATTTATTTGAGAGAGAGAGAGAGAGAGCATACAAGCAGGGGGTGGTGATGGAGGGGCAGAGGGAGAGGGACAAGCAGACTCCCTCCTGAGCAGGGAGCCAGACATCCAAGCCAAAGGTAGATGCTTAACCGACTGAGCCACCCAGGCACCTCTAAATATAAAAATCTTTTTAAAATAATATCAAATTTAGTTTACTACAGTGTGACTTTAGATCATATGTTTTTTACCATGAAATGACAATGAAATGTATAACAGGTTTATTAAAGAATCTACTCATTGGGGTGTAAATATGAAATGGTTTACATTCTCTCCTCTATCTGTCTGCATACTGGACACAGAAAAGCTTGGCTCCATTTAAATTTTTCTCAGTAATTTTGTTTACAAAACAACCTCATACAGTAATTAATACTGAGTTCTCTTTATTTCAAAATATTTCACTAAAAAAAAAATCTCAAGCTTAATTTAATGCTTCTCTCCTCCCATAGTGTTGATACTTAGAGAAAAGGAGGGAAGGCAGTCTTACACCTCATCCTTCTTTCTCTTGGAAGAGAGTTTAACAAGTATCTTTTCAAGTAGTTCCATTGAAATCAATGTGGTACTTTCTTGTTCCTTCTGAGGCCCACAAAGTGCTGAGATGGTATGCAATTTGCTCTGTTTTTATCTTAGGCTACACTATAGTCCTTTCAAACTTAGTTGGAAATGACTAGCCAAGAGACCTAGGCAAGAAACAGATAAGAATTTTTACATTCAGTTTATCTCTCAACTCCTGGGGACATATGTAAAGTATTCCCTTATTTTCCATTGTGGAGTTGGAAGATCTGAAAACAATGATGTGCTATCCTCCTAATTTCTCAGATTACTCTTTCAAGAACTGCCTCTCGGTATTCCATTCTGGGGTTCCACAGAATGAAACCCACTATTCAGCTAGGGACTAACATGTCGGTGCCCTGCGTTGTAGGAGCTTCTGTTCTTTATGAGTGACTCTTAGAGTCTTGCTCATTTGTCCGTCATACAGTTCACCCATTTTTCAGTTTTCCCAGTGTTCCTGGGGTATTGACTTGGGCAGGAGAAGAGGAGTATGTCCTCCGAAGGAATGGCCCTCCCTAACTCTCTGACCTTAGAATTGGGTACTTAAAGACTTTTTTTCTTAGCTTTGGTATTTAACTGTAATTCCTAGACAATACAGAAAGTCCCAGTCAGCAATTGATTCAACAAGTTTCTGTAAATCAAACATAAAAGAAAAACTATTTCCAGAGAATAACAGAAACTTAAGTGTATGTAGACATAAATCAATCAACTGAAAAAAATGTTAGAGTTAATTGTTTTTGTGAAACTCTTTTTGCTCTTTGTTGTTGTTATTGTTGTTTTCTGAAAGGAATTTTTGCCTGCTTCCACTACTAGAAAGATTTTTTTATGTATTTCAGCTTTCATATTAGTTCTCTTAGTCCTCTTAAATTAGAAAGGAATTGAGTTTTTGTTTGTTTGCTTGTTTTGTACATGTACAATTGTTTCAATACCCTTTATTGCAAACATTGTTCTTTCTCCATTGAATTACTTTGGTGCCTTTGTCAAATATCAACTGGTCATGTACGGATGGGTCTATTTCCAAATTTTCCTGTTTCATTAATATGTTTGTCTCTCCTTATGTCACTCTCCTGATTACTGTAGTTTTATAGTAAGTTAAAATCAGAGCTCCTGAGAACTTGTCAAATTTATTGTTCTGCTGATTCCTTAAGATTTTACACATAAACAACTATGTTTTCTACAAATTGAAGAAATAACTTATCTATTTAAATTGAATTTTTTTTGTTTTGTTTTGTTTTGTTTTCCACATTGCATTGATTAGGGCCTAAAAATGTTGAGTATAAGTGAAAAGAGCAGATACCATTGCCTTGTTCACAGTCTTCAATATTTTATCACTAATATGTTAACTGTAGGTTTTTTAAAATGTTCTTTATCAAATTGAGGATGTTCACTTCTATTCTTAATTGCGAAAGATTTTTATCATGAAAGGCTGGTGAATTTTGTCCTAAGAATTGCTTCTCTTAATTCCACAAATTTTGATATGTTTTTATTATTCAGCTAAGGTTTTTTAATTTTCCTTGTGGTTTCTTCTTTGAGCTATGGGCCATTTTAGTTGTATAATGCTTATTATAAATACTTGGGAGTTTTCTTGATATATTATTATTGATTTTTAATTTTATTCTATTTTGGTCAAAGACTATATTCTATAAGATTCCAATCCTTTAAAATTTATTGAGACATGTTTTATGATCCAGGATATATTTTCTGTTGATGACTAATCCATGTATACATGTATATTCTTCTAGTTATTGCTAGGTCAAATTGGTTGATATTGTTTAAATCTTCTATATCTTTTTTGTTTGTTTTCTTGTCTACTTTTTAAATCATTTATTGAAAAAGGAATATTAAAGTCTTCAACTATGATCATGGATTTGTACAGTTTTCCCTTTTGTTGTCAGTTTGTGCTTCAGGTAATTTAATGCCTTGCTATCAGATGTATATACATTTAGGATTATATTATCCTCTTGATAAATTCATCCTTTATTATTATGAAATTATCTTTCTTATCTCTTTTAATTTTGTTTTGAATTGTTTCTTTTTTAGATATTAATAGAGCCACACAAGCTTTTTATTCTTACTGTTTGCATCGTATACCATTTTCTACCTCTACTTCCAACCTGGTTGTGTTTCTCTATTTAAAATGTAGCTTTTATAAACATCATATAGTTTGTTCTGGTGTTTTTGAGCTGATGTGACAATATCCGCCTTTTAAGTGGAATCTTTAGCCCATTTGCATTTATTGTGGACATTGACATTGCTTTTGTCTATCATTTTGAATTTTGTTTGTAACACAAATTATTATTTTTTCTGTTCCTTATTTCCTTCTTATTTTGGGTTAACCAAGGATGTATTTCTATCGTTTTTTATTGGATTTTACTTATATTGGTTTGTATTTTAGGGGGAGAAAGGAGAGAGAAAGAGAGAGAGGGAGGGAGAAATAGGGAGAGATTTTCTTTAACAGTTTAAGATCTGTTTAAAGATATATATTAGAGAAGTCCTAAAAGAAGGGGGATAATCTTCTCATTTCACTAAATTATAGAGCATCCTGGAGGGAGTTTGGAAGATATGAGAAGGAAAGGAGGTAGGGGAAGTTGGCTGGAGTGGACAGAGGAAGAAGCTTGGTTAGAAGAGACTGAGAGCAGAAAGGAAAAGAGGAAAGAGAATGAGAGGGAGCTGTCATCCCTGGAAAATGAATCAGCCGGCTACTTTTCTTTCTTATTTGTCTAAGAAGTATAATGTAGCCATTAAGAGATAGTCTCTACTTATAGATTGTCTAGGTTGGAAATTTGGGTTTTAAATAACCTCTCTAAGCCTCAATTTTCACATCAATAAAGTGCTGTTTATTTTACCTAACTCATGGTTAAATGAGTTAATAAATGTGGAGGACTTGAACAATGGCTGCCCTACAGAGAACACTGCATAAGCTTTAAATTTAATTATTATTTTTACTTTATAATTGTTCTTGTTGCCAAAGCAAGAGGGAGAGAGGGGGGAGTCATGAGATTGGGTGCATACGTTGTGGAAAATTTCAGTAATCCCCTTGTTTCCTCTGTATTTTAAATCTGTTTGTTATTTGCACTCAGTAAACAACAAGAATAAACCACTTTGTTGAAGTTCCACATTGTTTTAAGCCAGAAGAATTCTGAGAGCACAGCTTCTCACATTCTACATTGACAAAACATACTAGATCCATTCTGGAAGAGATTAGAAATACACATTTAAGGTAATCTCAAGGATAAGAAGTCATGGAAAAACTGCATGCACTAAGTAATTTATGATGGGTAGGGAATTTTGACAATAGGGCACTTCTGTGATACTTGATGATAACTTTTTATGTTTTTTCTTGTGGATTAGCTGAGAAATAAGGATAAGCATGGAGTATATCCAATTTATAACTTGTAGAACTAATCTAAATGAAATGGACAATATTTAAAACTGTTCGCTATAAAATAATTAACTAAAAATTGAGAAGTCAACTCTTACTGACAAAATGAAGTTTTGCAAAATTTGGCCTGGGAAATAATTGACTTCATAAAAATAATCACCACAAAACATATTTCAGATTAACTAAATTTATGACCGTAGAAGTTTGATTTAGACAAAATAAAAGTTTTTATGGACCAACTAAAATTCTTTATAAAATAATAGCGCATTGTATTACTCCCAGTGATATTAATTAATTTAAGTCAATAGTAAAGACTTAAGTGTAATGTTTAAAAAATTTATCGAGAAAGTAAATTTATGTAATATACCTTGCTGTAGAAAATATGTTCTTGATTAAAAATTCATCCATGTTATAATTTTGATTTAAAAATTTATATTCACAAATGTGGAGTCGCACTATTGTGGTGTTAAAATAATGGGGTCGGAATCTCCTGGACTCTCCTTATCTATAAAAAAAGGATAATGTAGTTGTGCTTTCATCACAAAGATTTTATGAAGTGGTTCTCAAACTGTAATGTACATTAGAGTCACCTGGAGGGCTTATAATTTGGGGGATTAGGGTTTTTCTATTTCCAACAAATTCCCAGGCAATTCTGATACTTCCAGTCTGGGGACCACATTTTGGGTTCCCCTTCCTCATGCCATTTTTGTGAACACTGGCTTTTGTACTCTCTTCTAACAGCCAATACCTACATCTCTTTGTAAAAGGACTGGCCTCAAGTTTCAGCACCCCACTTTGCCTCTCACAAAGGAATTTTTATCCCCCCCCCCCAGATGGCCCTTAACCACTGCTGCAGGTGCCAGAGTATAAATACTACACATCTCTGAGCAAGACTCCACTGAATTGTGCCTACGCTGTCTTTAGGTGTGCCCTGTGGGATAGAGTCAAAGTTATTTTTACTGGACACTTGGCAAGAGAAGTTTGAGGAGTGTTAGGGACAAAAGCTTGTCTGGAGTAGGTTCAAGAGAGATTGGGTGGTGACAAAATGAGAAACAGTTATGAACACCTAAGACATTTGGCTATAAAAGGGAGCAGAGAAATCAAGCAGTACTTGGGGGTAAAGTGGAGTAGAAAAGAGCGTTATTTTTTTATTTTATTTTATTTTTTTAAGATAAGAGCTATTGTAGCATGTTTGTGTGCTGATAGGAACGATTCAGTAAAAGGAGATAAAATAAGGATAGAGAGATTGTATATTCAGAGAAGCAAAGTCCTTGAGTACCTGAGAGGGGATTGGATTTGATAAACAGGTGGATGGTCAGCTTTATATTGGAGGGTCAATGTATTCTCCATTAATTTTGAAAGACTCTTCTGTCATCTCTCACATTTTATTAGTCCCAAAGCTCTGCCAATTCTCTCCTCCTAACATTTTCCCAAACTGCCTGCCCTTTCTCTGCATTCCCACTGTCACGTTCTTAGTTGAAGCACTCCATAATTTGTCACTTCGACTTCTGCACATGCTCTTGCTTCCAGCCTTGCCCCTTTCCAGTCCCTTCTCCTATACCACCAGCAGCCATTTTTGTAAGGTACAATCAGAGCATCTCCCACTCCAGTTCAAAATTCTTCATCCACTCTCCTACTGGATGAAATGTTGCATTCGTTGGGTCAATATACAAAGCCTCTGATGGTCCAGTTTCATCCCTGACACTCATGTTGCAGCCCTTTGCAATCATGCAATAATGAGCTTCATGTAGTTTCTATAAATGTGCCATACAGTCCAACATCTCTGTCTTCATATTTTTTGTTTCTTTTTTTCATAATGTTCCCCTCCACCTGCCTGTCTGGCCAATTCCTGTATCCCCTTCATATTTCACGGCAAACATTACTCTTCTGTATTCATTAGTTAAATGAATACAGTTATGATTGAATGCATAATTGGTATTAATTATGACACCTCATCCAAATGCTCCATTTCCTGTGCTGAAACTGCATTTCCCAATTTATGGATTGAAAAATTTGCCTCAGAGATTGGTAGGTGACTATGTCATGCCAAGGTATGCATCAGACTTCAGCTGGCCAGTGATCAATTTACACTGAAAAGTAAACACAAAATTATATTGAGGAAGTTCTCCCCTTAACTTTCTGCCAATGGGTAAAATCCATGGACTCAGCAATTCCTGGAAAGACTTCCCTTACCTTTGCAAGTCAGCCTGCCCCGCCAGTTGCTTAGGGGGAGAGAATGATCATTAGAGAGAATGGGGATGGCATAATGCCTGAAAACATTTGAAATTAAGATTGTGAGGGAAGGTGGAGATTTTGCTCTAATTTCTACTTATGACTTACTTTGGTATGTGTTGAATAGGGAAAGTTCTACCTGTTCATACCAGCATCCCCAGCAACAGTTTTATGTGAGATCTGGAATAATAATTATCATGACGAAAAGGAAGTGCTATGTAGCTGAAAAGAGCACAGTCAGAACAGATCCCTTTTTGTTCAACTGATGTGCAGTTTCACATTCCCTGAAGGATCTTGGGGTAGGGCATGGGGACATCTAGGACTATTGCCCTGCAGATGCGATGATAATGGATCTATAGAAAGGGAAAGCTGGCGTATAGCTCTAGAGGTAACTGGAGAATCAGAAGAGCATGCAAAGAGTTGAGAAAGCAAGACCAGAGAAGAGGCATGTTGGGGAAGCGCCCAGACCACTGCAAAACTTGCCAACTGCCAACAAAAGTGACAGCTCTAATATGTGAGCTCGTAAATGTTGTAGGGGGAACCAGTGAGGATTTATTTGAAAACCTTCTCAGGAGCGCCTTTTTGCCGAATAGTAACATTTTTATAAAAATGGTTATGAAGCCACCCTCTGTCATGATTGTACTTTCCTGGAAAAAAAAATTGGGGGGGTTTGTTTTTTAAGGTTTTTAAGGTTTGGTTTTTCAGCTTCTTTGTCTTTAATAGTTAGCCGTGACTGCCACTTTAAGAAATGTTTTTGCTGTTACTGCTCCATTTTAATCTTTCACTTTGTATTAACAAAATCAAAACCAGCACAATTAGATACCTCCTGATTCTGATTTGTTTTAATACTAAGAGAATGTTTGAAATGGCACAAGCGGTGGGGGAAATATTTCAAGCTGTGGTGGCTGCAACATTGGAGTTCTAGAGGCAGACATCAAAAGATAGCTTGAAAGACAGACCAAAAACATTTAAACCAATAATTCTTTACATTTGTGTTTTTATTTTATTGTAGTCTTCACAATGAAAGCAAGAGGATTGGGAAGAGAGAAAAGGATGCTTGTAAGCTCATTTTAGTTGTGCAATTTAAAATGAAATCAAAAGGGCTTTCTCCTTTGCTTTCAAAATCGACAAGCAAGCCGTAGATCTGTAACTCAAAAAAATTAGTGACTAGAATATATGTGCAACAGTCAGTGCCCAACTCTCTCAAGTTGTTGGAATAAATGAAAAAGAAAATGAGCAAGATTTAAGAAGCAGGATTATAATTAAGCTGCATTGATCCAAACACCCACCTCTTCTGTTTGTATATTGGACATGATCGAAATGCTAGAAACAAAACCGAGGAGAGAGATCTGCAAGTGATAGTAATTTGGCCACAGAGGGAGATAAATGAATAAATGAGCCTTTGAAACATCACAGAGGTCAGAATTAGCAAGAAATGTTGCAGTTGTACACATGTGAATTGTAGTATCAGAGTTATGGAATATCTAATGACTTGATTACTCATTCCTTTTATTATTACTATTATTTTTAAGTCTCCTATCAATAACATTTCGTAGCCTGGAAATGTTACCTTTGTTCTTATTTCATGTTGAATCTGGCAGTTAAGTAGGCATTCTACTGTGTTACACAGCCTCAGTGCCTTCAAGGAAGAATTTGTTTACGTGAAATTTGGGTGGCTATGGTGTATTAGGTTTTTCTCTCACCATTCATTTAGGTAGATTTTCAGTTCATTGAAACACATAAGTGCTGGTTTCCTATAAAAGCCTCTTAGATTCCTTTTATGGAAAAAAAAAAAAGAGAGAGAATAACCTCTGGGCATGGTGAGAAATTTTGGAATTCTGTTCTCTGGGTGATAAAATAGTGAATTGAATTGATGTATCAAACATCAGCCACCCCACTCTCCTTCCCTCCACCACATCTCTTATCAGTTCTATGTCCTCCCCTCCCCATCTTCATATATGGGGGCAGGGAGGGGGCAGAGAGAGAAATTAAAAGAACAAAGCCCACTAGGGGACATGTTGCCTTAGTCATTGAATTCACAGTGGCCCTGGAAATAGTGTTCTATATCTAAGAACACTTACCTTTATACTGTATATTACTGTAGAGAGATTCAAGAGTTGCCCTGCGAAAGCTCCCTCGTATTATTCTTTTGAGGTATTAGAGTCAAAGGAGGCACCTGAATTTTCGGAGTTGTAACCAGATGCACCCCACACTCCCCTCACCCCTACCCCCAGCCTCTGCCATCCAACCAATATCTGAACAAGGCAGCTGGAAGTTTCTGGTAAATGGAATATTTTTTTTTCTGTTTCATATTATTAAATCCAGAACATTTTCATTTGAATTTTATAAAAAGACTGGAGTGAGCATTTCCTTTAAAAGGTTCCAGAATGGGCTAGTTTGAATGTCAAAACCTTTCTCTGCTTATCAAGCATTTAACCATGATAAAGGATCGGCTTTTAAGTCCCTGGGCCAGCATACCTCGGTGATGCACAGGAACTTTAAATAGCAGGAAAGTAATCTTCCAGTTCCACTGAGACAAAATTTCTAAGAGAAAGGATGGGGATTTTAAGCTACTGATAGCAGCTCTGGGCTGGTTGGAGAGGGAGAGACAATAGAAGTGTAGGACCACAAAGAAGGCTAGCTGTTTCTCCAGGAGGAAAGAGTAGCCAGAAAGCATTTTGGGTCAAAATTTCCAAAGGTTAAATTACTCTGTGTTGCCTTTTCTGTCCTGTAGCTTTGTGAATTTTGATATATTGCTCAGAGGTTTTCTATCCTTAATTCTAGCCTGACCGTACAGTTTAGGGTGGGGTGGTGTCTACTTTGTAATACAGGGGGAGTTAAATCAATCATGCTTTTAAAGCGATTTCCTGAACATGCACTCGGATCACCTATCATCCGGTGTGTTTGTGAAAATGATTGTTGTCAAGGAAAACATTTGATTTCTAACCAAGCAAAGCAAGATGTATTGAGTTTAGTAGCCACTAAAATTAGATAGTGCTGGAATTTCACAGGCTTAGAAATTTGAATACTTTTAAATATCCTACAGCTTTTCTCCTAAAATGTCATGTCTCCTCCACGATGGAGTGAAATACAGAGAAAGCCTTTAAACAGCATTAGGTTATCTTATATATTTTTGTTTAAATGTTGAATATTATCCTTTACAAGGGCGAGAATAACAAAAGCTGCAATCACTTACAAGGTCTCCCTACCTGCACGGCACTGTGCTTTGCACTTTATTAAACAATTGCCTTAGGTAAATATTACTATACTTATTTCACAAATAAGCAACTGAGATTTGCAATGTTTGAGCAACTTGTCCAGCCTAAATGATTCCAAATCTAAACTCTGATCTGTCTCTGTTATTCTGCCAGGGTTTTGCTCAATTTATAGCTAGGAGATTCACCTTAATGGATCCTTGAGAAAACTTCATCTCCCTTAGCACCCCCCCCCCCACTGCCATTTGTCTTGATTTGCTTAGCCATGAAGAACTCAGACAGAAATGCCAAGAAAACAGTGTCTAGGTCATTTATTGGCAGCTATGGTTTTGGTTTACTGCTTCCTGCTACTCACCCTTCCGCTTCTCCAAAGACAGCCAGTGGGTTCTGGCACTTACTCTTCTTTCCTAGTTGCTCTGATGCTCTGTGATTGAAACTAGCAGCTCCATGGTGACCGGGAAAAACAAACGAGCCCCATAGCCCATACCAGCCCTGGGAGCACTTACCGAACAGATTTTGAAAAGCAGTGAACTCAGTTTAGCTCCAGAGTTCCATCTGGAAATTGGCACTGATAGTAATATTAGCCGCATGTCCTGCCTGCCTTCCACCCAAGTATTCTGCAGCACCAGGCAAATGTTCAGTTGCTCTGGATTTCTCTCAGAAACATGTGAGCATTATGATATTATGATGCTTATTTTACTGACGGGGACTCCCAGGCTCACAAGGAGAAGTTACAATGCACATATTCCCATCTCAGGGTCAGTTGACTACAGAACAGAATTGGAAGGGCGTTCTTGCTTCAAAAATATACCCAGTTAAAGAGGGTTTCAAGGATCTATGTTTGGTTTAAGAGAATTTTGAAGCCACAACTGGAAGAACAAGGAAATATGAAAGCCTGTCTAAAATGTGATGTGAATTTGGGTCCTTAACCAAGAAAAGAGATGCCTCAGAATAGAAATACTAGTGTATCTTATTTTTATTTAACAATATCCTTCCCATTAGCCTAGAAACACATGAACACAAAACATGTACAAATCTGCAAAGCCTTCTGAGTTTTAGAGAGAGAATGAATTGCTCTGGAAGTAGATTTGAAAGGGAGTAAGCTAGGATCCCTCTAGCTATATACATAGATTGATCACCTCCTAGCTATATAGGAGTTGTGGAATATTGAGGAACCCATCAAGGTATTTTTCTGGTACTATTTTATGAAGGTAATCTTTGTTTTCCCATGCTGTTCCTTGAATTTTCTAGAGATAAGATTAGGCTCTAAGATCAGGGTTTTTTCCTGGGCTCTAGGAAGCTTCCCAGTAGCCTGGCATGAGGTGGGCAGAAAGATTAAATGATCTTGTGACATCTTTGGGAACTAGATGTAAAGGACTAAGTTCTAGAAGGTAGAGAAGTAAATAATAAATCTCACACTTTTTGAGTGTTGACTATGTTTAATAACTAATTGAATAAAATCAAATGAAACATCAATGATTCATTTTCTTTTACCTGGATATAAATATTCATATTTAGTATCAAAGCAGGATCAAAATTTAAAATTTTCTCCAGGTTCAACTGAAATTATTTTCTTCTTCCTGCCATTAAAGATCCCTGAAATGCAAGAAACTCATACACTTAGTGAAATGGTTTCCAAACATTTTTCCTCAAGTGCTGCATCCTAAAAAAATTTTTAAGACTACATCCCTAATGTTTGAATATTTATAAAGTACATTCAGAACAATAGAAAAATTAAAGGAAGAGATAACAAACATTTTAAGATAAATTTTATTTTACTTAGTAATGATGCATTGTTAATGAGAGTAGATGTCAGTTTCCAATAGACAATTTCTTTTGCTGATGTCTTTATATCAGCCATTACTGTTTGAATGACTTAGTATGCAGGCAAGGAGTTTTTCTTAAGAATAGGGGACATGCTAGTGCTGGCATTTTCTTATTTTCTTAAATTTATGTGTTTTTAATACCACATTCATTTCATAGCTTCTTTGTAGGCATTCTTTCAAGGCACTTGTTTATTTTATGAGTTCTTTTTGAAAATGAAATTACATAGTTCATAGTCACAGTATACAGAGAGCAAACAAGGGAGGTACCACATCAGGCCTTCCACACTGTGTGCACCTCATTTTGCCTCAAGAGACACAGGGTGACTTTTTTTTTTCCCCTATGAGCTGAATGAATAGCAATACAGAGATCAATTAAGAACATGAGTGTTAATCCATACATACTTTAAATATTAGTAAAGCTTAATTTCTTTTTTTTTAATTAGATCTTTTTTTTTTAAAGGTTTTATTTACTAATTTGAGAGAGAGAGAGCACAAGCAGGGGGAGAGGGAGAAGCAGACTCCTCTCTGAGCTGGGAGCCTGACCTGGGGCTCGATCCCAGGACCTGGAAATCATAACCTGAGCCGAAGGCAGATACTTGACCATCTGAGCCACCCAGATGCCCCTAAATTGGGTTTTATGTGTACACACACACACGTAGTGTAACTACGTATGTTTTTGTTCCACATCTCAATAGTTAATAACTTTCACACCCACTCTGAGGAGCAACATCCCGCTTTGGAGACCACTCACTAAATGTAAGGACAATAATGATATCAGTAATAGTATATATAAAACAACTACTGTTTAATGAATACTTCCTAAGTGCCAAGAACCGAGCTAGGCAATTATATAAATTCAATTCTTAGAATATCCTCAGAAAGTGGTTTTATTTTTTTCCCCAAAGATTTCATTATTTATTTGAGAGAGAGTGAGGGGGAGCGAGCACAAGCAGGGTGAGGGGCAGAGGAAGAAGCAGACTCCCCTCTGAGCAGGGAGCCCCATGTGGGGTTTGATCCCAGGACTCTGGGATCATGACCTGAGCCACCCAGGTGCCCCAGGAAGTGGTTTTATTACTGAGGCTTAACAAGAGAATAATTAGGCCCAGACTGGTTGAGTGACTTACCCAAGGTATTACAGGATTTAGTGTCTGAGCAGGACCAAAATATCTTGTAATCCATGAGACTGTATTTGTTCTGAGAAATAGAATTTAGCTGAGAATATGTCTCTTCCCTACACAGAATTTTCTTCAATGGAGCATCATTTTTATGTGATATCTGAGTCAGGAATACTGATCCTTCTAAATCCGCCCAACTCCCTGGTGCAGTTGGAATTCCCTTTTAATTTCACCATTAAAGAAATGGTAACATCCAGACTGACTCATTTTCATTACCATGTGAACAAGAGATCCCTGATCCACTCCTCCACTAAGAACTGAGGAAAAGTAGGAGCAGAGGCTTGGGGGTACTAAAGGTTGGAGGAAGCGCCAGAGAGCCTAAAAGGGCACAAGATGAAAGATTTGGATGCTTGAAGGCAATCTATGCCTATATCCCACTTTTGCCTCAAGCCAGATCTACAAAGCAAATATGTTGCAAATTCTATGTCCTTCGATACCCGTTTTCTCGTCCTGTGTTATTTGTCTTTCTGTGTAAACCTCTGGTCACCCTGGAATCTTGACTCTTCTCTTTCTTTTATCAAATGACCATCAGCCTGCTAGCTTCTGTGGTTCTGTGGTTTCTCCACTGTTTTCATCAAATTCCTCTTGCCCTTTTTGTCCCTTTGTCATCTGTCTATGGGAAGTGTTCTTCTAATTTTAGATTTAACTTAATTTAAATTTCCCACAAACCTGATATTTGTCTCACTTCACTTATAAATTATTTACCCTGGAAAGGCTGAATCATGAAACTGAAACTAAAAATAATGTTCTCTCATGTGTTGATTTTTAAATGGATACATAGATTATATTTTACTCCCTACATATTTTATTTTCCCTCCATTTGCCTTTGTGGATGTGACTCCCTGGTCCTTCAAATTATGATTGCGAGGGTATGACAGTCTCCACATTCATCTGCCAGTCATAGTTACTTTTTTCATTCGACAACTAGTGTTCAAATGATCTATTGTGGACCATTACATGGTAGACTCAGCAGTGGTATGTAATAGAAAGGCAAAACTTGCTGCTGTCAGGAACTTTTCTAGAGGTGATAGACAAGCCTATCACACAAAGCAAAGTCCACTGAGTGCCCTAAGAGGGGACCAAGCGCTTGGTTCCTGGGGAGGGAACGATCACATTTGATTGGGAAGATTGGATGAAGGTAGGATGGATACACCAGAGGTACTTCTTGTCATGGCTGCTTAGCTCTCCACAAACTCCCAAAACAAAGGGCCGCCATTTTCTATGTACTAACCCCTGGCTCTTGTCTTAGAAAGTTGGTCCAAAAAAAGGTAGATAGTTGATCTAAAGCTAGAGCTATAAGCATCTTTTCCCCCAAATTCTGTTATTTCAAACTGAGCAGCAGAAACTAGGAGTTGTTTGAAGGGGAACCATGCAATCCTGCAGGTAAGTACTCAGGCTCTCATACTAGTTTGAGTTCATTGCCTAGCTCTGCTACTGACTAGCACTGTAGTCTTGTGAAATTTATTTAACCTCTTTGTCTTTACTTTTTTTTTTTTTAAGATTTTATTTATTTATTTGACAGAGAGAGAGACAGCAAGAGAGGGAACACAAGCAGAGGGAGTGGGAGAGGGAGAAGCAGGCTTCCCACTGAGCAGGAAGCCTGATTCCGGGCTGGATCCCAGAATGCCAGGATCATGCCCTGAGCCGAAGGCAGACGCTTAATGACTAAGCCAACCAGGCACCCCCCTGTCTTTAGTTTTTTAATAATTTTTAATCATTTTAATTATTAAAGAAATATCTCCTGAACACCAGAGCTAGGTCCGTGAGGCAATCCCCACCCCCTTCATCAGGGAGTGGTCAATCATCAATTCCTTTCAAGGTCTCTCAGTTTTCTTTTCCATGGGGGGAAAAAAGTAACCTTTTTTGCTTAAGTTTTTCTGGATTGACTTTTTGTTGTTTGAAACTTAAAAAAAAAAATCTATATCAGCTAAGGCAGTGGAGTATATTTTGAAATCTCCTTTATTTTCTTTCTGGCTATTGCTATTGTTGTTTCTTGTGGTCATTTTCAGGACTTTGGAAAATTTTTTTTTCAATTTTCTCCACATTTTGGGTGTATATCCACATACATTAACAGAATGTGTTAACTTTATAAACTTTGTGACACAGATGGCAAAATAAAATAAAAAACAAAAAACAAACAGATGGCTGCAGATGACCTAAATCTGTAACGGAAACTTATGCATGTGTATGTATATGGTGACCACATTCTATATATCATTCAAAATTGGAAGTTTCCTTATGCTGCACTTCCATGGAAGCTGTACATTATGCAGAAAGGAGAATACATATGATGTTCAGAGTGATCCACATACAACTGCTTTTGAAAAGTGGTAAGGAGATATGGCTATAGGATGAAAAATAGCAGATAAAAAATAGTTGATTTACGTACACACACCTGCACAGCACACATGTACATATCATCAAATTAAATCAACCCCATAGTTATTCTGATGGAGTTGTATTGAAATACGTGGTTATTGTGTTTGTCCTAGAAAACACACCGTCAGTAAATAGTTACACAAGATCTTATTAAGTAGAAACAGTACTCTGGTTGGATATATATATGAAATAACTGGATCAACCACTTTTTATTATTTTAATTAGGTATTATCATATCATTCATAAAGGAATCATTCTTTCATAATTATGAAATTCCCTTATGAAGTAGTCCAGAACTGGCTTTATTGTACTCTGGCTCACAGTTTTATTTTTCCCTTGTTCATTTATTTGTCTAGATCTGGCTTCAGGTTTTATCAAACAGCAATGATAACCAAAACAAAATAAGAAATTAAAAGCATGGAGTTGAAAAAAAAAAAAAAAAGCACAGAGTTTACGTTTATCAATAGATAATTCTTATTGGACAAATACTCCAGAAGAGAGATTTTATTTTACAAATCCTGGCTGTTTAAAAAAACAAACAATGAAAACAAAACCAAGATCAGCCATTGTAGTTGTATTAGGACTTTTTCTGTGGTGATGGAAAAAAACCCCAACCTAAGAGTTATTAAAATAAAAATGAGATTTATTGGTATCAGTGATTTTAAAGCCCATAAGGCTGCCTTGAACTCCATATGTATTGAGGTGGTGAACGTAGCCAGCAAGGTCGCCTCATACCTCTTCTCTGCTGTCTCACCTGCCAGATTTACCCTGACTCCATGCAGTTATTCCAGCCCCCAAGGCTCTTGATGCATGGGCCATAGTGAGATGTTGTCTGGAAAAGGGTTGGGCAGAGAGAGGTGCTAAGGGCTGAAATGCTATGATAGAGACCAATGACTTATACCTTAAGTTTTCTTTTTTTTTTTTTTTTAAGATTTTATTTATTTATTTGACAGAGATAGAGACAGCCAGCGAGAGAGGGAACACAAGCAGGGGGAGTGGGAGAGGAAGAAGCAGGCTCATAGCAGAGGAGCCTGATGTGGGGCTCGATCCCATAACACCGGGATCACGCCCTGAGCCGAAGGCAGACGCTTAACGACTGTGCCACCCAGGAGCCCCTATACCTTAAGTTTTCTATCCTTTTTTTTTTTGTTGTTTTTTGATTCCATATACATGTGGAGACCATGCAGTAAAAATAGTTGTCATTTGTCAAATGCTGAGCCCCCAGCATGATGCCAGATCTGTGGGGCACATATGGGAGCTTGTGAAGATGAAAAGGTGATCTGTGCCATTAAAGGAATTCAAGTGAAGAAGCCAGAAGGTCAACCCTTTCTCTGAACCTGGAATCCCAAGCCACATCCTTCTTAATGTCGCCACAAGTTTCCATAGAAATACCAGATAGAGAAACCATTAAGTATGGATTGAGCAAAATAATAATTAACATTTTATTTATTTTTCAATAATTAACATTTTAAATTCCCATCTGAAAAAGGAAAGTTTATTGACAGTAATCTATATGATGTTAGAGTTCATCAGATCACATAGGCTTTAATTACCCTTCAGTTTTCAACATTTCATGTTTTATTATTAAACAAGTGAGATATATTTTTAAAAACAAATTTATTTCATACTGGCCAGGTGCTTAGCTTATTGCATTCAAAGTTCCACAAGTTATGTGTAACTAAAAGAAAATAAACCCTTCCATACTGCGTTTTAAACAGAATGTTAGAACAATTTCAACAAATATGAAGTAACATGTTGCTGCTAAAAAATAAAAATATTTTTACTCTGTAAGGATGTGGTTACCCTGGAATACACAAAATCCAGTCTTAGACAATAACTTACTCATAAAGAAAATTTAGAGAGAGATCTTTTACTCCATGGGAAAAAAAAATTCAGATTTAAATGACTTCAATCAAAGGAAATTTCTTCAAGTTAGCCAAACTCAAAGCATTCAGCTCACAAGATGGGTTAATTTTCTAAAGGAAACCACTTTTCTTTATATGGGATTCCTTTTGCATACACATTCAGAGCTTCAAAGGAACAATTTTGACTATATGAACCCATCAGTAGCATTTTCTCTGTTTGAATATATCTTTATGCTAGAAAAAAACTTACCCACCCTCCCCACCTAAGGAATGTAGAACTACATTTAAAATTTAAAATTCTTGATTTAGGACTGGCAGCCTTTTTTTGATAAAACTGTCAAATATTTCTTACCTTAAAATAGCAGTGTGATATATGAGAAAGATGAAAGCCAAACCAAGGGCAGCCTTGCTATGCAAAATTTAAATATTCAGCACCATTACACGGTTGTAATCTGTCTAGCTGGTATACTGTCCCATACGTTAGAGCCTCTTGTCCTGGGTTGCACAGTTACATAGAGTAAAACTCTGGAAGCCTGGCTTTCCTGCAAGGGAGTGTCGACTCACTGAGGTACAAATGTATTGTATGGGCAGAGTGACTTCAGGATCCTGTCATATTTTAACCCGATAGGAATAAAAAAATGCTATATTAGAAGATTCAAATATTCATGAATTTCCTTAATTTACTTCCTGGTTGTAAGTTTCAAGTGTTAGATTATCTAAGTAGTTCCATTTATAACTTATTCTGGATTTATTCTATATTCCTCCCCTCCACCCCATGAAATCCTCACACCCTACCCCCAACAGACCAACCGCAAGAGAAGCTTGGATTTGGTATAAATACAATGTCGAGTATAAATACATAGGCGAGTATGTGAAGGGATTGTTGACTATCCTTTATTTTCATGCTGTGTAATACTGAGGGTGTACTAACCATGTGTCTGATAAGCTTTGTTGTAGGTTATATTTGGGTATGAAATAAAAATTGTTCACGTGTGCTCTGCCTTTGTAGTTCCTTTTTGAGTAGCTCTGTTAATAAGTGGCTACTTTAATAAATTAGAATAGACTGATATAAATATTAGTTGACTCAATGTTCCTAAATTCATAGACGTTAGAATGCAAGTTCTCCCGGGGTAGCAATTTTCGCCTGCTTTGCTACTCCCACATCTCCAAACTACAGTACCTGTCACATAGCAGGTCCTCTATAAATGTAGGTTGAAGAAATGAGTACATGAAGTACATAGAAGAATTCTTTTGTTTTGGTTTGGTTTTTTGTAAGATCCATATGGAAAAGAATTATGAGACGATGCTAACAAAGTGTCTTCCTTAACGGTCATTTGCAAAATATGCTAAATTGAAGATAAAACACAGGTTTTATTTCATTTACCAAACCTGATTGATTAATAGTGACTTTCTTGGACACTACATTTAGAAAAATTCCATGGCTCATCCAAACTCAGTGGGAAAGAGTGCTGTAATCAGTTGATGGCGTGGGGGAAGGGTGGCCCACATGAAAAACAATTTGCTGTTCCAAGGTATTTTCCCACCTTGCTGGGCCTATGCTATTTAGACTTTGCTATTCTTGGGATAGTTTCTCATCTGTTTAAATAAATACCACTTATTATAGATGTATGTTGATCCTAAAGGCTTATATAAGTTTTAATTCAATTTCCTTCTCCCTATAAGATTCTGTCATGTTTACATATAACTAGAACAGAGATCTCTTTCTAAGAAACCCTAACTACTATAGAAACCTACTTTCCACCTGAGTGTGCAAGGGGCTATTAGATTCTGTTCTGTGCTACCAGTTCCAGGAGAATATTAACATAACATTCATTCGCCTATAACACAGTCCCAGGGCTCCAACCTCGTTCAGCATAATTTCAAGGTGCCGGGGTAGTTGTCCAAGCCCGCTAAAACCCACTTTCTTATAATGCATTTTGTCTACTTTCTTTGTTTTTGCCAGAACGAACAAAACTGATTTTTGTCAGTTGTCACATAGAACAAGATGGTAGAGGGAAAAAAGGTTTTCCATACTTTCGATTCTTACAACAAAAACAAGTGATTCAGTCCATTGGTTGTGTGCTCGGGGAGAGGGTTATGTTTCCAATATTGCACAGCACACTTATATCTCAGCAGATTGGAAACAGTGCTAAGGTCAACAGGAAGGTTGGCAATTATGCTTAATTCAGATGGAGCCAATAATCTATTGGCGCCTTGGGAACAGCAGTCCGAAAATCCTAAATCCTTTAGAAGTGTGGCCTCCCTTTTAGATGGTATCAAGTGATTCTCATAGGCTTTCTTGGCATTTCTAGACATGTTGTGGGATGTGCTCCAGTTAAATTCCCAGGTCATGTTTGTGAGTGTGCAGCACTGATACGGCCTATGTATGCCACTGTGGAGCTAGTTCTGCCAACACATCTTAGCTTTGACCTGCTAAGTGATTCAGACTATTTATTCAGTCACAGGGTTGAGTCTCTAAGTTAGAAAACTACCACTTAGGCAAAATATGGCAGATCACAGAGTGGTTTATAACAATTTTAGCCTGTAAATTCAAACCAGCATTTTTTTTATCAGAATTAGATCAGTCCTGCCAGCTCAATTTTCCTTTAGCAAATGTTATTTCTATGACACTGTAGTGTTTTTATTTCCACTGACATTGACTCAGACTACATAAAACTATAGTACGTCTGAACACTTTTGATATGAAGAATATTTTTCCTTTCTTTTTTAGGACATAAATTTGATTTGTGTTTTAATTATACCACATATAAATGTGGCTTCGATCTCCAGAATGGCCTCCTTCCCTTTACCACCCACAAGAACAAAAATGGCCTGTGGGAAATTTAATGGATCCAACTGGTGAAAAGACTAACCTGGGAACAAAGGCAGCCCGATCTACTGCTATTTCCCTGGTTTGTATTTGCAACAGCTCATAATGTTTATCTCACAAAAATGGGCTCCCCAGATCCCACCAATCAGATATATTGACTGTGAAACTCATGCTGTTTTATGGTCGTAGTAAGGTAGCCCCAGATGCTCGGGCTTGTGGTGCATAAGTAAATACTCCTTGTGGATCAACCCAAATTCAGATGTTGTTTTATTGGCATTGGAAGGGTGAGCCTCATTCTGCTCTGCTCTTACAGGTGAAAGCAGCACCCAACTAACTTTCCCAGTTGTTGCTATTATGCTGCTGTGTCTCAGAATCATCTGGGGTGCTTGTTGGAAATGCAAAGTGCTGATCATCACTATACCCCAGTACTGCATTACAGGTACATAACTGCTGTCTTCAGCACAGCGACATTGGCTCACAACTGTAGAAAGCCCAAAGAGGAAGATGCAGCTGCTCCTTTACCTGATACAAACCAGTACTTGATCTTGTTTTATACTTGGGATTGACATTGAGCCTTCCTGTGTAGATATAGCTAAACATATAGCTATTAAAAATAAAATTAAAATAAGCATATAGCTATTAAAAATATTTCCAATCAAATTGCTAAGTAGACACTTCCTGGAGCCCTGTGAGCAGCCTGTTTCCACACCAGACTCTCCCCTGGAATTTCTTAGGCCACCCTCTAACTCATGCTCTAGCAACTAAAGGGTCAACGCCAGGCATAACAATGTCCTCTTCACTCTCAGATTTTCTTGCTGAGGGCCCTCGTGGGAGACTTTATTCCCATGGCTATAACAATCACATTTTTGGTGGCTAATCATCGGTTCTCATCTTCTGGTCATGTCTTCCTCTGAGCTTAGAGCTCAGTTCCAAATATCTCACTGTCTGCCTGGTGGGCGTTTCATTGGCAGGTCCATAGCCAACAAAACCACAACTGTGTCAAAAAACAAATTCATCATCTTTCCATCTAAATTCAGCTCCTCCTCCCAACTTCTATCCTGATCCCTGATTCTTATTCACTCTGCCACCCTTTGCCCAGTCAACTAAGCGTGAAGCTGAGTCATCCCTGAGCCCTTGCTCTCTCCATTCAGTTAGTCATCCAATTCATTGAATTTTACTCTAAAATTTATCTTGCATCCATCATTTCCTTTCCATTCCCACTGCCACCACTTTACTGCAAACTCATTGCCTCACTTTTAGATAAACAATAATTTCCTTACCCCAGTCTTTTCCTTCATGCCACCTCCAGATGAGTCCTCTTAAAACATCATTTTGATCTTGTCAGGTTGCTATTCAAATGCCCTCAATTGGTCACGTCCCTCAGAGATAAAAACCAGTGGTCTTAGATCAGCACATAAAACTTGTATAATTCCCCCCAAAATGTTTTACCCCTCTCCAGCCTAGCCTTTTGTGGCAGATGTTTTATTAGATATTATAATTACAATCCTTACTGTACATATAATAAATTAAACTCCAGCAGGGAAGTGCTCAAGTGATGAAACCAGGATAATGACCCAGTTTCTGTGACTCCTTCCACTACTACACGGTCTTGCTAAGCCTTCCATAGAAACTCCAGATATCTTTGCCAAAATAGCCCCTTTGTTTTTTACTCCTTACTGTGTTTCTGTTATGGATGGTGCATTGACTTTCTCTTCTCTTCCGTCATTGTTTTTCTGGAGACTTTTTCTGATTCAATTCTGCCCTAATCTTTCTTTCTCTCATTACATCAGGAATGTTCTATCACTCTTAGTTGCCCAGTTGAAATTAGATTTGTGTCTTTTGTATATCATCCACAGCTACAATACTTCCTCATAGCTGAAGACTTTGTTCCTATTTTATTGAAAAGCATTGGAGCAGTCATAAAAGGACTTCTGTGGTATAGTTGTTATCAATCTGGGATGTACCTAGAATCTGCTGCATACTAAAAGAACAAAAACAAAAAGGAGCAATAGCTAGTCTGGGACCCAAACCAATTAAATAACAAACTGAGGGTGTTGAGTAGAGAAGAAACTAGGCATTCATATTTTAGAATATTATACGGGGGAGAACCACTGTTATACAAATGCCCATCACCATATTTATCTGCCTGCATCTATTCTCATATGCTCTGCTTCTCTTTGGATGAACTCTGTGCTCATAGTTGAGGTCAGCCCTTCCACTTGTACACAAGATTCATCCTCTCTCATCTACTCATGCATATCACCTCAATATCTACCCACACTCCCTCATTCTTATTAACATGCAAACATGCTATGCTTTCTACTATTTGGAAAAATTATAAATGAACTAACTAAAACTCTCCTGACTCTCACATCACCCAGCTATCACCCTATTTCTCTGCTCTCCTTTACCACAAAGCTCCTTCACACCCCTACGTGAGAATTATTCTTTTCATTGTTTGCAGTGATTTTCATGTTGTTAATTCCTATGATAATTTTCAGTCCTTATGTGACTTAACATCAGTATTTCATTCAGTTCATCATGCTTCTTGCCTTGATCGACTTGGATTATGAACCCCTCATTCATTGCTAGATTTCCTTTTACATTATTGGTTGTTCCTTTTCAGTCCCCTTTGGTCCTTGCTCCTCATTTCCCCATCTCTAAATATTGGAGGACACTGGGGACCAGTCTTGGACTTCTGCTTTTCTTTATTCCCTTGGTGGGCTCATCTATTTCTTTTTAAAACTCTTTTGGAGTTCAATTGAAATAAAATAAACATATGTTTGAAGTGTACAATTTTCATCAGTTTTGACATATGTATACGCTGTAAAATGATCACCATCACAATCCACATTACAAACATTTACCTCTCCCCTCAAAAATTTCCTCATTTCCCTTTGTAATCTTTGCTGTCTTTCACTGTAATCCACAGGTAACCATTCATTTGATTTCTGTCTCTAAAATCATACGATATGTACTTTTTTATTTTTTTTAAAGCCTGGCTTCTTTCATTCAACATATTGATTTTGGGATTCACCAGTGTTGTTGTATATATTGATAGTTTGTTGCCATTTACTGCCAAGTGTATTCCATTGCATGGATATGCCATAATTTATCCATTTGACCGTTGTTAGATCTTTGGGTTGTTTCTGGTTTGGGGCTATTACAAATAAAGCTGCTATGAACATTTTGTGTACAAGTCTTTATCTGAACCTGTGCTTTCATTTTCTCTCAAGTAAATTCCTAGAAGTGGAATGATTGGGTTTTATGTTAGGTGTATGCTTAACTTTTTAAGAAACTGCCCAGTGTTTTCAGAACGAGAGTACCATTTTATGTTCCCATTAGCAGTGTATAAGAATTCCAGTTACTTATGTCCATGCCGGGACTTTATATTAAGGCAGCCTATGCCCTGAGATCTAAATCTGGCTTGCCACTTGTTTTTTTAAATAAAAACGCTATGCCTATTTATTTAGTTATTATCTACGGTTGCTTTCATACTAGGACTGTAGAGTTGTTCAGTTTTTACAAAGAGCATATGGCC
This sequence comes from Ursus maritimus, assembly GCF_017311325.1. NCBI lineage: Eukaryota > Metazoa > Chordata > Mammalia > Carnivora > Ursidae > Ursus > Ursus maritimus. Next base: position 58,152,692 of record NW_024427107.1, on the reverse strand, counting down.
AGTGAAGCCTAAAATATCTGGGATCTTTATACAAAAAAAGTTTGCTGACCCCTAATTTATATGGTCTCTCTTTAAAAAACAAAACAAAACAAAAAAACAAAAAACCCCAAAAAACCAAAAAACCCCCAATATTCTAATGGGTTGTAGTGGTTTCGTTTCGTTTCGTTTCTTTTCTTTTCTTTTCTTTTCTTTTCTTTTCTTTTCTTTTCTTTTCTTTCTTTCTTTCTTTCTTTCTTTCTTTCTTTCTTTCTTTCTTTCTTTCTTTCTTTCTTTCTTTTTTTAAGATTCTATTTATTTACTTGACAGAGAGACACCCAGCGAGAGAGGGAACACAAGGAGGGGGTGGTGGGAGAGGAAGAAGCAGGCTCCCAGCGGAGCAGGGAGCCCGATGCGGGGCTCGATCCCAGGACCCTGGGATCAGGCCCTGAGCTGAAGGCAGATGCTTAATGACTGAGCCACCAGGCGCCCCCTGTAGTAGTTTCTAATTGTGGTTTTAATTTGTATTTTCCTGATGACTAATGAGATTGAACATCTTTCCATGTGCTTATTTGCCATTCACTTATTTCCTTTTGTGAATCGCTTTCAATCTTTTTCCATTGCATTTTGTCACTTTGTTTTGTTGTGCTTCCTTCTTATTGAAGTATAAGAGTTTCTGTGTGCTTGTGAAACAAGTCCTTTGTCTGATATATATAATGTGAAATTTTTCCCCATTTGATGACTTGCACTTTAATTTTCTTAATGACATTTTTCATAGGATAAAGTTTTTAATTTTAAGGAAGTCCAATTTATTAATTTTCTTTTTTATGGTTAATGTTTTTTTAAATTTCTATCTAAAAAATCTTTGACTATGCTAAGGTTACAAAGATTATATCCTATGTTTCCATCCATTTGTTTTATCTGTTTGGTCTCTACTTTAGGCCTAATGTCCATTTAGAGTACATTTTTGTCTATGATGTAAAATAAGGGTCAATGTTTACTTTTTCCCATAGGGATATCCAGTTAATCCAGCAAGATTTGTTGAAAAGTCTTTCCTTTCCCAATTGAATTGACTTAGCAACTCTGTCAAAATGTAATAAACATATGTGTGTTTTCTGACCTGATCCATTCCATTGATCTATATATATCTATCTCTTGATCATTACCAAACTGTCCTGACTATGGCAGTTTCATAATAAGCCTTGAAATCAAGTGTTGTTGTTTCCACTATAATTGCTTTACTATTCTATATCCTTTGGATTTCCATATGTATTTTAGAATATTTTGTAATTTTTTTATAAGAAAATCATGATGGGTTTCTGACTGGTATTGTGTTGACTCCACATGCAAATTTTGGAAGAATTGCTATCTTAATTTTGAATCTTCTAATTCATAAACATGGTATAAATTTCCATTTATTTAGGCCATCTTTAATTTCTCCTAGCAACATTTTTTGTTTGTTTAATGTAAAGATCATGGATGTTTCTATTAGCCTAATGCTAAGTAGACAGAATAAGAGTATTTTTTGGCAATGCTGTAAGTTGTATTATTTTTGAAATTTCATTTTTTAGTTGCTTATTGCTAATATGTAAGAATGTAATTTATTTTTGCATATTAACCTTGTGTTTTACGAACTTTATATTCATTTACTTGTTCTAGTTTGGTTTTGTTTTTATTCTTTTCAAATTTTTATTTAAATTCCAATTAGTTTAAACATACAGTGCAATATTAGTTTCAGGAGACTAGTTGTAGTTTTGGTTTTAAAGATTCCTTGGGATTTTCTATTTAAAAAATCATATCATCTACAGGTAAAGTTTTACTTCTTAATTTCTGATCTTTATCATTTGAATTTCCTTTTCTTATTTTTTTGTACTGGTTAGGACTGCCAGTACAGTGTTGGATAGAAGTGATAAAGTGAGCATCTGTGGTTTGTTCTTGATATCAGGGAGGAAAATATTCAATTTTGTAACGTTAGCTATGACATTACTGTATATTTTTTGTAGCTTTTCTTTAATTAGAGAATTTTCCCTAGAAAATTTTCCCTTGCTTAGAGTTTGTTCATGAATAAATGTTGAATTTTGTTAACTGCTTTTTCTACATCTATTGAAGAGATTTTATTTGCCTTTTATTTTCTTGATATGGTGAATTACATCAATTGATTCTCAAATACGAAACAATCTTGCATTCCTAGAATAAATTCTACTTGATTACAGTCATTTCAGTTTTTGTACTTGTATGTAATGTGGCATTTTTCCGTAGCTGCTTTCAACAGTTATTTCCTTATCTTTGATTTTCAGCAGTTTGATTATTATGTATCCAGGCGTAGCTTTCTTTGAGTTTATACTGTTTGAGATTTGGTACAATTTTTTTAATCTGTAAATGTATGTGTTTTACTAAAGTTGGGGAATTTTCAGCAATTATTTCTTCAAATATTTTTTTCCTCCATCTCTTTCTCCTTTCTTTGTGAGACTACATCATTCCTGTTAGATCAATAAATATTGTCACATAGATCCCTAGGCTCTGTTTATTTTTGTTTACCTCCATACATTTTCTTCTCCAATTTTTGAGTTCTTTCCATCTGCTGCCTGCTTTTGTGTACTTTTTATTGTCTTCAGGTGTCTGTTTGTACCATTTTCTCTGGAGTCTTTAGTTGTAATCAGAAGAAAGGTTGAATTGTGGTAGATTTTTGCTGTCATAGCAGAATCAGATCTCCATTATCCAGTTCTATGGCTTTAAGTACCGCCTATATCTGATGACTTCCAAATGAATATATCCAATTCAGACCTCTCCAACTGTTTACCTGACATCTCTAACTTTAATGTCCAATAAACATTTTAAAATAAATTTGTCTAAGACTGAGCCCCTGATCCACCTGGGTTTCATCTTTTCAGTTTCTTTGGAGTCATCCTCAACATTTTTTCTCACATGCCACATCTGAACCATCAGCAAATCCTGTTGTCTCTATTTTCAAAATACTTGAGTATTGTCGTTACCCTCCCCTCACTAACCAGCTTTGCCCATGCCTTTACCACATCTCGCCTGTATTATTGCAGTTGTAGTCGGACTGATCTCCTGCTCATAAACGTTGAATTAATGGTCCACCAGCCCTAGATGCCTGAGACATTTGCACAATATTTAATTGCTAGGACATGCCTTACAATGTTGACAAGTAAATGACTGAAAAGGTGAACATCACTTTCAGCTAATTGGATCTGTGGTTATAAATCAGGAAGCTAAAAATCCACATATCTTACTAAAATGGGTGGGACTCTCTCCTAGGGCTCAGCCTAAGTGATTGCTGAATTAAAAAATTCTTCAGCAAAGATGTATTCATATAAATCATGCATTGTATTTGCTTTACTTACAACTGGACCACACCCATAAACTGGGAGTGTGTGCTATTCCTAAGTGGTAAGATGATATAATCAGAGTCTCATTATCAAATCTCTTTCAGCTTTGTATAGTGTTTGAGAGGCTTTCAGTTGTTTGATTGATTAGTGGATTTATTAGCAACTCTTCATAAAAACATCTACCAGAGTTATTGACCAGAAGTTATAAAAATCACTTTTGGAATTTTCTGAACTCACAAATGCCCATTTTCCTACTTTCTCCCTCTCTCCCCTCACCAGCATTCTGGTATATTCCCCAGAGGGTATATTCTAATCTCTGAGAGATAGAAACATTTGGAAAACTCCCCCAAATAATTTTTGTAACTGTAATACCCTTCGTCCCCTGCCCTAAGTTGAGTACCATTGTTGATAATGCTGATTTTTAATGGTTTTTATTAAGCTTTACATATATATACACATATCTACATGCACATATATTGTCACAAAGACCTCTTAGAGGTCTTTAGAGTAACTTTCTCTCCAATCCCTCTTCCTATTCTCTGTCCTGCTATCATTTCCCACCAGTTTTCTAAACTAACTTATTCTGTCAGAACAAACTCAGTCCAAGTCTTTAGGCTGCCCATCCATGTTTCAGTCAGCAACTTTTAGGACCCAAATTAGGTGTAATTTTGTCTCCTCTAGAAGCTTAAACACTCCAGTGACTTAGTTTAAGGCTTTTGTTGTGCTAGATTATCCCACATAAAGACTGTATTGTAACTAAATCAACAAAGACTTCTTTGAAGTTTTTTTTGTGGGAGAATTTGATGGGAAACCATAACTCTTCCATTACTAGGAAGAATTCTATATAATAAAACTTCTCCCCAAATCTATTATAATATCACTTTGTTCTAGTTACAGAACTTTTCTCATTTCTTTACCACTTAGCTATTCTAGGCTTATAACTTCCAGAAAGACCAATGTCACAAGTTCCAAAGTGCTGTTTTTCTAAGATCTGTGTTCACACAAGTTCCATATGGTTGTTTCAAAGTATTCGAAATCCATTTTCATATCTAGAAATAAGCTCAAGATAATAAGCGTCTATGAGAGTATAGGAACAAAGAAAAGCAGTAAAAAATACTATGGCTATCTTAGCTAATCCCTCCTTTTTATTGAAAATAAGAAAATTATAGAACTGGGGATTGGGATCAAAGATGAATCATCATTTGGGGATGGTTTCTTTAGATTGCAGGATTGTGAATTCCTCCATTCTAAAATCTACAAATCATTTTGAACCTTTATATACATATAGCCCATGTTATAGTAATTAAATGCACTTCTGACAGATACTTAAAGGCAAAAGGCATGGCTATTGGAACAATTCAGTCCAATACTCTTGGCTTTATTTAAGGTCAAGTACTTAAAAAATAATCTACTATATAGTTACATTTAAGTAGGGTGAAATAAAGGGTATATTATAATCAAGATTTTATGTGTGTATTTTATATACATACATATATATCTTTTGAAGTTTGCATTTTGAAATACTATCTTGGAACTATAAGAGATTACCATGCATATCTCTGAATATTTAGAAAAAAATAGGATACATTAGGCACACTGTGTAGTTATTATATTATAAACTTTGAATGTTTTATTAAAAAGTTGTATTAGTGGTGGCGATGGAGATGTGTAAATGAAATCAATTACATTTTGGAGTTAGAATTATAAGATTTGCATAATTATAAGATTATATCTAGAAGGAGGTGATGGAGAAGGTTTATAAAGAATGACTATTTATTTAGATTCTGGCTTAAACGTTCCAGTTGATGGTGATGTCCATTTAATTAGATGCAAAGAATAAGGAAGAACAGTTTAATACTGGGAAGGTGGAGAATGACTTAATAAAGCTAAAGAAAGATCAAGAAATGAACAGACATATAATGATTTTATTTTTTCAATGATTTTATTTATTTATAAGAGAGAGAGACAGAGCACGAGCGGGGAAGGGGGAGAGGCAGAGGGAGAAGCAGACTCCCCATTGAGTAGGAAGCCTGATAAGGGGGCTTAATCATGGGATGTTGGGTTCTTGACCTGAGCCAAAGTCAGACAGTTAACTTACTAAGCCATCCAGGCACCCAACATATACTTATTTTAGTGATTAGGCTATCTTTCACTCATCATGTATTGTACTGAGCATTTTGCATCCATCGTATTTTTCAGTGACATCAGTAATTCTGTGAGCTTGATGGTGCTCATTTTAGGGACACGTAAAATTACTTGCCTGAGCAGGATTCACATGCAGATTTGGTTAACACCAAAACCCATCCTCCTTTGATTAAACTGTTACAGATATCGCACTATGAAAAAGGTAATGTTTTGCTCACCTATATTATTTTAGTTTAGAGTTCATGAAGATAAACATAGTAACTAATTTACGGAAAAGTAAAGACATTTATTTTGTAATAAAAAAGGATTTTCATGGTAATTCTGGGAAGGGAGTTACCACCACCAACTATTTCAATACATAAAGAAAACTTGATTGATGTCAGTAATGGATCCTATGTTGCAACTAGTAAAAAAACAAACATACAAAACTAGAAAATAAAGTCAAAGTATTATCTTGGCTACCCTTTGATTAGATCAACATTCATCATTATGCTTTATGATTATTCAACAATTAATTTTACCATGTCACTTAAAGTTCTAAGTATTTTGAGTACAGTTCTGAAATATTCAGAAAATAATTATTTCAAAATCCACTGGAATAGAGTCATAAAGCCAGATTGACAGATCTCCAGCCAACAGATTTGACATTCTGTTCTTTGCTAAAACTAATAAACATATTTGAGGAAACTAATAAAACAACATGGAACATTGAGAAGCATCTTGACCTGATGAAATGATAGGCCTAAGTTTGCTCCTGAATCTATTGTGGGCTGTGAGACTTTGGACAATTAATTTAAACTCTTTGAACCTCTATTAATTATAAAGTAGGATGATAACTTTTGCAGGTACCTGTGAGGATTAAAAAGTATGTGTATAGTGAATGGCAATATAATTATAATTAATTCTTGTTTTTGCGACAACGATGGTGATGATGTGATGATGACAATGATGATAATAATGGCAATAATTATTTTATCTCAGTTGAAGTGTGGTTAGGAGCATGGATTCTAGTGGTAGAGTCTTTCATTCACAACTCATTTTGGCCACTTACAGATCATCTATAAAATGGTAATAATAGCCCATATGTCATAGGATTATTGTAAAGATTATGTAACTTAATTAATATACAGCAGTTAGCATTGTGCCTGGCATTTAGGAAGTGTTTAATAAATGTTGCTAATGGTATTTATTGTGATATCAAAGTAGGCATAATGTTAACAATAATAAATCTTGATAGAAAATAATAAATCATATAAAAAATTCTGTAAATGATAAATGATAAATTTCTTAAACATCTTAGAATTAGTTCTTAAACATACCTCATATTCCTTGGTGAATCTGCCTCAATTTCTATGACAGTAATTGATGATATTTTCATGTTTCTCAGTTTCCGAATTTGTTTTTATTTATCTTAAAGAACTGAAGGAATACATGTGAAAGTGCTTTTAATGTCACAAAGGACAAATATAAAATATCATTCAAGTAATTTAATAATTATGAAATATTCTGAAACCTATCTATTATCTATCTATAATCTACTCACCAACTTACCAACCTATTTATTGTTTTTTCATCTTTAAAAGCATTTTATTGTAGTGCATCATTTTGTACTTGAAATAATGCAATAAAATTAGTAGGCAGTATTATCCCCATTTTGTAAATAAAAGATGGGGCACAAGAGATTAATTAAAATGCCCACATATAGGACATTTATTTCATGGCAGAATATTATCTGCAAATCCAGATCTCTCACTCACTTTTTATTAGAGTGAACCTGTTTTAATCCATACTTTACACCTACTTTGAGCCTTCCATCATATTCTATTCATTCACTCATCCATTTATTTAATTCCTCTGTTCTGTTATTCACTCTGTTCATTCAACATATATGTGCTAATGCCACTCAGTACACCCAAACCATCGCAGATACAGAAACACTTATGAATAACAATGGAGTAGAAATCAGAAGATCTGGGTACAATACCTGGCTATACCATTCACTACCTATCTATTGTGAATCTTCTCAATATGGATGGCCTACCAGTATTTTCTAACTTAAAAGCACACTCTTCTTTTGTGAAAACTCCCAAGATCATCCTATACTGTAGAAGTAGTTTTTCTGAGCTTCCCTATCATGTTGCTTCTATTGCTGATCTCATTTACCACCTATTTAATGTTCCCTTGTATAATAATATTTGCCCTGAGTGAGATGGATTTTCACAATAAAGGATTAAAAGAGTGAGAGAGAAGTAGGCAGGAGGGAGAAAAAGCAAACCAGGTAGTACAATGACATGAGTTATGTGGAATTGAAATCCTATAAGGCAAGACTTTTTTTTTAGTTGCAACAGAAGCCCTTCTCAAACTGGCAAAATATCATCCTGTGGTTGCAAAAAGCAGAGACTCACTCAAGTTGTCTCAAGTACTTAAATGATATCAAGATTGTTCTAAGATAGGTAGTATGTAGGCACAATAATGACCCCTCCTTAGATGTTCACATCCTAAACAGCAGAAACCTTGAACGACTGATATTGTATGGCAAAGGCAAATTAAGGCTGCCACCTTGACTAGGGCAATTAAAGAATAGTTAACTGGAGTAAGGTTGCTAATCAGTTGAACTTGAGATGGAGAGGTGGCTCTAGATTTTCTGCATGGGCTCAATGTACTCACAGGGTCCTTATAAGTAAACGAGCAAGGCAGAAGAGTCAGTGTCAGAGCCAGAGAGACTTGAAGATGCTACACTGCTGACTTTGAAGAAGTAAGAAGGGACTGTAAGCCAAGGAATGTGAGCCATCTCTAGAAGCTGGAGATGGCAAGGAAACAAATTTTTCCCTAGAGCCTATGGAAGGAACACAGCTCTGCTGACACCTTGATTTTACTTCACTGAGACTCATTTTGGACTTTTGACCTCCAGGACTGTAAGATAATAAATTTATGTTGTATTGAGCTGCTAAGTTGACAGTAATTTGTTACAGTAGCAATAGGAAATTAATGCAGGTAATAATAAGACTAAGGTGTATAAGCCATATATCCAAGCATTATAGAAACCCAAGAACAACTGGTATGGTCCAGCCTCACAGGAAGACCAGTCTCCCTGGGGCTCGAATGTGGAACAATTTCTTCAATGACTAAAACATCCTTTGAGATCCATTCTTGCTCTAGGTTTTAGTTTATCTGTAGCTTTTACTATAAGAGGATTTTGTTGATACTTCCTCCTGCAGGTTTTCAATAAGGCAAACCAGCCTTTCTGTGTTTCTGCTTTTCTCTCTGTGTCTTCCCAATTGTAATCCCAGTGTCAGTCAGCTACCTCACCCTTTCCTCTACTTACTCATCTTGCTGGCTGTAGGCCTTTGCTGTCTGCTTTTATCAGTGTGTTCTCAATTTTTGCCCTTTCCTACCAATAGTTCTATTTCTGTCCATATGTCTATCACCAAATGAGAGAATTTTATTGATTTAATTGATCAATATTGGCCATAGAGGTGAGAGATCTGGTACCAGGCAATTTCGGTAGTTGCTGGCCAGACTGTATTGGCTGCTCTTGAATCAGGCATCTACTGCTGGTATAATAACCTTGGCAGACGTGGGAGTGCCATGAGTTACAAAACATGCCCACTGTGGGAGTTTATCCAGTAGGGACTTTGTGTGTGTGTGTTTAACACTTAGAGCAAAATAGACCCTCTTTTTAAAATTTTTTAAATTTTTATTACAGAGGATTAAAAGTATGGGTTCTGGCATGAAACACCTTGTATTCAAATCTTGGCAGAGCTGTGAGACTTAGGATGAGTTGCTTAACTACTCTAAGTCCACATTTCTGCATTTATAGAATGGAGATGGTTTAGTATCTACATCATAATTGTTGTGAGGATTAAATGAAGAAATCCAGTTAATATGCTGGGCATATGATAAGCCCTCAATAAATGCCAGATGCTATTGTTATTGTTTTTATGGCATCATAGTTCTTATGAGGATTAAATGACAAGTTTTTATTCTTTATTGCTACATGTGAGAAGGCCTTATCTCTTGAGTAGAGCAGATGATCTGTCCTTGGAGATGGAAGATGGTATCTTATATTGCTTTGGAATCACTCAAAGAAACCCGTGCAATTTCTTTGTTGTTAGATGTTACCCAATTTCTCCCTTCACTCAGTCAACACTCACTGAGCATCTAGTATGTACCAGAATCTGTTATTAGATGCAGAGATACAAAGATTAATAGGATAACAGTATCTGGCCTGAAGGCATGCCTCAGGTTCAGGGTGATAGGAAGAAAAAGAAAAAGAGTCATAGAGACATAAGGAAGTAGACTCAATGAACCCAACTTGTTGACACTTGAGCTTTTCAGGAGAAGAAAGAGGAGCAACAAAGACATAGTGACCTTACAGATAATTAAATGCAACTCTCTCGTTTTATAGATCATGAAACTGAGATTAGGTACATGAGTCTTTCCTTGAGTGAACCTTCTGGGCCACTTTCCCACTGTGAACCCCAGCAGAGTTCACCTGGAACTTCTAAGCTTAGAGACTATCTTCTGAGTTCCCCCTGTGAGAATCTCAGAACCCAATACATGATACCTAACTAAATGTCTACTTGCCCAGAGATTCTAGCATGGCTTATCCTGCCATTGGCTGAAATTGTGAACAACAGGCCAGCAAGCAATGCTTTGAAAGCTCTGAAATCAAATTTAACACATCATTGTCTTTTCTGGGAGGACATGTTATTTATTAATCATAAACATTTCCCAAGTCTAAGGAAATCTATACATAACCATTGTGGCTTTCCTCAATTAAGCATTCTAGCATAACCATTCTTTATTCTGTCTCCAAAGTGTCAACCTATCATGCTCCCAAAGAGTTCATAATAATCTAATAGATTTTTTTCTTGGCCAGTTGTGTAGTTAAAAGCCCCATTCATTCTTTTGAAAATATATTTTCCAAAAGCAAGGTGTTAATTCTTATGATCATATTTAGAAATATTTTATATTATCTGCTAATTAAAATTATCTGAATAATATAAAGTTCAGCAAAACCTTACCATACCTTCCATAACCTCACATAAGTGTTTTGTTCCTATACCACCCTGTGCATTCCTTTGTCATTGCATGGACAACACTATAACAAATAATGTGTCTTAGTTTCCTCTGGGAGATTGTGTACCCTTTGACAGAAGAATCTCTCTCTCTTTCTGCCTCTACTTTATATGTACTCAGTAAGTGAAATCTTTGTATCTGTAGTTCTTAATGGGATCTAGCATCAAATAGGGTTTCAATAAATGCTTGCTGAATTGAACAGAATAAATTAGTCTTATTCAGTCATTTATTCAACAAATATCTGTATGTACCTATTATGCCTGGTCCAAGTCCATGTAGGGAGGATACATTGGTTGATAAGAAATACTTAATCATTGTCTCTATGAGACTTAAGTCTAACAACTTATTTTTAATAAAGCCTTATAAGAATAGTGCCGTTTTACAAATAAGTCTTACTCATATAATTTCCTTTCAGTGGTGAATAAGCCATGAATTCAGAAATTTTCTATTCACATAATGTTTCCAATCAAACCAAGTTAATAATAGTTATTTCAAAAGTGGCTTCCAATTCTTGCAAGGTTAGTTGTAGTCTTTGGAGCTTCATGTCTACTATTTTTAATGGCTTTCTGCCCAAAGCAGCTTAGTCTAATTGGGAAGGGATGTGTTCTTTTTTTTGATAAGGGAATAACTCTCATGAATGATAATGGGAGTTATGTGTGAACATGAAGAAAAACTTGACTCTTAATACTGTGGATTGCATAACAGCTTTTCAGAGACTGCTTTTATGATTGATTGTCTCTCCCTAAATGGCTTCCATCTATCAATATGATTTGAGGAAAGGGTTGCTTTTTTATTCTGGATAAGTCTCTCAAAACAAAGACCAACTAATTATTTGAAAATTCCAAAATACACTTTAGGATAGTGTTACGGAGTGAAAACACTTCCATTTGGATATCCCATAGGAACTGCCATTCATTAAAGTTTAAAACAGATGCTTCAGTGAGCAACATATTTAATTAAATCCAAACCTGTTGTTATTATTCCAGAAAATATTATTATTAGCACAAGTTCCAAATGGAACTCACAGCAACTTCTGGTTGGAGTTTGGGAAAGATATTTCAATTTCTTAAAGAATTTACTTAAAGTAGAAATCACTGCAGTAATCTAGATACATTTTTTTTTTCAACTCAAGGCGTGATAGTTGTGTGAGTTAGTTAATTGCTTAGAATCATTGCTACTTTGATAGAGTGACTGAGTGGACCAGCTGGCCGGACAGGCCACATACATCATTATAAAATGCTGGAATGTGCACATGAAGTATCTGTGCTTCTAAAAAAGGACAAATAAAAAGAAAAAAATGTCTTCAAATTTTATAACATGGACTTTAAAGATTGGCAGATGTGTCACTAATTATATAATTGCTGTCTTATGTGGTTCTAATAAAATTATTTGAAGCCCAAAAAATGTCTAGCAGTGAATTATTTAATTTAATACACAGTTATAACAAAAATAATTAGTATTTACTTTAAACTCTAAATTGTCAACAAAAAACCTCAAGTAATTATTTTCATAGTGCTGCATAATGAAATAAATGTGTAATTAGTGACAGATGGGACTTTTAAAATTTAAAACATAGAAAAAAAATCATATCACCTGTTTTGATTATTATTTTTTTACATGAGTGCAGTTACATTTGTGAAAATGAGATACAAAGAGAATTAAAAGAATTAACTCTCTAAATTAATGAGATAGTCCTTGTTCATATTTCCCAGGGTCCTGTGAATTTTCTTTAAAGTGTCTTTGGTTTTGATGCCCAAAGATAGGTTTGAGCCATGTCATGTCCACTGTTTCACACTATTTTAAGTGAACAACATTAGAATCTCTTAGATCTTAGAAGGACCATTTTATTTGAGGCCAAGTTTTATAGCAGGATAAAATTTTAGGTGAAATTACCAGCACTTACTTGTTTCATATGACAATTTTTCCAGTCTTTCCATGTCTTTTTCTGTGCAAAATGAGGTCACATATCTTTCTGTGGCCTATAAAATGTACGGAGCAATGGCTAAAATAATCAAGATGGTCTCATCTTGTCAGTCTATAAGCTTGCTGTGATTCTGTTGATTATATTACAAGCCTGTACTGAAGATGAATGTTTATATGCTCCTCATCAGCACTCACTTGCAAGTGGCTATGCATTTTTATCATCTTATTTCTGGTGTTAACTAGATTATGATGTGCTCTACCAAAGAGATCTTATTCTCATTTCTCTTCCTCTTTTATCCACCTCTTCCTGGCCCTACAACTTTGGAGTTCACCCCAGCCCTTCCTTATCAAGGATAAGGAAAACCCTCCTTATCAAGTTAGGTGCCATGGCAATGATCATAATAACATGAGTCAGGCTTTTGATGGATTTTCTTTTATAGTTTCAGTCTTCTTTTTTAAAAAATGCACTATGGAACCATCCCCCAAACATGTAGTTGGAAATACGAACTTATACTACAGGGTTTTGAACTTTTGGAAGGCATGGATCACCTCTCATTTATTTTCTGTCTCTAAAGCCAGGCATAGTGGTAAATTAGTAGGTGCCCAGCCAATGTTTGTTGAATTATTTATTAGCCTATATCATAGATCATGGGGGGAAGAGTAGATGATCTCATACTTCATGTTAAGAAATGTAAATGTATATGAAATTTCAGGTATTTGAAAGGATCCAACAAGTAACATTCTTTTTCTGGCTGGATTTGGAACCAATTGAAAGACATATACAGGAATCAGATAGATACAGCTATCAGTCTTCTTATTGAGAAACATTATTTAAAAAAAAAAAAAGTTTACTTCTGTAGCTAAATGGATTTGCTAACACTCTACTGATGTAAACTTATGCCCCAAATTGCAGTTCACTTCCGCAGGGACAAGCCTCTTTCTGCATGGGAATTAGCAGGCCAGAGGTTCCTTCTCTGCAGGTAGGGGGAAACTAAAGTCCCAGAAGGGGCAATGCCATCTGTGTCCAGTCTCTCCTACCAAACTCACGTACTAAATAAGTGAATCAGTGTTCCTTCCCTGAAGAATAAGGATGTGAAGAAACTTTGGAAACCCAAGTAAGGGGAAATAAGAATTTCCCTCAATGCTCTCCCTTTGTTTTTGTTTCCTGTAGATAGAATTTTGGCTTCCCTATCAAAGCAATCGACCTACTAAGAGGAGTCAGGAAAATGTCAATGAAATTATCATCTTTGTATTGACAAAAGCTAGTCTGCAGAACATAACTTAGAGTTGTGGTCTTAAATACTCTCCTACACCAAACTTCCTCCAAAACTGCACTCTCCCATAGAGTGGATACCTTTCTGCATGGCAGGGTAGTAGCTCAGAATATACCCTCTCCAAAGTCAGGAGGGGATTCAGAAGGTGCTGAGTCTTTCAAGAGCAGTTTCTTTGTCAAAATTCATCAGAGAGATAAGTGAATCACCCTTCCTCTCTTTGTAGTGAGAGAGGGGGCAGAGATTAGCCAGAGGTGTTACACTGGTTTACATTCTGCCACAAGAAGACATGAGGAGTAGGGTGTATTTTCAGGAGGAGCCCAAGAAAAGTTTTAGGCAAGATCACAACTGGTTTGCAGAAAGGTCACTGTGAAGAATGTGTTCGGAACAGGCGGTACTAAAGCCTGGGAGACAAGGTAATACATAGTGACTAAAATCGCAAGGTTAGATAAGATGACTCAGGGAGAGTATGTGGAGAAAGGAGGGAATAAAATAGAAAAGAGCAGAAGATGAATCCCCAAGAAATGAAAATATTTACCAGATAGCTACAAAAAGAGGAGCCCAACAAAGCTGAGGAAAGGCAGCCAAGAGAGTTTGAAGAAAAAACTAGAAGGGAGTTGCACAAAGGAAGGAGTGGCCAGTAGTGTGAAACCTTCAATGGTCAAACGTGATAAGGACTGGCAGGTCTCCCTGGGGTTGAGCAACGGGGAGGGAATTGAGAACATCTGTAAGAAGAGTGTTACCAGAATAATTGGATCAGAAGCCACATTGCCTTGGATTGAGAATTGTATGGGGGTTGAGGAAGTAGAGATGGTTTTTAGAAACTTGACTACAAATGAAAAAAGATAATATGATAGTTAGATGGGCACTTCAAGCCCAATTGGCCACAGTCCTAAGCCACATTCCCTAACAGTGTAAGCACTAATTGAAATGATTTTTTGCATTCTACCTGACTTCTGTATCTATATTTCAATTGGCTCCAAACTGTGGTGGAGTCTGGGCAGTGGAGAACAGTGGTGTTATTTATTAGGCACTTCCAAACTCCAATAAAGGAAGGGTGAATATGGGTTGAAATAATTTGTGTGTGGAAGGGAAGATGTTGAGGAAGTGCAGGGTTCCAGCCTGAAGGTTTTTATCTTTCATTTGAAGTGGGAGGCAGGATCAGTGAGTGATAGGGCAGAAGGGGAACAGTAGGTAGGAGGCTAAAAGGGACATGACAGGTTCAGAAGAGATCTGTGTGAAATGGGAATGAGTGTTAACCAAGAACAGATAAGGTTATTTTAAGTGCCTAATTAAAGTTATTTAATAGTGAATTTTTAGTGGAACCTATGTATTATACATTGGGAAATGACTCCAAATTCAGTCAGCTTCCCAAGAAGAAAATAATTTTGCAGTTGAGACCCTTGGCTTCTGAGAACCTAGTTATTCTTGGTTCTTTTACCATTATGAACACTATTCTCAGTCCTCTTGTTCTCTAATTTTAATGTTGACGTGCCCTAGGGACTCATCATTGACCTTTTTTAACGTCTCTGCACTCTCTCCTTATTAGGTTTCATTCGCTCCCTTGGCCTCAAACTAAATACAAACAGCTTCAAAACTTAAACTTAGCATTCTGACCACACTGGTCAGTTGTCACAAGATACCTGAAACTCAACAATTTAAATGACAGAACTACCAGAAACCCTGCTCTTGCTCTCCATCTCAGTTACCCTGACCTTATATGTCTTCTTTATCTCTCATAACTCAGAGTGCTAAGTAAATCATGTTAGATGGCTTTCTAAGCCAGGGCAAAACAATAATTAGCAAGGTCTGCTTGGCAGTGTGAAGTCAAATACATATAATTCACAGTTACTCATTGGGCAGATGATCCATGTCACTGTTCCTCTCCTAATTGCTGTATTTATGTAGATATATGCCACCCAACATAATAGCAGCTAGCCACATGTAGCTACTGAACACTTGAAATGTGGCTAATAGCCATTTTGGGATGTGCTGAAAGAGCAAAGTACACACCAAATTCCAAAGACTTAATGCTGAAAAATAATGTGAGACTATCTCATTAGTAACTTTATATTGATTAAATGTCAAAATAGTGTTTTTAATGTGTTAAGTATATTATTAAAATTAATTTTAACTATTTCTATGCACTTTTTATGAGGCTATTAGAAAATAGAAAATTAGATCTGTTTCTCACTATTTCTCGTACAGGCTTGGTCTGGAGGTAACTACTTAATTCTCTGTTTTGACTGAATTCATTTGTATAGCTGCTGTTGCACTTAGTGCATTTTACTGAAATTACACTGGATATGTATAATGCTTTTTGGTAACCCATCATCTGTACCTTTTTCTTGTAGGAGGTAAATTTGTTGATATATATTTTTAATTTGAGACCTCCCTCCAAAGCAAGTGCAGTTACTAGATGCTTTCTTGGTTGGGGAATCAGGGGTTGACTTAGGCTCAGCAGTCAGATGCACCTTCCCTAGATTTTTACTGGAAGTTGGTCAGGCAAAGCAGCTTAGATCGTGAAATCTTCATTCTGGTATTAGAAGGCAGCCATAGCAACACTGAGTTTTCCATTGTCCAGAGCTGGCTGTTGAGTAAGCAGAGGTGCCCATTCCTTAGAAAGTCTGCAGCAGAGCTTGCTGGACTCATTTTTCACCAGAGTTTTGTTCTGTCGCCAGCTGTTAGTTTCTCTTCTTCCTGCTTGTTTTCTAAGCCTAGTCTCACAGCTTTCTGTGAACTACCCAAAGTTGGTTCTGTCACTCTCCCTTGTTGAATAATCCTGAGTAGGTTTTGGTACTCAGGAGCAAATGCTGACCTATTCTGCTCACTGTATTCTGTAAAGATGAACTAGAGAAAGAAGGTAGGAAAGGTGTTTCTGGAAGGAGACTCAACACAAACAAAGACACAGAGGCTAGAAAGGCCATGCTTGAGGAACCACAGGAGATTGGAATGAACAGTGTACCAGATAAAATGCAACATGCCAAGAGAAGCTGTCAAGGATAAAAGCATGAGGATGTTGCACACTATGCTGGGAGGTTCTTCTGTGGATGATGATGACCATTAGCATATGTTAAGCAGGGAAATGGCAAGGTCATATTTGCAATGAAGATTGATTACCCCATCAGTTAAGAATGATTTGGTTGCACACAAAGAAAATCTGATTAATAGAAGTTCAAACCTAAAGGGCACATACTGCATCCCTTACAAGAAATCTAAATGCAGTCAATATAAGGCAGTACTGTCTCCAAAGCCCAAACTATTGACATTATTCTCCCCATTCACTTTCCTGTGTGTATGGGCTTTTATCTTCAGGTTGATGTTTCATGGTCACAGATTGGTCACTCCATACATCATGTACTTACCCCTAACATCTAAATTAATAAGGGAGAGAAAGGGACAAACTGCTAATTCCCAAGCTGCTATGTCTTTTGTCAGGGAGTAAAGCCATTCCCCAAATTCTTTATCTGATGTCCCCTTATATTTCATTGGAGAGAATCAGATCACCTAACCACTCCCAGCTGGAAGGGAAGCTAAGAATATGAACATCTGGTAAGGAAAAAACAAACAGAAAATCTCCCATGTATCAGTTAAGAAAAAGTAGCACACTCAAAGTGGGTAATTTAAAGAACTCTTTACCAAGAGACAATTGAAGAGTAGAGAAACCACAGAGATAGTGCATTCACTGTTAAGTGAATGCTCTTAAGAGGAGTGGGTTACGTTCTCACCTTGCCCTGAAGGGACACATGGAGGAAGTGGCTACTGAAACTGGAGACAAAGAGAGTTGTGTGGAGAGGAATAACTAATTGAAGTTATAGTCTTTGGTCACATGATATAGCCAGTGCATGGTGACTTCATGAGGAAGGAACTGGAAAAGAAAATAGCCCAGCCTTACTCATTTCCCTTTGTCTGACCACCAGCTAGCTCATTGGCTAAATCTAACTCAAAGCCAGATGACAAAGGAGTCCATCAATATTGTCCATAGAGATCAGCCTTGTGGGGGGAGAGAACAGTGTGAGGAAGAAGGGATTTGGATAGGCAGATGGAAACTTCAGTACAAGGTTGTCTTGCCTGGATTAATTTGGATATGCACATGTAACTGCCAGAACAGACTCTGAGGTATTGCTAAAAGGAGGAAGGGAAATATTTGTGGTGCAAGCAACCAATAGAGTCTGCCATATTGACCCTTGGGGCAGTTTAGAGATAGTTTAAGATGGGAATTTATCATAACATTCCCTTGCAAGAGATGATGGGAGACAGTGATAGTTACTTGACATAATTGTCTAAGGAGGATTTCATGTAGGATTATAAACCGAATTATTTCTTGGTTAGGATATGCCTTTATAAATTTAAAATAATTGCTAGACTTAGAGAGTTGATGTGCATTTCAGATGAGTACATTTTCATCTGTCTTAAATAAATTTTGTAAAATTTGAAATTCGAAAATGCTTTGCCTTGCAATAAATCTCTGTCATACGGATTATATTAACTGGTAGAGAGGAGAGTGAATTAGAAATAAAGTTAACTGGGGGGGGGGGCGCCTGAGTAGCGCAGTCGTTAAGCGTCTGCCTTCGGCTCAGGGCGTGATCCTGGCGTTCTGGGTCCCACATCAGGCTCCTCCACTGGGAGCCTGCTTCTTCCTCTCCCACTCCCCTGCTGTGTTCCCTCTCTCGCTGGCTATCTCTCTGTCAAATAAATAAATGAAAAATCTTAAAAAAAAAAAATTTGTTACAAGAGTAAATCTCGTGTTAAGTCTTCTTAAAAAAAAAAAAAGAAAGTTAACTGGGTATCACTCATGGAGAATTCAGTTGTTTAACAGGGGCAAGAGTTTGAACTATACTTTTGTCGTCTATAAGGCTGGGACATTATATTATACTGATCTCCTTGTTCATCTGTGGATGTTTACCTTCTAATTGAATACCTGCATGTAATCACACCTACCATCCTCCCATTCTCCCACCCTCACCCTTAATCTCTGAAAACCACTAATTTATACTCTAATATTTTGTTATCAAAATGTTATATAAATGGAACCATAGTATGTAATGTTTTAAGATTTTTTTTTTCCACTCAGTTTAAGTCCTAGAGATCCACTCAACTTGTGTTAATCAATAGTTCACTTCTTTTTATTGCTGAGTCATGTTGGGTACATAATACCTTTTTCAGTCACATTATTCTTTAGTCAATTATACTTTTTAACTGATTGTGTTGAATATTTGTGAACCAGTTGCTTAGGTGAATTATCATATGCTCATTGAAATCCTTGTTATTCAAAGTATGGTGGGCAGATCAGCAGCCTCAACATCATATGGGACTGGTTAAAATGGGGACTCTCAGGTCCCACTCCCAACCCTCAGAATTAGAATGTGCAATTGAATAAGACCCTCAGGTGACTCATAAGCAATAACATGAGAGAAGCACTGATCTATATCACACTGAAGACCAGTGGACCAAAGACATTAAACAAGGAGAGAACTTATTTGAGGGTAGTTCCCCTGCAGATTATAAAGTTTGGTCTCTACTGTACCCCTTGGAAGTGAGTTAATATATTTGCTCTGAGTTTTCAGACCCTCACTTAAAAAAAAAAAAAAGTTAACTGGATTAATTTCCCCCAAGCTTCATCAGACATATTACCAGTCTGTGTGAAAATATTCTCTCCCTTAGCCAATCTGGCAAATCCACTGGAGAAAACTGGGAACTGGCTCGCGGCCATTCTATGTGCAGAGCGCCACCATTTTCACTACAGAAAGCCCTATTGTCTAGAAATAATAGTGAGGTTTTGCCCACAGCAGAAATCTGCATTCAATCCTGCTGTCTCAGGAGTGGAATTTTGCTTGGAGCCAAATTCTCAAGTCTTCTTAATTTTGGTGAAGATACGTGTTTTTGCAAGGGCAAATTCATGAAATTAAAGTTGGACTTTTCCTAGCTTTCCTCTATCCAGTATTTTATGACAGGAAGGACCTTTGAGTATTTTCTCAAAATAGCAAGTGCCAGCAAAACTAAGCCAGGTTTGCTGTTAAACTCACCACCCAAGTCTTTGTGAAAGGTTGGCCTGGAAACATAGGATATCACTATGAATTTTGATAATTGTCCAGAGTGTTCCAGTCAGGTGTAGCCAGCCAGTGGACCAAAGGAATATCACACTAGAGAGACTACTGCACCTGAATCCATGAGATCCTTTCACCTTCTAGTCTTCTTAGTAATATTCTCTTAGCTTCTGCTTTCTTGTGTCAATTATAGATACAGCATTCAAGATAAATAAAAGAGCCCAGGGAACTGTGAAGACTGCCAAGTAGTCTGATTAAAAAAAAAAAAAAAGATTTCTATTAAAGATGTATAAAGTGGCTTCAGTGAGAAAAATGCACGCTGAAATGATTGCAAATAAACCAAGTGGCATGTACTACAATTTCATTATTGCAAGAAACACTTCAATTGAAAAGGTTACTTTGACTATTGTTTTAGTTGGAACGATGTTTGTTTTCATATTCCCAGTTGCTAAATGCAGACAGTCAGAATTTCTAACAATAGCCACAGTATGTGGCTGTAACAGCAGTGTTCTTGCCTGACTTAGGTAGCGTCAAAATAGTTGCAATCCCAAAGGTAATTATCCTCTTCCATTGCATTTACTGTGTATAGTGTTCTGATGTACTCTGAGTCCAGATACACTGCATTTCATACATTGTGCTATTTAAACTGGAAGTATGTTTTAAAACTATACAATGTTGGATGGGCAACAGGTTTTTAGTAAAGAAATGAGAAATAACTCTTTTGTTTTGAAAACCTTTAGTTTGTCTACTGGCTTATGGCAAATTTCTTTTACATTAACTTCATAGGATTTTACGTTAGAGCCAACTGAAGCTGAACAATCCAGTTTTTTCATACAGTTATTAAGAAAATGCCCTTGTCTGGCTAAAGGGAAACAACAAGTTACATGAATCAGATGAACTAAGTAAGTATCTTGGGATTAAGAAGCCATCTCTGTCCAGTATAAATATGTAGATTTGTTCGTATCTAATATTCAATTCCATTACTATTCTTAATCGCATCAAAAGAAATTTCTTTAAGCCACTGGTGTTAGTGAGGGAAACATCCTAATCCAGCTTTTGAGTGTTTTTCCCCCGATACATTCTTGAATCTTCATATTCTAGAACTATTTGGAGAGGTTCTTGGCTTTCCCCTGAATCACATTTGGAGAGGTCACATGTTTCCTATGTATATCCTCATAGTGCTTGTAATTAAAAAAAAAAAAAATCTATAATTTTACTTTTTGTGTGGCTGGGTTTTGTATGTTTATTTTTTAAACTATTACTTCAAGGGTGTTATTCTATTCACAGATAGGAGGAGGGAACTGACCAAGTTTCATCTAAGGATAGGTGCTAAGTAGCTGATTAATGCCATTCACATTTCTTAAATTCTTGCATGTTGTAGAGCTTTCAAATTGCTCTTAAACAATAATTAACATGGAAGTTAAGTTCACAGATCCCCAACTTATTTACTGTTTTTTTAAAAAGGCTAAAAATATATAAGGTGAATTTTCATTTTAGTTTTTACTGCTGGCTATTTTATCATTGTGACTTTCCTCTAAAAGAAGAGTGAGGTACCTTAAGGGTACTTTTCGATGAATGCTTCTCTTTGTAAGACCAAAGTCATCAAGAGTTCAACCTTACAGTCAATTCCTGAGCCATTTTCATAAAATTTGAAGATGAGTGTTCCATCAAGTTTTTAAAACTCTCTCTCCTCCACCGTGCTTACTTGCATATTATTGGGCATCATTCTCAACTCAGATTATTCTACATTGCACATCTATTGAGGCAGGTGACTTCTCTCTTTGGTGGTCTCTGGAAGTGTTTAGGGAGGGCTTCAGCAACTGCAGTATCCTCTCTTGCTGCTTCGCCTCTCATTTTGATGATTGCAGACTTGCATGGGTCTTCAGCCTGAGGAATAGCATAAGATTCCTGATGGTAGGTTGACCAGAAGAACTACTTCCTCTTTCAGGCTTTATATTCTCAAATTTCTATATGCTTCCTGAATTAATTGATAATGATCTTGAGCCAATCAAACAAATTTTTTCTCAGTTTTTTCCTGTTACTTTTTGTCGAGGTTATTATTGTCAGTTGCACAGAAACAGGATTTTCAAGGCTTAAATGATTCATACATACTCTGTCATTTATAATTGTCCTTTTTTCTTACATGAACTTTCAACACTTGTTATTCCATCATTGTTTAATTTTTTCTGTTTATTTCTATTTCAACATTCATGTATTTCTTTTCACTTGCAATAATATTTAAATATTGTTGAGAGAAGTATCAGCCAAAGACTACTCAGGAAAAGAGGATCCATACCAGTGGCTGAATTGAGAGTGTATAATGTGGAGATTAGTTACAAAGATGAAGGAGAGTCAATAGGGCAACTAGGGGATAATGAAGCAGTCCAGAGATCAACAACATCTGAAAGCCATTAAAATTCCATGAGCTGGGGCAACAAAGGGAAGAGAGGTGTTATCAGAGTCTTAGAAGAGTCTGTGATCATCAGATGCAAATCCAAGAGAGTCAGAAAAGAAATATCCTTCCTTCTTCCCTTTCCCTGCCTTCTGAATTCTTGTTGGTGTGTACCATCATCAGGACATACAAGAAGCCACTGGGAAGGGGAAGCTGAGAAGTATAATTCATAAGGGGTCAGCCACCTCTGGTACAGAAGAACAGTGGAGGAAGGAACAGGGAGGGACCTGAGATTCCATAGGCAGATGATCATGTTGGTTGTTGGCAGAGGTGATGTGCTTTTGTTCTGGTGTATAGTTTTGTTGACATTATGCAAATATGCATGTCTCAAGTTTATACGCAGTGAAGTGCAATTGTATGTACTTGAATAAAAGTACATTTCTTTTTTGGAACAAAAAGCACTTGAATCAATATGTAATGGAAAAGATTAACCACATGTAAGAGTTATCTGCCCTATGATAAGTTTTGTAAATGTGGGTCAGAGGAGAATTGGGAAACACCCAAGCTTAATTAAGGTGCCTGGGTTATATCTTGTGACTGAAATGTGATGGTCTTTGAAAAGAAATTCCATCTAGTTAGTATTTATGTGTATAAATAAAGATTGTGCTACATGATGTCCAGAAAAGAATTATTATAAGATTTTGTCACTGGACTTTCAACACTGGCTAGAGAAGAGGGCATGTTGACTAAGTATTTGATCTGCAATATTTGGCATTCAAAATTGTCAATTTGTTTTATGTATGTTGTATCATGAGACAGTTCCCCTGACTCTGGTCAATTTTGGATGGAATAACCAAGACCAAATATATCCTAAGATGCATTTGATACACCACAAAAAGTAGATTTGTTACAATCAGACATACCTGGCTTGGTACCATTTTCTTTTACTTGTCAGTTGGGAATCTGGGCACAATTGCTTCATCTGACCAAATTTTGGCATTTACCTCTGCAAAATAAAAAGAAGAATTTATTCCTTGCAAGAACATCTTGAACTACATGTGCACTAGATTGGTGTGAATTCTTGCTGTGGCCTGTCTTGATTTAATGGAGATAGATGTATAAGATTATCATAGCTTTTAGTCATGACTATGAAAATAATCTCGCCAATTCCTTGATGAGTATGCTCTGTCCCCATCTAGAAACCAAAGTGTAGTTCTACTTTCATACTTTACTTACTCTATTGACATTGGTCAATTCTAGAAGACATTTGTCATTATTGATGGCTGCCCAGAATTCAAATTTCTTCTCCTGCTTAGAAAATAATACATATATAGGGAACCAGAGCCTAATGTTTTGTAGAAATTGAAAGTGTTGTGTTAGTTTACCCAGGCTCTCTTAGAGATAATGTGCAAGCGTGTGACCTAGGTTCTACCAGTTAGTTGTACCAACCCAATAGTTTCAGGGAGCATGAGGAACTCTCTCACATTGCTATCAGAAAGTGTCTCAGATTCCTGGGGGTCACAATGGCAGAGGAGTGGTAGTAGTGGGGCAGTGGCAGTGTACTGTGTCAGTGAGTCTCAAGAGGGCAAGATGTAGTATTTTCTGGCTAGAGATAGTGACTCTGTTGTCCTTACCATATTGGTTTTCCTGTGTGATTTGGGTCATTATTCTTTTTATATGGCCCTAACATCACTTTCTAGCAATTCCTTCAAGCAGCTTATTATTGCTTTAATAAACTATTTGCATGAAAAAGTTATAGTTGGTTTCCCACTAAGAACACTGGCTGATAGAATGTGTTTATGTTTTGGATCCCTGCCTCATTAAAATTCTGAGGATAGACTCTTGTCTTACTCATCTTTGTATACCTAGTGCTCAGCAATATCTGGAAGATAGTAGGAGGCAGAATTGGGCTGAACTGAGCTTCACTTGTTCTTTCCCATGCTCACCAATTAGCTTTCTAGTATAATTTAACTTTTCTTACAGATTTGCTTCCAGAAGGGAGCAATATATTGAGAAACAAATAGCTGCTAAGCAGATCTGAATACTCATACTACTCTTTGTAAAGAATTCAGTGACATTCTGAATCATTCAGAATCTGATAGCTATGCTTAGCATGAATCAGTTTCCTGAAGTCTGTTCCTTAGAGTGGCAATGACAAAATCACATTTCTGGGGCTGCAAAACTCAGGTCACCCTTAACCAGATGGAAAGACCAGGGGTGCCTGGATGGCTCAGTCAGTTAAGCATCTGCCTTAGGCTCAGGTCGTGATCCCCAGGTCCTGGGATCGCCCTCTGCCCCTCCCCCTTGCTCGTGCTCGCTCACTCTCTCTCTCTCTCAAGTAAAAGCTAAAATCTTAAAAAAAAAAATGGAATGACCATTTTGTAAGGTATCACTTAAATGGCCAGTCAACCTAGCTTAATAAAATTTCCAAATTAGGAAATCTCTAACTTAAGCAATACCCTCTGTATCTGCTACATTTCCCAGTATTTTTCACCCATATTTTCCTTTTCACTTTTACCACACTTTGGCAGAAATAAACTGGATAGTTGGAAAGATAAAGACATACTTATCTTTCAATTGCATAACAAAATACCATGCTGTTGCAAACACTCGAACTGTCCCATTGCTTTGACTATAGCAGCAGTTGGCTGCCAACAGAATTTTAAAGACAGGCAAGGAATAGGAAGGCAGTTATTGATTCCACTCCAAAGTACAGCATAAAAAATAATAATGACTTTGCATATCTGCATGTGAGTGTGTTAAGCACAGAGAAAAGAATAAATTATTGAAAATTACTATTTGGGACAGAAACAGATTTTACAATTCTGAATGAAACTTGAGACTTTTGTTTAGAATCATTAGTCAAAGAATTTTATGTATTTACTCAAATTTATATAGATTTTTAAGGCCACCAAAGTCTTTTTATCCGTGTTTCAACTTCCCATGTCCAGTGAACAATTAATAATATGGAAAACAGTTTGCAAAACTTTCACATGCATTGACTAATGTGAGTTTTGTATAATAACACCATACAACAGCCCCGTATGAGAGATAAGTTTAGGGGCAGGCCATACAAGGAGCTGAAATTTTATAACTTTTCTCCTACCCTGTTATTCTCATGGTGACCCTGTGGTGGACATGAGACTCATTATAACATGCATTCATAGCTTTATGTTTTTCCCATTTGGAAGTATTCTCTAGGTTTCTGAGAAGAAATTGATTCCTTGGTTTTATGCGTATCTACCAGCACATTCAGGATAAGTCCCTCCATTTTGGAGGAAGATTGTAATTATTTTCACTTCCACTAAAATGCATGGTACCACTAAACTTCACTAGTCATGAGATATAGCTGCTAAGTTGTTTTCTCTTCAGAGCTAAGTTTTTAATATGTCCCAGAGTAGATAGTAACTAACATGAGCATTTAAAAATAGCCCGTATGTCAGGCTATTCTTAAACCACAAAGGAAAGTCTCCAAAGGTTTAATACAAAGTGGAAGATTTCTATTCTACTGTCAGCTGAGGGACTGAGAAAGCAGTGAATTGCTGAGCAATAGTTAAATAAACTGGTGGAAAATGTGCTAAAAAGCCTTAAGTCCAACAGGTGCAGTTGCATAAATCATGTCTATTTTAATGGATCTGAACTTTAGTTATAAAATCTAAACACTTTATTTATAAAATTGTGTAATTACTTTCTTAGAATGTGGAGATAGGCGATAATAACTAATACCTATTGAGAATCTTGTAATCTGACAGTGTAACAGGTGCTTTATACATTTTATTAAAATTAATCCTGACTCTAAGAATCATAGTAAATATGAGATGAGGAAACAGAAATATTTAGCTACATGACAATGCCATGTATCAGTAAATGGCCACATTATAAGAAAGAACTGATAATATTTAAAATGATACTTGGTGAAATGTTTCTAGTTGGGTGAGACTCCTTCATTGAACCAATGTTTATTTCCTAATTGAATAAATGCAAATAATTTGGATATGTATGACAACACCTGTGTAACATAGCCTACTAAAATGGTGGGACAAATGTCTAATAACCAGAAGCCTAGAAATGAGCTTCTTATTTCATGATCTTGGGCAAAAATGATGGTTTCTGTTTTGATCTTTTTTTAACCTAGAGAAACAGGAATCTTTTCCCTAAAAGAGAGGTTATTTATGAAAAAATATTAAATCTCTGGCAGGCATGTTAACTTAGAAAAGGGAGCCAGCTTTACTATTATTTGACTTTGGAATACCCTGGGACTTATAATGAGAAACCAACTAACCTAATTTTAAACTACATTTCAGTCATTGCAGCTTTGAATTTATCTCAAGCCTTATAAAGCTGATGAAAATGAGGATAAGTCTAGTGGACATAGGAAACACTCCAAAGAAATTCAGTATGGAATGAAATTTATTTGGACATAGAGCAAAGAAAAATTGAAGCTCTGATATTAAAATATCAAATTATTAATATTTTAAAGATAACTTTAAACATATAACCCACTCGAAGGTAATAAAAAGTAAATGTAACCTTGTTATGACCGTCCCTAAGAGTGTATACATATGTTATATATGGGTTATGGCCAATAGAGAAATGCAAGGATTAGATTTGTGAACAGGATTCTATTCATATTTAATAGAAGAGCTATTATTTTATAAAATTAAACCCATATCTTACATAGCAGACATATTAAATAAACCAATACACTTACTATAAAACATGTCTTATGCAATTTTTAAAAAATAGTTTATGATGTAAATAACTTGAAGACATAACAATACTAAAATCACTAGCATTAACAAGATAAATTTAATTTATGTATTAACATTCTGTGTGTGCAGCATGAAATAGTGTCTCTTACATCTCTTTCTGTAAAGTAGTCAGAAGTTTATTTGCATATGTGATTTTGACAGTAGAAGCAGAAGGATCTAGAAGGAGAGAGTTCATTGCCTGTAGGGAGGGAAGTAGAGAGGACTATAAGGTATCTCTCAAATATTGATCTCCTGGCCAACCTTAAAGAGCCCTGGCCTGAACTTATGGAAAGAAAAAGAGCTCTTACCATGAAGTTCTCCATAATATACTACCGTGAAAAATAATGCCACTGTGGTGCCCAAGAGGAGATTGTCCCTTCAACTGTTAAGTACCTTGGTAGCTTGAGTTCTCAAGGAAATACAAAAGATAACACGACAGACTCCCAGAAATTAGTGGGTGAGATTTTGTGTGAAGCTAAAAGCTTTACATTAAAAGTGAGAACAGGAGAAGAGTGGAGTAACACTACTGCTTTAGTCCCATAAACTTGGAAAATCTGGGGAGACACAAATTATATTAGAAAGTTCAAGATAAAATCTTGTCTTTAAGGAGATTATTACTTACCAGAAGAAGAAAAACATGAAAACATGAGAATAAGTTCAATCCATCTTTAAAATTAATAAAATTATGCTTTGGATATTTGCTATTTATCACCAGATTTGAAGGTATGTATAAGATGATTTGTCTTAAGATGGAAGTATGTGTGAAATTCACCTTTGGGAGCTTTATAAGGGGTGCATTGCTGGGGCAGATGGTCACCCTCAATAGTTTTTCCAAGTATTGGGGCACCTAGGTGCCTCAGTTGGTTAAGTATCCGACTCTTAATTTTGGCTCAGGTCATGATCTCAGGGTCATGGGATAGAGCTCCACATCAGGATCAGCGCTGGGTGTAGAGCCTGCTTAAGATTCTTTCTTTCCCTTTTCCTCTGGCCCCGCCCCCCATGCAAACTTGCTCTCTCTCTCAAAAAATATTTTTTTTTCTAAGTATTGATTTGAGGCGGAGCTGCTTCACATATAAGCAACTCTTGGTACCTGTGCAAAGGGTGAGTAAGAGTAGAGATTTATTCATTCAAAATCCTTGATTCTCCGGAACAAAGTTGAGAACAGAAATAATGAGGTATGAAAATCTTTAAATTACTTGTATGCCAGTAGTTCCCAAATCTGGGTGTATATCTGCATCATATGGAGAGCTTTTAAAAGTGCATATTCCCAGGTTGCACCATCAGAGAATCTAAATCATGAGGTCTAATGGGACATAAGTGTTTTTGTAATAACTCCCCAAGGTTATTTCACTATCCTTCCAGGTTTGGGAACCATTAGTATATGGCATAGACAGACATGGGAAATCAGGGAAGGGAAAAATCTGTAAAGGTTGGACTTGTCAGATAATTCTCCTTTGAGAGACTTGAATATAGTAGGAACAGAAAGGATGAGATCTGAGCCGGGATGAAATCCTAAACCATATAGAAAGAAGGATACATTTTAGTACTGGCAGCTCTAAGAAGCCAACCCCCAAATTGCAGTGGCTTAAAGCAGTAGAAGTGTGTTTTTCCTTCAGGTAATGATCTACCGAAGGTGTTTCCAATTGACTGGCAGTTCATCACATGGTAGTTCAGGGAGTCGCAGGGCCATCCATTTTATAATCCCATCATCCCTGAGGACTTTATCATGTTTTTTACAGGCATACCTTGGGGATATTGTAGGTTCAGTTCTAGATCACCACAATAAAGCAAATATCACAATAAAGCAAGTCAAATGAATTTTTCAGTTTTCCAGTGTATATGAAAGTTGTGTTTATGCTATACTGTAGACTATATCTTAATTAAAAATCTTAATTAAAATTATTGCTAAAAATGCTAATCATCTTCTGAGTTTTCAGTGAGTCAAAATCTTTTTGCTGGTGGAGGGTCTTGTCTTAATGTGGATGGCTGCTGACTGATCAGGGTGGTAGTGGCTGAAGGTTGAGGTGACTGTGGCAATTTCTTACAATAAGACAACAATGAAGATTGCCATGTCAATTGACTCTTCCTTTCATGAATGATTTCTCTGCAGCATGTGATTTTGTTTAAAAGCATTATACCCACAGTAGACGTTGTTTCAAAATTGGACTCAGTCCTCTCAAACTCTGCTGCTTTATCAACTATGTTTATGTAATATTCTAAATCCTTTGTTGTCGTTTCTACAATCCTCATGGCATCTTCACCAGGAGTAGATTTCACCTCAAGAAGCCACTTTCTTTGCTCATACATAAAAGGCAACTCCTCACTCATTGAGGTTTTATAACAAGATTGCGGCAATTTGATCCCATCTTCAGACTCCTCTTTCAATTCTAGTTCTCTTGCTATTTCTATGACATCCCCAGTTACTTCTTCTACTGAAGTCCGGTCAAAGTCAAAATCATCCATGAGGGTTGAAACCAACTTCTTCCAAACTCCTGTTAATGGTGATATTTTGATTTCTTATGAATCATGAATGTTTTTAATGTCATCTAGCATGATGAATCTTTTCCAGAAAGTTTTCAATTTATTTTGCCCAGATTCATCAAAGGAAACACTATCTATGGCAGCTATAGCCTTGTGAAATATATTGTTTAAATAATAGCACTTGAAAATTGAAATTACTCCTTGATTTATGGGCTGTGTACATCTCCATCAGAGCTCTTGGGTGACCAGGTGCGTTGTCAATGAGTAGTAATATTTTGGAAGGAATCTTTTTTCCTAAGCAGTGGGTCTCAACAATGGGCTTAAAATATTCAGTCAACCATGCTCTAAACACTGTCACACAGGTTTTGTTTCCCATTTATAGAGCATAGGAAGAGTAGATTTAGCATAATTCTTGAAAGCCGTAGGATTTTTGGAATGGTAGGTAAATGAGCATTGGCTTCAAGTTAAAGTCATCAGCTGCATTAGCCAACATTAGTCCCTAACAAGAGAGTCATCCTGTCCTTTGAGGCTTTGAATCCAGGCATCGACTTCTCTCTAGTTATGAAAGGCCAAGGTGGCACCTTCTTCTAACATAAGGATGTTTTGTCTACATTGAAAATTATTGTTTAGTGTAGCCACCTCATTAATGATCTTAGCTAGATCTTCTGAATAACTTTCTGCAGCTTCTGTATCAGCACTTGCTGCTTCACTTTGCACTTCTGTGTTATGGAGGTGACTTCTTTCCTTAAGTCTCATGAACCAGCCTTTACTAGTTTCCAGCTTTTCTTCTACAGCTTCCTTACCTCTCTCAGCCTTCATTGAACTGAAGAGAGTTAGGGACTTGTTCTAGATTAAGGTTTGGCTTAAGGGAATATTGTAGCTGGTTTGATCTTCTATCCAGACCACTAAAACTTTCTCCATATCAGCAATAAAGATGTTTCACTTTCTTATCATTTGTGTGTTCACTGGATTAGCACTTTTAATTTCCTGCAAGAACTTTTCTTTTGCATTCACAACTTGGCTGTTTGGTACAAGAGGCCTAGCTTTCAGCCTGTCTTGGCTTTTGATATGTCTTCTTCAATAAGTTTAGTCATTTCTAGCTTTTGAATTAAAATGAGAGATATGTGACCCTTCCTTTCACTTGAACACTTAGAGACTATTATTGAGTTATTAATTGGACTAATTTCAATATTGTTATGTCTCATGGAATAGGGAGGCCTAAGGAGAGGGAGAGAGAGAGAGGGCAATGGTCAGTGGGTGGAGCGGTCAGAAGACGTATAATATTTAATGATTAGGTTTGCTTCTTATAATGGAGGCAGGTCATAGTGCCTCAAAACAATTACAATGGTAGCATCAAAGATCACTGATCACAGATCAGTATAACAAATATAATAATGATGAAAAAGTTAGAAATATTGCAAGAATTACCAAAATGTGATGTAGAGACATGAAGTGAACAAATCCCTGTAGAGAAATGGTTCCAACAGACTTGTTCAAGGCAGGGTTGCCACAAACCTTCAATTTATTAAAACCGAAAACCAGCATCTGCAAAGCACAATAAAATGAGGTATGTCTATATATAGCCAGGGAACAGAAGATTCACCTGTTTCTTAAAACCTCTGACCTGGAAGAGATCTATATTATTTCTTCTTCCATTGTTGGAAAATAGTGACATGACCACCATATCTTTGGGAATATGGCACAAGGGGAGGGCTGGCCTACTAATAAGGTCCCTGTCTGGGCAGCTGTCTCTAAATTAACATGGCAATGTAGCATAAATTTGTGTGGACAGTGAACTACCTCTATGACAGTGGACAACAAGTCCTAAATAAAAATTAATTTTCTTAATGTAATTCTTCAGATATTAAACCTAGTTATATGCATTTCATATTTTTGTGCTAATGTATATTTCTGTATGACCACGTTACTTCATTTTCTACTTTCCTTAACGCATGAGCTGAAATTTATACTGTTAGTATGCTTATAACATTCTTTGACTTCATGAGACCCCCATTCTGAATCTGACTATGTAAAGATGACTGCTGTAAGTAATTAATCAATAGACACACTGCCATCCTGGGTAACTTCATCCCCATAGGAGAGACTGAGCAGCCGAAGTTAAAGAGGATACTGCCTGGATACATTTGGTTTTTTATTGCCATTTCCCCATTATAAATAGAAAGAGACAATACAACCAGCAGGCATTCAACTAAGGAAATAGTCACTGTTTATGTAACCCACTGTCATGAGGATGGAGTAACATTCATAAGCATGGCCAAATGAGAGCCCTTTCAAAAGGAAAGATGTGAGAAAAACTGTCTTCAAACCTAGACAGGAAAGGAGAAGAGAGGATAAAACTGGGAGTTCAAGACCCCTGAAAATTTAAATTTTGTAAGATAAGTAGGTGTGTGAAGAAGCTAAAAGTAATTTTATTTCTTTTGTTACACATTTGATTTGTGTTAAGAACAATTGGTACTCTCACATAATTAAAGCAGTTCTGACATTTTGGTGTGTTTCATTGTTGGGCTATGCACAGAATGTTCCTACTGTCTTTGTTAATGTATTTTGAATAAAGATGGGTTTTATATTCATTCTGACCTTGTGATACTACCTTGAGCTGCACAGCACTGTATAAAAAGATAAAGGAACTTTACAATGATCAGTCTTGGCTATTAATGAAAAAATTGCTTATTGCCAAAGGGAAAGCATTTTGCACTACTCTAAATTGAATGACAGTTTAGCCTGTTAAAATTATTTTTGTAGGGGCAATGTGGCCTCGAGAAAAAAATCTGTTATCTTGTGGTTCCTGTAGATAGCAGCATATTACTCATGATTTGAAAATGTTTGCGGGAAATAAAATTAGTGGCATTTGTCAATATTAATCTAATCCTCTCTTGATTACACTCTCTAAAGAGGAGAGGCATGGTTGTGTGATTTTTTTTTAAAGAATACTTAAAATTTTTAAATAGCATCTATTTGGTTGGGAATGTGTTGCATTTTTTTCTTCCAAGAATACTTCCTGTACTACGAAGGTTTTGTTCAGGATTAAATTAAAGTAACAGTTAACTATTCTTGTATTCATAGCATAACAATTTGGCAGCTTTACATAAAATCTCCAGAATATGGCCAAGAAAATTTTAAGGCCTTTGAGTAGCCAACATTGATGTCATAAAGTCCTTGCACACAGTTCAGATACTTCCTCATCTGAGATCATTACAGACCCTCAATCAGGGTTTATTATTTATCAGTAGTTGCAACTACCGTGAGAGTGGAGGAAGTTGATTAGACAAAACAAAGAGATTTCTAAAAATTTTTCAGAAACATACAGCAACACCCTGATCCTAGAAAGTTAAATCTTCATTTATTCAACAAATATTCACTGACTGGGCACTGCTGTCAGCATGGGGTTTAGAGCAAGAAACAGGAAAGACATGGTTCCTGCCTTCACTGAACTTCATTTAAATGGGGAAGACAGACAATTAACAAGTAAACAAGTGAGAATGTGAATTCAGTGGCAATAAGTGCTTTAAAAAATAAATCAGGGAAAGGGGTTAGACAGTTAGTAGGTGATGTTATCTTATATAAAGTCATCAAGAAGTATTTGTGCAGGGACCATGCCGTGTGGTTATCTTAAATGAAATTTTCCTTGAAAGAAAAAGCAGCCAGTGCAGTCCAGGACAAGTGGGGGGCTGCAGTTACCAAGGCTTCCATCGGGGTATCCCAAAGGTCTGGGACTTATGTCCCCTCCTGTGGTTGCAACACATAGAGATGAGGAGCGGTTGTATGATGCAGCATCATAGGAATTTTCAGGGAAGTCCAGGTAGTTAAACACAAAGCCAAAGAGTGAGAAGGAATCATAATATGAAACCAAATAGAAGAGCCTGCGGTAAGCTAATGACACATCAAATTCAGTGCTCACAGAAGAAAATAGTACCTTTGCTTAGGTGTAATTTTTTTTTTTTTAAGAGAGAGAATGCGTGTGCAAGTGGATGGGGAGAGGCAAAGGGAAAAGGAAAGAGCGAATCTTAAGCAGGCTCTGTGCCCAGCACTGAGCCTGATGTGGGGCTCAATCTCATGACCCTGAGAACATGACCTGAGCTGAAATCAAGAGTCAGACACTTAACTGACCACCCAGGCACACCCTTATGTAGACATGCTTTTTAAAAAGGGATGCTGCCTCTGTCCCAGAAGTATTTGGAGTTAGGATAATGGGCCCTAAAAAAGTTCTTGTAATTCATTCAACAATTGTTATTCCTAAAGACTCTGAACCATCAAGAGAAAGATTAAATCATGTTGAATATGTACTGTTTGAAAAGGCAGGGAATTTTTTAGTATTATTAAGAGCTCGTCCTCTGAAGAATAATCAATTTCCTGAAAAAAATCTCAGTTCTTTGGGAGTTCTGATATCTGTGATTATACAGCTATTTGTATTCTTGGGACATAAGAGTGATGAGACAGGGAAGGGCAGAGATGAGACTGTTGAAAGTAAAGTGGAAAAAAAATTATTATTGTTAACTGAAGACTATACTCTACTCTGAATTCCTTAGTTTTTACCTAATGCCCTTTTTCTGTTCTAGGAGCCTATTCAGAATATTACATCACATGTATCTGTCATATTATCCTTAGGGTCCTCTTGACTATGATAGTCACTCAGACTTTCTTCATTTTTGACGACCTTGACAGTTTTGAGGAGTACTGATCAGGTATTCTGTAGCACACCCCCTTTTGTTGGTCTTAAGTTTTCCTTACAATTAGACTGGAGTTATGGGATTTGGGGAGGAAAACCACAGATAAGGTGCCATTCTCATCAGACCATATCAAAGGAACACACTATCAATCTAACATCACTGTTGATGTTCATCTCGATCACCAGGCTGGGATAGTATTTGTTAGATTTCTCCATTTTTAAGTTTTTATTTCCTCCTTTCCATATTTTACTCTTTGGAAGGAAGTTACTATATGTAGCCCACATATAAGGAGAGGCAAGTCATATTCTACCTTTTTAAGGGTGGGGTATCTACATAAATTATTTGGAATTATTCTGTAAGGAATATTTGTCTATTCTCCCTTTAATTTATTTATTCAGTGACTTATATCATCATGGACTCTTGATTATTAATTAATTGATTAATTAATTTATTATTTATTTAATACTTCCATTTATAATCTAATATTATTTTATTTCTATTGTTGCTCAAATTTTTCCAGCTCCGGCCATTGAGAACTCTTTTACAAGGCTCTATCCCTTTGACATAGGTCTATCAATTAAGAGAAAAAAAATTTTGAGCAGTGCCTTAGTTTCCGGTCATGCAAATACTTCAGACTTACCTTGAATACTTCCTATATCAGTCCTAGAAACAGTTATTTCTCCACAGATCCCTGGTTCCTTTTATTTGAGAATGGTATTAGAAACTAAGATCTGAGCAATAGGTGTGCTCCTTGCTACTAAGATATTCTTGGTACAAGACCCTCTCAGTTGATAGAACAATATAATATATGGGTGCATTATAACCTGTTTATGTACACACATTTATAAATATTCCATATGTAGCCATCTGTATCTATCTTAAGTTAAACATGTATTTCACACTGATGTGTCCAACTCTAATCCATCACCAAATGGATCATTCCAGCCTTCTCCCCTCATATATCTGTAACTCCCTCCCCACTCCCAACAGTGAGAAACCTGGCTCCCACTATCTGCCATCCGTCTATTTCATGGTTCAATTCCAATATACATTTGTAGTGCTTTCAGAACTTTGAAACTCATACTCCATTGGGACACAAATTTAGCCCCTTGAGTTTTATTCCACGCATTTCTGAAGTTGTTTAGGTCAGGACCTCTTTCTATCACATCCTTTCAAAGAGGTCATTTCATTCATTTGTAATACAGTTGGGTTATCTTGCCCATATTCTGCATTCTATTTTTGAATCCCCCAACCTCCTAAATTACATGTTTTTAATTTGCATACATTAAGGTTCTCTCTTTGTGCTATAAAGGTCTCCAGATTTTGACAAATGGATACAGGATCATACGGAACGGTTTTATTGCCTTGACAAAAATCCCTTGTGCTTTACGTGGTCAAGTTTCTCTCCGCTTGCTGAATGCCTGCAACCACTGATCTTTTTATCATATTTCTAATTTGGCCTTGCCAGAATATCATGTAGAATCATATGTAGACTTCTCAGACTGGCTTCTTTCACTTAGCAATATACATTTAAGATTATCCATATTTTTAAATGACTTAGTAAGTCATTCCTTGCTTATCACAGAAAAATATTCCATTGTTAGGATATACAGATTTGTTTACCCATTCATCTATTCAAGGACATCTTGATTGTCCAGTTTTTTGTCATGAATAAAGCTGCTCTCAATATCCACATGCAGGCTTTTATGTGGATAGAAGTTTTCAAAATAAATACCTAGGGTTGCAGTTGCCAGATTGCACAGTAAGACTATGTTCAACGTGTAAAAAGCTGCCTGTCTTCCAACGTGACTATACCATTTTGCACTCCCAGCAGCAGTGAGAGTTTCTGTTGCTCCACATCCTCACCAGCAATTGGCACAGTCACTTTTTCTTAGATTTTAGCCAATCGAATAGGGGTGTACTTGTATCTTGTTTAAATTTTCATTTCTAATGACAAAAGATATTGAAAATCTTTTCATATGCTTATTTGCCATCTATGTACCTTCTTTTGATAAAATGTCTATACAAATATTTTGCCCATTTTCCCCCTCTGCGCTGCATGTTTACTTATTATTGAATTATAGAGTTCTTTGTGTGTTTTAGTTTTAAAAATACTTTTACGTGATATGTTTGAAAAGGAAGCCTTAAAAAAGTAAAATGTACTGATCATTAAACAAATCATTAGCTTTCTATTAGTGTACGCAAAAGGATGATTTGTGATTTTGCTAGTTGTACCACTCAAACACTAACTTAATATTTTGGTTAATGCCTATGCAATCATAAATACCTTTGGTATTTAAACTTCGTGCTGTCTTCCTCCAGTCTCCTTTCATGTAAACTCCATGAAGACAGACTTTATTTTGTTACACTCTCTAGTTTTAATCATAGAGAATGATAATCACTCAATAAATGTTGGTTGAATAAATGAATGAATGAATCTGAAAACGAAACAGTGATTGCATGAGTCAAGTGGAGAAATAGTTTGACATATTCACCAAATTTTTTCACTCATATACAGATGTTCTGACACCCTATAGAAACACCACCGCCAGCAACTTATCAGATTATCTGTTTCCAAGTAAACACACGCTGTTTAAGGGATTTAAAGGGCAGTACTGGTTTTAAATAGGCAGTGCCTTGGGGCTCCTGAGTGGCTCAGTAGGTAGAGCATCAGACTCTGATTTCAGCTCAGGTCATGATCTTGGAGTTGTGGGACTGAGCCCCACATCGACCTCCATGCTGGGCCTGGAGCCCGCTTGAGATTCTTCCTTTCCCCCTGCCTGCCCCCACTCGTGCGCTCATACTCTCAAATAAATAAATAAATAAATAGGCAATGCCCAATGAAATCTAATTTAACTATGCAATTTAAGACTATGGGCTTGCATGTCCTGGGTGACTTAGTCAGTTAAGCATCTGCCTTCAGCTCAGGTCATGGGATTGAGCCCTACATTGAGCTCCCTGCTCAGTGGGGAGTCTGCGTTTCCCTCTCCCTCTGCCCCTCCCCCATGCTTTCTCTCTCTCAAATAAATAAATAAATAAAATCATCTTAAAAGAGACTATGGACTTAGACAGAAGTTTCTTTTTTATATCTTTGTGTGTTCATAAGGACACAATTTATTAAATATGGTATACTAAATATTTAAGTCATGTCTATTACATTCTTCAAACAAAGGAAATATTTGGAAACATGATCTGGTTACCATGAGGTTACTGAAAGAAATATTTACCTGAACCAGCTTTCTAGTAAATATCATCTTGCTGTTGTTGTTATATTCAGATATACTTGCATGTTTTGGGTGATGGCTGAAATTACCTACAACAAACCCTGAATTATCCTGTTTTAAAGTAATTTACAATACATATTGCAATTTCCGAATCTGGAAAGAGAACATAGTTTTGATAGAAAGGAGCAAATGCAAATATACTACAAATTCAAATTAGCTGTCTTATCTTCATGGAAAAAATACACAGTGAGATCAGAAGACAAGATGGGCAGTCATCTATGTTTTGTTTATCTGCTGGAATGTACATTTGGGTGTTAAGCTTTGGACTACCTGAAAACTCTACCCAATACTTTCGTAGTAAAATGCCTTAGCAGATTACACTATATGAATCTATATACTACTCTAGCAATTGCAGGCATTTGGTCTACTTAGCTCCCTTCACACACCTCATTATAACATTTAACCTGAGCAGATTCAATTGATATTATTTAGAGAAGGACCACAAATTAGGTTTGAAAGATTAGAAACTTCAACTTTACTGTGCTTCTGCGTAGTACATTCATATGAAAAGATAGTGAGACTCAGTAAGATAGAAATATGTGACCTATTGACTTAGCAAATATGCAACATGAATGGGTTTTCCTAGTAACTGCATATTGACAAGACACTCTTTGTGCGATGAAAAGGATTTTGCTTCTCTTCAGTAGATTTGCTTGAGAGTGGCATGTGATGTTGACATACCGTATGACTATGGGATCCAAATTTTTTTTTTTAATCACTTAGTGTGTTCATCCGTGAGGTGAAAGCTACCATCTCACTCAAGCCCATTATACAAATTAGAAGCCTTTGTTCTTTTTGTGTTTTGTTGGTAGACATTAACATGGACACTATGAACATATTGGAGCTGGAAGTAATGAAGTGAAATTGCTCACATCATTACTTTAAATTGAAATGCAGGCAGTTCATCTGCATAGAAGTCATGAGACTCTTTTACCTGGAATATTAAAAACACTGAATATCAAAATTTCAACAACTACAAAAACCCACTACATTTTAAAGCAGCATTTTTTTCCCCTCATACACATTACCTGTATGATAATTTTTGAAAACACCTTGTATTTGTCTCTAGTTGCTTCAGTTCCTAATTGGAGCCTGTGTCTGGAACACCAGCATTTTTAAATGGAAAGCATATGATCTTGAAATCGAGGTTGCACTCCTTTTTATTTTCTTGTGTTACTATAAATTAACTTTTTAGCTCATTATTAAAGGCAAAATAGATATGCATCATTAGCTAAGCACTAATGATCCTGCATTGGGGAGAAAATTTGAACTAACCAACTTTCTACAATCAAACTAATTTTGTTTAAAGAAAGCTTCTCATGATTCTACATAGGTGAACACTTTAAAAGATCATTTCTCAATAATACTGACTTTAAAATCTGCTTCAGTGTAAGAGGATGTTCAGAGAAAATATGGCATTTTGTAACACAAGCTATTTTAAAGCAGATGGGCTATGTCAATCTCCAAGACAGTTTCTGCACTTGTTCCTATAGAAATCATAAATGTGCCAGAAACTGTGGGGATGTCATGCTGGCAAAATATAATAAAACATGGGACATTTTTCATTTTCTGAGAATATAATAATAGTAATAACTGTACTTTATAAGCTCATTCCTACTAATCAAATATGCAGAGTTGATAGTCAGTTCTTGAATCTTTTTGAGTGTGTGCTTTTGAGATTATTACCCATTTACAGAATCATGGAAATATGCTAAATTTAATATGTTAGTTTTACATAGTGTGAAACTGAGGCTTGGCTGATGACTAAAAACCTGAAAGAAATAAGGAGGGGAAATTTCAGATTCCACCCCTTCTGCCCCCCTCTGCCCACCTCTGCCCCCTCCCCGTTCCTCCTCCCCTCTGAACTTTTCCTACCTGCCAGCCTCCTATCC
The DNA here is from genome assembly GCF_017311325.1 of Ursus maritimus. Classification (NCBI taxonomy): domain Eukaryota; kingdom Metazoa; phylum Chordata; class Mammalia; order Carnivora; family Ursidae; genus Ursus; species Ursus maritimus. Next base: position 58,113,410 of record NW_024427107.1, on the reverse strand, counting down.
CTGATTGGACTTTCCTGTGTTATCACCAGAGGAGAACTTTCCATACTCCTGCCTAAATTCAGTTATGCACTTGTGTGTCAGAATTTATCTCCTCTTGCCTACCCATGGAAAGCACTGCAACAATTCTCACCTTCTTTCTGACATCATTAATCCTTGTTCTTTACTGGGCCATTCCTGAAAAAAAGAAATAAACAGGCTCTTCTTCAAAATTCTCTCTTTACTTAATTTTGAGACCGCCATGTGTTGTTTTTTCCCCTTGCTTATTGCTCTTTTACAGTCTAGATCATTCTCTGCCTCCCCGACCACTTAAATATCAGAGGTCTACAAAGCTTGGGCTTTGGTCCTCTTGTGTCCTACACTCACTGTCCTGGTACTCTCATCTGGTCTGAAAGCTTTAAAGATCATCTATGTGGTGATAACGTCCAAATTTACATCTCCCAACTATTTCTCTATTAAAATCTATTCTCATATATCCTGACTGACTACCCATCATCTCCAGCTGAATGTCTAATAAATGTCCCAAATACAACAGTCTGCAACTAAACTTTTATTTTTGGTTTTTTGGTTTTTTTTCTTTTTCCTTAAAGCTGTTCCACCATAGTCCTCCCTATATCAGTAGATGGCAACTCTATCCTTCCAGATGTCCAGAACAAAAACTTGAAATTGCTTTTGACTCCTGTTTTCTCGCCTACCACATCCAATCCATCAGAAAACTGTGGCTTCACTTTCAAAATATATCCAGATGCCAACCATATACCACAGTTACACCACGGCTACCCAGTCCATGTCTTCATCATCTCTCACCTAGATCTCTGCAGTTGCTTCCTGACGGGTCATACCAGTTCTAGGGACTTGCTCCCAGGGAATCTACTCTCAATACAGCAACCAGACTGATTCCTTAGACACACGCATATCCTGTCACTCCTCTACTAAAAATGCTTCAGTAATGTTCCATTTCTCAGAGTTTGTGTACAGATATACATAAGTAAAGATATCATTACATTACAGGACAGTCTGTTCAAAAGTTCAAGGTATTGTGGAAAGGCACAGGCAATCACCTAACTTCGTTTTGGAGGACCACTGTAACATTCTGAGAAAAAAGTAACATCCACCCTATGAATTTGAAAGATGAATAGGTATTATCCCAGAGACTGGATGGTTGGGGGAGTGATCAGCATAGAAAACACTCAACATTTTGAGATTGTACTATGTGGCAAGCACTTTTTAAAATACAAATAGTTTACATCAATTTGTTTATTTAATTTTTCTTACAAACCTTCCAAGTAAGTAGTGTTATTATCCTTATTTTGCAGATAATGACAGTGATGCACAGGCAGCTATTGGTAGAGCAAGGATTCAAATTCACTTAGTACATCTTCAAGCACGAACTACTGTAATTGGAGAAGTTAGCAAGACCCAGATCCTACAGAGCCTCAAGGTCCAAGTTAAAATTAGACTTTGTCCTAAGAGTCGTAGGAGATATTTTTCCTACTTTGGGCTGATCGGTAAATTAAGAAAATGAACTGGGTAAGAAGAAATTGCACAGTACTACCTTCAGTTTAAAAACTGCCAAGGTTAAAGTAAATCCAAACTCCTTTAGTAGACTTGTGAAGTCCCTTATAAATTTCAGCCTCCTGGCCTCATTTCAAGCCATTTTTCTCTCTCCCCATCCACCTCCCATCTCTTGCCTTTGGATTTCACCTAAACTGTGCTCTAAACTCTGTACTCATTCTTCCCAGAAAAGTGTGCCTACACACAAAAACTACATAGATTTTCACAGTTTTGACAGATGGAAGTCTTCCAGCCTGGGTTAAGAGTTCAAACTCTAAAAACTCAAGGCAACTTGTTGCTTCCTGACCCACCAGTTCTGATTAGGTCCTCAGTCTATTTCCTCTTCTAAAAAAAAAAAAAAAAATTCAATTATTTTCCCCACATAAAAACCAATTACCAATTATTCAGTGCTCAGTTTAATTATCATAGATCTGGGAAATTTCCTGTAATTCTTATCTTCCTTGTCAAATGGGTACAGATAAACAGCCATGTGTTATTCAAAATGGGCTAGGTTATGCTACACTATCAAATTCCCTGAACTTGAGGCTTTACACATCAGAGAGTTTTGGTTTTTTTTTTTCCTTCTGTCTAAAGGCCATTATGAGGCAGTTCTGGTAACTCCAATGATTAGACTACTTCAATCTCGTAGTGCCAGAATCTCAAATTGGGCCTTCCGATTTGCTGTAACAGAGAAAGAGAGGTGGGGAATGAAACTCCTCTTCAAAAATGCTTCTGCCTAGACCTGGAACATATCATTTCTGCTTTCATTTCATTAGCCAGAACTTGTAATATGGCTTTAATTGACACATCATTTATGGGGCAATCGATAGTGCTTCCACAGGTAAAAAAATGAGGTAGTGGTTAGTTCATCTCTTTTCTAGCTCTTGCCTCATTATATGATAGCTATGTGTTACATATCAGTTTCTTCATTAAAACTATGAGCTCCTGGAGGGCTTTTTTCTAACTCCAAGTTCAGTTAAGGTTGATTCAGTTCACTTCTCTGAATGTCATTCAGTTGCATTTATTAGACACAGTTTGTGTTGCAGTCCAGGTTCCCAGGAAAGAGACGCTGAGAGGTTTATTAGGAAGTGCACTTGGGATCAGCAACTATGGGTGGATGCCTACACCACTAGGCAGAGGGAGAGGTTGAGCTCTGATGCGATCTCAATGGAGATTTCCAACTGACTCCACTGGAACTCTAAACATGAGATCATCCTTTAGAGTTGCCCCAGTTTGAGGGTTTGGGGTCCAATTTTATATGCCAGCATCAGCCAATTAGTAAGAGTTTACTAATTGGATATAGGCTGCCACAGGGAAGGGGTATGCGATCTTGAACGAGGAGGTCCTCTTCAGCTAAGGGCAACTCCTAGAGGAAAAGCCTGCAGTTCTAAAGGGGACATCTTGGTATAGCACAGTGCCCACTACCATTTAACAAAAAGTTAGGACGCCTCATTGGATGGTGTATTGGAACTATCCTATGTATATAAGTATTACATTGTCTTACAATGCTAACAAAACAGGAGTCCTATCTGATAGCCTAAAGGACTCATGTTGTTTAAAAACTGGAAATTACCATACTTGACACTTTGGGTCTTAAGAGTTTTGTGACTTTCAGTTTATTCACTTTGTTATAAATCAAATTCAGTTATAATTTTTTAACCATACATTCAGAATTTAGTATAAAATTGGGTTCCTAATCGTATAGACAAATTCCACATTTGCATCTAAACACGTATTTACATCCACAGCTACTCAGTTGTGTGGGTAATTTAAGCTTCTGAGTTGAGAACTGGTTTCATTGCTTTTTATCTCTTTAAAAATAGCTCATATGAACTAATGTCTAAATAGAATTTACTCAACAACATAAAAATATGTTATGCCAAAATAGAGCCAGAATAGAGTAATCATTAGCTTTTTAATAGGTTCCAATAAATGAGAACGAGTTAGGATTGACTTCGCACTTAAACTGACAGTACTAATTTTATGAATGCCATACAAATATTTTTTTTGCAATACCACATGATTTATTTAACTCTTCTCTGTGTTTTTTTTCTTTAAAATGGAGATTTTAAAAAGCTTGAAATAAAATAATATGTGATAGATAAGATATGAATGCTTCAAAATATCTCAGACTGGATTTGTCTCACAAATATGTTTGCTGTTCTTTCCTTTGAATATTCACAAGTAGAAATCAGCTTTATTGCAAACACACAATTGTCTGCTTTGGCCAGTTAGTTTGAGGGAAGTGAAATAAAAACACCAAAAATATAGGTCCTTAGAGTAAAGTCACTTACAGTGTTTTGGGAGACACAGATATTTGAACACAAGAGTTTATCACTGTGTGATAGATACTGTAGTGGTAAAGATTCAGAGTACCACAGGAACACATTATGGGGAACAAAAATTCTATATGTGAGAGTGTTGAAAAGATGAAGTAGTTAATTTTTCCAACTAATAAAAAATTTAAAAATTTTAGTGGCTTACAGAAGCAAACAATAATTTTCCTACTCATAGTTCTGCAAGTTCAGTTGATCTTGGCTTGTGATGTCTGGGCCAGGCTGGACTCCAAGCTTCCTGTCAGGGTCATATCTGCCCCATGTATCTTCATCTTAGACCTGGCTGAAGAGTGATGACTGAGGTGTGCTCTTCTCATGGCAAATCACACACATGCAAGAGGCTAAGCCACATCATAGAAGTATGTTTTAAGATGCTGCTCCTGTTCCATTCCACTGGCCAAAGGAAATCCAGTGGCCCAGCTCAACATTGATGGGGCAAGGAAATAAATGCCACCCATGCCAGTGAGAAGTATTGCAAAGTCACATGAGCAATCTAGGGTTGGAAATTCTGTAATGGATGTATGATTAAAGGTCCAGGAGCAGCAGTCCAACCTATCACAAAAAGTTTCAAAGGAGATGACATATCTGACCTGGGTTTTGAAGAATTAGTAAGAGTTTACTAATACAAGTCTACATTGAATCCAAATCCAATATCTTACTCTGCTACTCTTTGTACAATTTCAGGTTATTAATTTGGAAGATTTGTAATTGCTTTATTCTTTTCAAATAACCACACTCCACAACTATCTGAAACTTGTTCATCCTCAATGTCATTGTCAAATTCACTTACCTAAACTCTGACGTTCTTTTAGCTCTATGTAATCTCCCCTCCTGTTGTCCAAAGCTTTTATTTACTGTCTGCAAGGACTGCCGGTGCCTTTGAGATTGCTGTTTCTAATGCCTATGTCTGTAGCTTTCTGACTTTCTCTCCCATTATTTGCAGATCTTCAGAACAAGTAGTGTCCCTAGTATTTGCTGATTTTTTTTTCTTGGATAGCTGTGATGGGTTTTTTTTTTTTAATATGATACTTCTGCCACTTCTTCATTATTAATCACCACTATAAATCTGTTCTCTTTTTGCTTTTATATTATAAATAATTATATTTATTTTATTTATGCATAACCCAAATATCTCTCTACACTTGAGTATAAATCATCTTGAGTTGACTTTTCAAGAATCCTCTGAATTGACTTACAGATGAACCTCTTAATTCAGTGTAGTCAGCTTTTTTTTTTTTTTTAATGCTGAGCTGTAGATAATACTGAATCTGAGGAATAAGAATAATAAAATGAGATTGGTTCCCTTTCTTTGTATATTTCTTGGGTTTTCTTACTATCATTTATAGTCATATAAATAGATTGGATTTTTTTGAAATTGGATTGGATTGGGTTATTTGAAAAGAAATTAGCACTAGTGCTCATTCCATATACAGTTCCTACCTTTCTCTGAAGAAAGTGATCTTTATAGGAAGAGAGCAGTTAGGGGCACCTGGGTGGCTCAGTCGTTAAGCTTCTGCCTTCGGCCCAGGGCGTGATCCGAGCGTCCTGGGATCGAGCCCCATATTGGACTCCCTGCTCTGCTGGGAAGCCTGCTTCTTCCTCTCCCACTCCCCCTGCTTGTGTTCCCTCTCTCACTGGCTGTGTCTCTTTCTGTCAAATAAATAAATAAAATCTTAAAAAAAAAAAAAAAAAGGAAGAGAGAAGTTAGCTGAAAGAAACAACTCTTTTGGAGGTAAGGAGTTAACAGGCGTTGTAACGAAAAGCAGTGTTATAAAGAGATGAGAGTCTATGGACTTGAGATCAGCAACCAGAATAGATCGTTGAGATTCATGAATGTAAGAGAAACACTTGCATTGCCAAGGAAAAATTAAAAATTGTTGTCGAGTTCAGACAAACTATTAATGCATATGTAATGTGGAAGCACAGAACTCCTGGTAAGAACTAGCCTTAGGCAAGATTTCATTTTCAAACAGAGAATACTTTATATTATGATTCTACAAATGAATGTTGTCTAAATATTTTTGTTAATTGCAGAATATTTCACGATAATAAGGATCATCAAGTGTTGAAAATGTAGTGATTCATTTGACATTAAAAAAAAAGAAGTACATGTATTTTAAGCATAAAAATTAAGGCTGTTCTGGGTTTGAACTACATTCACACCTTGGAAATCAGCAGAAATCAAGGTCCTTCACCTTACAGAGGGTAGGCAAAGAATTTTCCGAAATGTTTTGCAGCACAACTGGAAGGAAACCAGAATTATAATTCTCTGTCTTCTTCACCAGTATATACTCAGTGCCTTACACAAAACTTTGCATGTAAAATGTTCAATAAACATATCTTGAGCAAATAGATAGTTATTGAGTAGCCATGAAATAAATGTATATTGAGCGCTGGAGTGGAGAAGGAGGAGAAAAAGCACACACAGTTTTATTCATTCAACTAGTATTTGGTAAGCAGTTACTAAGTACTGTTTTAAGTGCTAGGATATGGTATGAATGAGACAGGAAAACTCCCTTATGTCATGGACTTTACATTCTAATTGGGTGAGACAGAAAACAACAACAACAACAACAAAAAGCAAAATGAAACAAATGATGTAATATTAGATCATTTGCATCTAGAGCTATAAAGCAAATAAAGAAGGTAAAGTCATGGTTAGAGAAGAATAGGGGGATTCCTATTACACATGGGCTGACCAAGGGACAATGTTCTGAAAAGGTGAGACTTGAGGTGAGACTTATGTAATGAAAAGATAGCTATTTGAGGAGCCATTGGGGAAAGTGGTTCAGACAGCAGAGCAAGTTCAAACTCACTGTGACAGGAAAAGACTCTGTGGTTTGAAAAACAAGGAGGCCCGTGTGACTAGAGGATATGGAATGTGGTAATGAGAGAGGGAGTCAGGGACTAGAATATTAGAGTCTTGTTCCTGAGGCAAGGACTTTGCATTTTATTTTAAATACTATGGGAATCTATCAGAGAGATTTTAGGAGGAAGAGGGTATATGATTTAATTTATTATTTCAAAAGTCACTCTGACCGCCTTGTTGAGAAAGACTCACAAAGGGGGATAGTTAGACCTAACCATCGTTAGGAGTTGATTGCGCATAACCAAAGCCAGAGATGATGGTGGTTTGGGCTGAGTGACAATGGAAATAGATATTAGACACCGAAAGGTCTTGCAGATAGATTGGCTGTGTATGGGATGGACTGAGTAATCAAGAATCATTCTGATTCTTGGATGAGGGGTCATTTTATGAGATGGGAGAGCCTCCCAACTAAGAAAGAAACTCGTTTAGTTGTGGGAAAGCAAAAAATAATTGGTTAAAGAAAGTTTATAATCTAGCACAGAACATACACATATACACACATGGTGCTAAAGGCAAGTTAAGAAGTAGCTAAATAAATTAAAAGACATTGAAGGAATACAGAGGAGGGAGTCATTAATTATTACTAAGTGAATCATTTCACATGTTTGTATGTTTCAGTATACCTAACTTGCAATAATGTAGATATCAAAGGCATTTGATTATTTCATGTTGCATGAAATCTGGATGCACATTTTTAGTCCAGCCACTAAATAATATCAGAAAAGTAAATTAGTACTTTTTTTTAGCTTTTCCTTCATGGTTTCAAAATGGCTGCAGTAGCTGTAACATCATGTTCTTACATGACAGAACCTTAGCCAAGAAGAATGGCGATGGGGAGGAGAAAAGAAGCCCCATTCTCATTGGCCTTTTCTTTTAATGAGGAAAATGTTTCCTGCAGGCCCTCTAGCTTGTAATTATTACATCTAATTGGCCTGAGCTGGGCCACATACTCATTTCTAGATCAAACACTGACAAAGGAAAACTAAATTGTCTTTATTGATTGAGATCAATCAAAATTCAGCTTTTGAGTCTGGGGTCTTTGCTGCCTAAACATAATAAGGATTCCTTAAGCAAAAAAGGACTGTTTGCAACACTGAATATGATCAGAGATCCAAGGATTGTTTTTCAGCTGAAACTTCAATGATAAAAGGCAAAATTGTATTTGCAAGTTTACTCTGTTTTAGGCTAAGCAGAATGCCTGACATAGTAGGCATTCTATAAATACACATTATTAAGTGGATAATTAATATATATTTGTTGAATAAATCATAACTTATACATGAAGAATATAAGAGGTTTTATACAAGAGGCCAGAGAGGTGAAATAACTTGCCCAACCTAATTCAGTAATAATTGCTAGAGCAACATTCGAACTCAGATTGCTCTTGTCCCAATGCTGAACTATGCTCATTGAGGTACATTGATTTTCAATAAAGTCTAATGATACAGTTGACCACACAACCCTAAAAGGAAGCTAAATCCAAGGTCTGAGCAAAGAGGAGATTCTCAAATATAGTCAAGAAATTCAAGGAAACTAGCCACATAGTTTTTTATTTCCTTTAATTCCTGTAATTTAATTCCTTTATTTGCCCTTGGCAGAGCCCTTCAGTAGCCCACCTCTCACACTACCAAAACTACAAAAAGTTGTGTATCTTTCTCAATCCTGCACAGTTTCTTAACCTGCACTCCAATGTCTTCATGCTCTCTAGCTCCTTGGTCTCTCCCTATTTTTCCAGTTTATCTGTCCCATCATATCTTTATTTCTTCTCCAACCAAGCTAGAACTTGTGGTCATTCTGTTAATTATTGTGTCACAGGCAAACCTACTTCCCTCATGGACTGACCCTGTGGATCAATTACAACCCCATGTCAATCCAACTTTCTGTCTCATTTCTTCTTCTGACAGAGCCACTGCAACTGTCTAAGGATATCTCATAAATATGTTGCCCTGATCCACTAGAAATGAGTGTTTCCCATCTCATTGTACCATTTCATTCAGTAATTTATTTGCTTGTATACCATCAACAGTGCCTCTTATTTCCTAGAGTAACTCTTCCGTATCTTTTATTCTTTCAAATTCCCTTCCCTAGGACTTTTTCCACAAATATTCTATATCTTCTTCTTGAACTGTGCTAAAATTGTCCTTTGCCATCCTCTTGGTAAGTCTGCCATTGAGACATTTAGGGTGTGACTTGGTTGGTCAATGAAATGAGTGGAAGTAACATGTCACTATATATGGAAGTTTTAACAGCCAGTATGTGGTTCACCACACATCCTTTCCCTTGTTTTGGTGATCATTAAAGTACTTGTCAGGATGGAGCTTTCATAAACTCAGTCCCTGAGGAACTTACATAATTTCTGTTCCCCCAGTGATCTGTGCTTTTTATGAAGAAGAAATCAATCTTTGCTGTGTTAAGTCATTAAAGTGTTTGGATTTGTTTGTTACAAATTCAGCATAATTCAGCCCATCCTAACTGATACAGATACTTTGTAGAAGTTCATGTAATCCTCTCCTTGAAATTTTCCTTTGAGCTTTACTATTATTCCATTATCTCCCCATCCTCAGGCTATAAATTTGACTCCTAATTCTTAGTTTTCATAATGGGTTCCTCTTTTTCTGCTCAACCTTCTTATTTTTTTCCTTTTGTTAAATCATCCAGAGTCAGCACATCAACTATCAATTCTTCAACTTCTATCTAAACTTAATAACTTTAATGTCTGTAACTTCAATAAAGTCTTCTCCCCAGATATTCAGATCCACATGTGCAAAGGCTATTTAGACATTTTCAACTGGATTATTTTCTTCAACTTGTTTTTCTCTAACTATTTTCACTGAAGCAGTTCTTTCTGTTGAATTCCATGTCTTTGTAAGTGTTACTTTACTTATATTCTAAACCAGAAACCTGGAAATAATCATAGTTTTGGTATTCTAAGTCACTCCAATTAGCTATAATTGTATAAATTCTACACATAAAATAGTTCTTGTCTTCTTCTTTGCCTGTTCTTCTTATAGGATTGCATCATCCTAAGTAAGCCATGACAATTTCAATAGCGTTCTGAAACTGTCAGAGTTATATTTATAAAATACTAGTTAGATCACATAACTCTCATATTAAAAAAATGATTCTGAAACTTTATTACCAGTAACACAGACACTATATTTCTAGCATAGCATAAAAAGTCCATCAAAGACCGTTCGTGTCTACAGTCACCTTCCTCTATTCCTCTTGAACATTCCGATCAAATTTGTAGAGGTAGACATTTATTTCTCTTTTTTTTAATAATAATATTTTTTATTATATTATGTTAGTCACCATACAGTACATCCCTAGTTTTTGATGTAAAGTTCCATGGTTCATTATTTGCATATAACACCCAGTGCAGCATGCAATATGTGCCCTCCTTAATACCCATCACCAGCCTATCCCATTCCCCCACCCCCGTCCCCTCTGAAGCCCTGTTTGTTTCCCAGAGTCCATATAGACATTTATTTCTAAATACACTTGTTCATGACATTTCCTCATCTGAATTGCTATTCCCTTCTTCTTCCTGAATGATCACCACTTAAGACTTTCTTTAGCAGCTCCTCCTCTGACCAAATGAATTATTTCCCTTCTGTGTTTAAACTGTAGGTAACATTTACTGAGCAGTTGCTCCCTGTATTAGTTTCCTAGGACTGATGAAACAAATTACCACAAACTTGAAGGCTTCACACAACAGAAATTTATTCTGTCATACTTCTGGAGTCTAGGAGTTTGCAATTAGGTGTCAGCAGGGCCATACTCCCCCTGAGGCTCTAGACAAGAATCTTTCCTTGCTTCTTGGAAGCTTTTGGTGGTTGCTAGCAATCCTTCGTGTTCCTAGTCTTATAGATGCATCACTTCAGTCTCTGCCTCCATGTTCACATGGCTTTCCTCCCTATGTGTCTCTTCACCCAAATCTCCCTCTCTTTGCTCTTATAAAGCTAATAGCCATTGCATTTAGGTTCCATGATAATCCAGTATGACTGGTCTTAAATTGATTACATCTGCAAAGACCCTATTTCCGAATATGGCTTCATGCATAGGTATCAGGGAGTCAGACATAAATATACATTTGGTGTAGGGGAGGGAACACAAACACACTGCACCACCTTTTAGCATTGTGCCGAGCACTTCTAAGTCAAACCATATGAAAATGCCATTTTTGCATATCAAAGAGAGCTGATTTTTGAGTTTCATATGGTTCAATCCAATATTAACACATTGAGTTTTCACAACATCTCTATCAGGTGATATTACTTTTAGTCCCATTTTAAGGGGAGGACACTGAAGAAGTTAATTAACTTGTTCAAGGTATACAGTTAGTAAGTGATAGAGTCTAACTCCAGCATCCATTCTCTTACCCATTATAATATGTCACTTCTCTTTGGCCATATTAAATCTTGTTGTACACAACTCTATTATATCATTTATCACATAACTTCTGTTTATGTTCCCCTTAATTCTGTTTTCTGAGCTGCTTCAGGAAGCTCTATTTTTCATTATGTATTCCCAACATTAAATATAGTATGTGTCATTAGATAGAAAACAAATGTTCTTTAAAAAAATAAATATTTGGTCTGGAAAATGTACTCTCCTAAAAGAGAAAAGAGAGGATACTTGGGAATAATAAAATTTCTTGTCAATCCCCAGCCATTTCATGTTACTAAAGACAATATAGTAGGGACTGAGAAGCTATTGGGAATTCAGTCTCAGTCCCATGTGACGAAATAGCATCTGCTCATTCCAAAATCACCCTTATCTCATTCTTAGCTCTAGTTCTACCATTACAAGTATTCCTCTCACTCTGCTTTATACTTAAATTACAGTTGAGTCCAGATTAAGCCAAAATAAATTGATTTTTTTCGCCCAGATGTGCAGAATTACTGAGCTTTAGCATCTGTAACTGTTTTTCTTTCGTTTTTTAAAATGTCAATATGTACTTTTTGATTTCAAAGTAAATGTAAATGATTTTTCTAATTAAAGAAAAATCAATTAGAAGGTATTAATGTGTGATTATTTAATAAAAGGAGCAGTTCTACTCCAGGATGTAATAAGCTGGAACAGTGTCACTCCCAACTTTATAATGAGTAAAAGACAGATTAACTTCAAATTCACAACTCTTTTTGATCCCATTAGAGAGCTGAGGTGGGAAGCAAACAACTAGATCAAAATCTAAGGAGAAACAAGTCCTTGCATACACACACACACACACACACACATACACATACACACACATACTTGGGGTTGATACAATCAGATATTTGACAGAGGCTGACTGTGCACTGGCTAGAGTGTGAAACCCCTGGATATTTCAGAAATTGGTGGAGGCCATGCCTTCTTATAGGCTCTTTCCCTATAAACCCATAAGAGCTCATGGAAAATATCAAAAGAGACCTAAGGAAGTTTTCATTGTGGTGTAAAAATCAGGGATAAGAACAACAGTCATGCAGGAAAGGCAAGAAACCCCATAAGACTCTTCTTTCCTGCCTCACTTATGAAATAAAATGCCTATTTTTCAATTAGAAGAGCAAAAAGCAACCTCATCCTTAGGACACTGGTAAAAACTCATTACAGTCAGGAAAATGGAACAGAAAAAGTAACCTGACCCCAGAAGAGGGACAGGAATAAATACTGGACTCAGAACTATGTGGAGCTGAGGACCAGGCACAACAAGACCATAACCTGAAGCTTGGAACAAGGATGCCTGAGGAAGGCTGATTTTAATCAAAAAATGAGAATGTTTCCTTCCCTCCCCATCACCACCCTACAACACCAAGTTAACAAATTTTGAATATCAAGTAACTGTAGAGTACTGCTGGGAGAGGGAAAGGAGCAACAAAAGCATATGAAGAAATCCTCTCTGAGGCACACTGCAAAAGGAAGGCCTAAAGCAGAGGGCAGTGTAGATACTGCGTGGCAAACCAACTCCCACTATAAACACTGAATATCACTACAGAAACTTGAAGTCTGAAGTGCAATGAGGGTAATTCTAGCAATAACAGTCCTCAAACCCATATACTACAGACCTTGAACAAGGAAAGGTGTCCTCTCATTTTCAGGAATAAAAGCAATCAAACTTATTCTCAAATGTCCTTTACACAATGACTGACTTTCTAAAAAAAAAAAAATAAAAAAAATTATAAGGCATACAAAAAGAGAAGAAAAATACATACTCCCAAGAATTAAAGCATGGATCGGAATCAGATTTAGATATGACACGTTCATTAGAAATATCTCGCAGGGAATTTTAAATAAACATAAAAGGTCAAAGGTTCTAATGTAAAAGACAGACAACAGGGTGAGTACTTTCACCAGAGAGATGCAAACTATAAAAATAAATGAAACGAAAATGTTGAAAAGTGAAAATGAAGCTAAAAAAGGCAACATAAATGAAGAATACCTTCAATGGACTCATCTTTAGAATGTAGAATGAAAGGAAAGAAAAAGGTGAACTTGAAGATTAGTCAAAAGAAATAACCCAAACTGAAATATACAAAGAAAAAAGAGTTAGAAGAAGAAAAAAAAAAAACAAACAAACAAAAATAGAACATCTAAAAGCAGTCATATCAAATGTTCTAACATATGTGTAATTGGAATCCCAGAAGTAGGAGAGAAAGAGAATAAGGCAGAAGAAATACATGAAGAATAAATGAGAATTTTCCAAAATTAATGACAGACAACAAATCACACATCCAAAAAGAAGAAAAAAAGTCCCTTGGCATATCATATGTAAATTGTTAAGAACAGAAAGCAAAGAGCAATCTTGAAGATGGGCAGAGGAGAAATAAACATAACATGTAGAAGAATAAGAATTAGGGGAGACTCCAGGTCAGAAGGCACTTGAATGATAAATTTAAAGTGGTAAAAGAAAATATTAACAAGTTGGGATTCGGTATTCCAAAAAAAATTATTTTTCCAAAATGAAGAGTAGATATTTTCTTAGGTAAACAAAACCTGTAAGAATTCATAGCAAGCAAACCTACTCTCCAAAAAAATATAAAAGGAAATTCTTTAGGCTAAAGGAAAATTAGAGAAACTTGGATCTAAATAGTGAAATGGAGAATGCTAGGAGAGAAACAAAAGAAGGTAAAATAAAACTCATTTTCTTTATTTTTAATTAAGATAATTGTCTAAAGCAAAAATAGTACCAAAGCATTTTTATTTATTTATATGTAAATTTTAATTGGGTTGAAAAGATGGGAGAGAAGAACTAGAAATATATTGTCATATATCATACATTGTATGTAAAGCAATGTAATATTATTTGAAGGTAGGCTGTGATTACTTGAAGATATTTACTTATAAACCCTAGGAAAACCATTGAAATATTTAAAAAAGAGATTTAAATAATAAGTTAATAGATAATAAAGTGAAGTCATGGAAAAACACTCAACTGACCAAAAAGTAGTGGGAAAACAACAGATAAAACAAATCCCAAGCATATCTAAAATTATACAAACTATAAGTAGCCTAAAAAAACTTACCCGTTAAAAGACAAAGATTGTCAGGACTGGATGAAGAAGCAACACCCAACTAAATTTTATCTAAAGGAGACCTACTTAAAATAAAAGACACAGAATAAAGGATGCAGAAAGGTATACCATACAAACAAAAGAAAGTTGGAGTAGCTGTATTAATATAAGATAAATATAATCTTTAGAAGTAGGAATATTATCACAAAGAGGATGTAACATAATGAGAATGAGTCATTTCTCCAGTAATACATAACATCCTCAATGTATATGCAACGAACAACAGAACATCACAATAATGAGGCAAAAACTCTTTGAATTAAAAGGAAAAATAGAGAACTCCACAACAATAGTTGGAAATTTCAACTCTCTCTTCTTAGTAATCAGTAGAACAAGTAATAAGAATCTGGAAGTATAAACTTTTGTAACTGACATTTATAGAACACTCTACCCAAGACAGCATAATTCAAATTCTTTTCAATTACAAATGAAGCATTTATCAAGAGGGGGAATTTTCTAGGCTATAAAATAAATATCAAAAAAGTTAAAAGAAGATAAAAACATAAGAAGTATGTTTTTGGACCATAATGGAATTTAGCTAGAAATCAAGAACAGAAAAATCATTGGTAAATCTTCAAATATTTGAAAATTAAATGGCACACTTTTAAATAACTCATGGATCAAAGAGGAAGTCTTAAAGGAAATTGAAAAACGTATTTTACTAAAGGAGAATGAAAGCACAACATATCAAAGTTTGTAGGTGTAGCTAAAGCAGTGCTTAGAAGGAAATTTACCTTAATTTCTTAGGAACAAAGATTTCAAATCATTAATGTAAGCTTCTACCTTAAGACTCTTGAAAAGGAAGAGCAAACTAAACCCAAAACAAGCAGAAGGAAGTAATAGAAATAAGAGTAGAAATCAATGAAATTAAAACAGAACAATAATAGAAAAAAAAATCGGTGAGACCAAAAGCTAATTCTTTGAAAAGATCAATAAAATTTAAAACCTCTAGCCAGACTGACCAGGAAAAAAGGGACAAGACACAAATTAACAATATCATAACCAAAAGAGGGGATCTCACCACAGGTGTTAGTTAAAAGGATATTAAAGAATACTGCAAATAACTCCAATAGAATGGCAAAAAGAAAAAGACAAGAAATATTGACATTAAGTACTAATAAGGACATTGAGCAAGTGGCATTTCCACACATTACTGGTGGAAATACAAAATAGTATATGTATTTGGAAAATAGTTTGACAGTTTTTTTTTTTTTAAGATTTACTAATTTGGGAGAGAGAGTAAGAGGAGGGGCAGAGGGAGAGAATCCCAAGCAGATACCCCCCCCCGCCCCCACCGCTGAGTGCAGTGCCTGACACAGGGCTTAGTGTCCTGAGATCATGACCTGAGTTGAAACCAAGAGTTGGATGCTTAACTGACTGAGCTACACAGGCACCCCAGTTTGACAGTTTCTTAAAATGTTAAGTATTCATAGGCTATGTGATTCATCAATGCCACTTCTAGGTATCTACTCAAGGGTAATGAAAACTTTCACACACATACAAAAATGTATGTGAACGTGTATAGCCACTTTATTTCTAGTCTTTGGACTATACATTGGAAGCAGTCAAGATGTCCTTCACTAGTGAATGGATTTAACAATAGCAATACATTTGTAAAATGGAGCATTACTCAGCAATAAAAAGGAACAAACTATTTTTGCAGGAATGTGGATGAATTTTAAGTGTGTTTTGGTAAGTGAAAGGCTACATAATATGTGATTCTACTTAAATGGCACTTTAGAGCAAGAAAAATTATGGAAGTGGAAAATGGTTGCCAGAGGTTTTGAGGTGTGGAGAGAATTTAACTATAAAGGGTCAGCATGAAGGAAATTTGAAGTCATGGAACTGTTGTTCTGTGTGGAATTGTATTTTGTCAAAACCCATACATATTAGTTGGCTAAGAGTAACAAAATATCACAGGCTGGGTGACTTAAACATGAGACCTTTATTTCTCACAGTCTGGAGGGCTAGAAGTCCAAGATCAAGGTGTTAGCAGGTTTATTTTCTTCTGAGGCCTCTTTCTTTGGCTTGCAGATGGCCACGTTTCCCCTGTGTCTTCATGTGGTCTTTCCCCAGCACACACACCCCTACTGCCTGTGTGTCCTAATTCCCTCTTCTTATAAGGATACCAGTCAGATTGAATTAAGCCCCACCCTAATGACCTCAGTTTAACTGAATCACCCCTTTAAAAGCCTCATCTCCAAATGCAGTCACATTCTGAGGTACTGTGTATTAGGTCTTCAATATATGGATGGGGGTGGGGGACACAATTCAGCCCATAACACTATATAATTCTATGCTGCAAAGATAGAATTTTACTTCATGCAAATAAAAAAATAACCAAGGAGTTTAATTCCTAGGTAGAGGCAGAATGATTAACATAGATCTGACAAATGAACCTAATTGTATTAAAAAGAAAATGTATAGCCATACTAAAGGGATGGGGAAGAATAGAACTGACCAACGATTCTTTGGAAAAAAACATTTTGATTTGAAAATATAAGGCTGAAAACCAAAAGTACTGTACACAAATCCTGTATTATAGTTGGTAAATTTGTTGCTCACAGAGGTATGGGCTAGCAATTCTGAAATTATTTTATATATATCCTAGGGTTTAAGAAGTAGTAAGTATATTGTTGATAATAAAAAACAGATCACTGACTTTTGGAAAAAGAAGTTTCATAAGGGAAGGATGAAGACTAGAATGATCAGTGTTTCTGAACCAGAATTACACCAATATGGAGTCATGGATTTGTTTTAATAGTTTGGATTTAGCTCTGTTCACTGAGGGAGATGAGAATTAGTGACACCCACTAGTAGTGAGCCTTATCTAGTGTCCAAATCTTGGTTCGTAACTGACATTCTCAAGTAAAAGAAGTCAGGGTTCTTTAGAGAATGGTTTGATTCCAGATTTGGGCTAGGAAAAATAAGATAAATCTAGAGTATCTTGTGGGGCCGTTACATATGGAAGTGCAAAATGAAAGAAGAAAGGAGAGAGGAAAGGAAGGGGAGAGGAGAGAAAGGAGGGAGAACAAGGAAAGAAGGTATAAAGGATGGCAGCATGTCAGAAGGGCACAGAGGCCAGCCTGAAAGTGTTCCAACAGACAAAGAACAACTTTAGCAAAAATATAAATAATGATACTGGTTTAGAGCAAAGAATAAAATCAAGAGCCCATACTGAAACAAACAAGAAGAAATTATACTCTCTTACAGAAGAATTTGAGGAACATGGAAAGAATGAGGGGAAGAGAAAATCGCCATTGAAAATGCCACAATAGATGTAGAGGGTATTATGCTGTGAAATAAGTCAGACAGAGAAAGATAACTACCATATGATTTCATTTATATACAGAATCTTAAAAACAAAACAAAAGAATAAATAAAAAGCAGAAACAGACCCATAAATACAGAGAATTAACTGGTGGTTGCCAGACAGGAGGGTGAGGGGTGATGGGCAGAATAGGTAAAAGGGAGTGGGAGACACAGACTTCCAGTTATGAAATGAACAAGTCACAGGGTAAAAGGTACAGCCTAGGGAATATAGTTAATAGTATTATAATAGTGTTGATAGTGATAGATGGTAGTTACACTTGTGGTGAGCACAGCATAATGTATCTACTTGTTGAATCACCATGTTGTACAACTGAAACTAATGTAACATTGTGTGTCAACTATACTTCAATTTAAAAAAGCTACAATAATAATTTCTGTAGGCAAGGTCCACTGATAAATGCTAAAATTGGTGGGGTAAAATTTAAGCAGAAACAAAATATTTGCAGTCTCAAATTATCTACCCCAAAGCACTGAATATTTACAAAGGGTAAAACAGTAACTTTATAATAGAGACTTGTGGCTGAAATCACTTAGCCAAGTGATCAAGGTTAACCTCGGTAGTTATAGATATAAACCCCCTGATGTGATGTCCTGAGAGTTAGTATAATATAATCAAGATAAAACCAACCCAGTCCTATCTAAATTGAAGGACATTATATAAAATAACTGACCAATACTCAGCAAATATATCGAGGTTATGAAAGCAGGACTATAAGTCTGTCAAAGAATGGAGGCATATAAGTTACATGACAACTAAATATAATGTGGAATCTTAAATTAGATTATAGAACAGAAAAAGAACATCAGTGGAAAAACTCATGAAATCCAAATAAATTCTGTACTTCAGTTACTATATTTGTACCAAGGTTAATTTCTTAGTTTTTATTAATGTTCTGTGGTTATGTAAGTTACTAACAAAAGGAACAGCTGGGTGAAGGGTATATGGGAATTTTCCATACTATTTTGGCAGCTTTCTGTAAGTCTAAAAAGAAAGTCTAAAATTATCTCATTATCTCTAAAACCCAATATTTTTAAAGTTAACATTCACTTTGAAAAAAAAAAACAGATATGGATATGAGCAGACATTTTATAAATCTAGGGATAGATTCTTCTGGGTTGCCAGCCACCTAAGGAATGGGTACAGGGTAATAGCCCAATTTAAGGTATGATCGTTTAAAGTGTGTAAGAAAAGAATTCTAAACAGTAAGGCAGAATGAACATTGAATAGGTGATCAAGAGCTTGTGAAATCAATGTTCTTAAGGCACTTGAAGGACAAGGTAGATAATCAGCATATTGGGAGGACTGAGGCTTTAATTTTTAGGACAAATTAGAGTATTCTTGAGTGTTCTGTTTCTTCCACATAGAAGATTTAAGAAATAACTTCACAGCTCTATGACCTGTGTATTTGCATGTGAACTAATGGACGTCCACGTAGTTCTAAAATATATCTTAAGCAAACCCTGAGACTTGGAAACTTTCTAAGGAAGCACATCAGGAAATTTGGGTTATGGGTTAAATGAAATGCATACAGTTTTACATCTTTTTTTCCTTATTCATTATATTTTAAGCTCAAGTGGTTTTCCATCTGGGTTAAGAAATTGCATTGCTGAAATGTTAATATTCCTTCCCATGGTATTATTTCATTATAATCCATTTTGAAGAGGTGTATGGTCTAACAGACTAGAAAGTCCACTGATTTGACAGAGATAATATGTAAATCAATGTTTATATTCGTGGAAGTTACCAATGGCTTAATCTTGATCGTCAGTGGTTTTCTGGTGAGATGATAAAGTTTTAAAATCTTTAATTTTTCCCAGTGTGATTTCATTTAGGATTATGCAGTCTGATTCATTTAAGAAAACTGTACTAGGGAATAATGTAATTTTGGAGCGGAATTTTGATAAAGAGTCAGGGGGGTATTCCATTTCTGATTCAAGGGACAATTCCATAGACTACCTTTCTTCTTTTTCCATTTCTATCTCTTTGTCTCTTTTTCTCTGTTGATTTTCTTCTTGGAAGCTTTGCAGCTGAAACACAGGTGGGCGAGTATGGAGTTTTTAGTTTCCTTTTTATGGATTTTTCTACATTGCTTTAAATCTCCACTGATTTGAACAGCCTGACTGATCCTTTTAGTATTGACATCAGGAGTGGAGACAAAGGACTGGAAAACCACTGAGAGGCAAGTTATTAAAAATGGGTTTTATTGTATACGATTTATGTTGATGATTGATTAATAACAGTAAATACTTTATACTTTTCAAACCACTACATTCTTCTTATTTTAATTTATAACATAGTAAATCTATGGTTGACTGAATTTTTTATTTTTCATCCAGTAATTTGGCAAGATATCATTACATGCTTAAGACAGGGAAGAAATACCACAGATTGACAGGATAGAAAATTAGTAAAGAGAAAGGCAGAAATGGTTAC
Organism: Ursus maritimus; assembly: GCF_017311325.1. Classification (NCBI taxonomy): domain Eukaryota; kingdom Metazoa; phylum Chordata; class Mammalia; order Carnivora; family Ursidae; genus Ursus; species Ursus maritimus. The sequence continues at coordinate 58,093,334 of NW_024427107.1, read as the reverse complement.
TGGTTACTTTCGAAATTTGCTGTAAGTATACAGTTTGACTCAAAAGAGGAATATTCATGTAACAAATACATATTGATTACTTTCTATGCAGGCAGCACGAAGAATGCTATGCTGACAAGGTAGAAAAAGTTCCACATCTGTTGGAAACTCACAAGATATTAGCAATCCCTTCCTTTAGGTCTCTAGATAACATATGATTTTTAAAACATTGATATTCTATGACATTTTCCATAATTCTTCTCATTTCTAGGGGATTATGTTTTCATGGCTTCCCCAGCCTCTATATCCTACATCTAGTCCAGACATAAAACTCAGTCCCCTCAGTAGTCTCTGCCATAGATTCATGCCTATGAAGCTTTTATAAGTTGAGTAGAATTTACAGCAGATTTGGAGTCATAACAAGTGGTCACATTTTACACTATGTAGGTCATTCTCTTCTCTTTACTTCTTTTTTCTTGTACTATATAGACAAATGTATCTCTTCTGACTCCTAGCTTCAGGATTACACAACCAAACATATTAAGGTGTTTAGCTTAATAATGGCCCTCCACTTAAAAGCATTATCCTTAGAAGGAAGTCGAGATAACAAAAGCATATTAGTAATAAGTAAAAAACAAAAATAATGATGATTTGATGGACATTCTGTTACACATACTGCCATGCTTTCCACAGTTCCCATCCCACTCGTCTATGCTGTTCTGCTTCCTTACTGCATTTTTCAGGGGCAGTATGAGCTAGCAGTAAAGGAAGATCCTGAACTCACCTCCTCTTATGGACACACTAAATAGACAGCTATATATGGAACAGTTCCTTCTGAAAAAGACTTGAGAACTATCTGAATAGCTCCTCCACAACAAAGAATAAGACAGGTAGGAGAGGGAGAGATGTGCTCTCGCCAAAAACCCCACCTGTGCAGCACAGTGACCTACCTTTGGGAGGGTTCTCACAAAGTAGGACCTTCTCCCTGAGAAATGAGAGGTTTATGCCTCACAGAAGGCACCCCCGCTCTTGGGACCTACACAGAGAGATGAGCCCTTAAGGCATCTAGCTTTAAGAGGTACAAACTTGCAATTATAAAATAAATAAATCATGGGGATGGCATAAGGAATGTGGTCAATGGTATTATAATAACTTATATAATGACAGATGGTAACTAGACTTATCGTGGGGATCATTTTGTAATGTCTAAAAATGTTAAATCACTATGACATACACCTGAAACTAGTAGGATATTGTATGTTAGTTGTACTTCAATTAAAAAAAAAAAAGAGGAAAAAAAAAGAAAAACAACAAGGCTTATGTCCAGCAGACTTAAAGGGCTGTAGGGAACTGAGATACCACTTGTAAAGGGCTCCCACGCAGATTTACTTGCCCCAAGTCCCAGTGCAAAAGCAACAGTTTGAAAAATGCCTGCGCTATTTGTGAAGGAGATCCATTTGTTAATCTTAAAGAGTCTGCTGGAGGGACAGGGACCTACAGTGGAGGCACTGGTGGGCACCATTTTTGCATTCTTCCTCTACCTTGCTAGTGCTTGCAGGCACACACATTTCCTCCAGTCTGCCATTGCCTGTTAAAGCTAGCAGACTTGTGTGCTTCCTGCACTCACCAGCTGACTTGCTAAATACCACACAGAGGACTCTCCTTGCTCAACTGGCACTTGTTGCCCATGGAGAGTGGGAGGGCTTGTATTTCTAAGTCCCACAGGACTCTAACAACTGGGGAGGTAGTTATCATCATACAGATAAAAAACTAAAACACACTCCCAGTCTTCTGTAAAAAAGGCCTATTTACTTGTCCTGGAGCTTCAGAATGAGTGGCAGGTTCAGGTTTGCCACACATCTAAAGACTTTCAGGGAATGTAGGCTGGGGGATGCCATCTTTGTGCTTGTCTCACCTCACCAGTACCTCCCAGAAAGGAGCTTATACATTTGTCTAGAGCCCTGATTTTTGCAACTGTCACACAGGGGACAGATTGCCTGGTCTGGAAGCCAGCATGGTTTATGATTGTGGTCCCACAGGGCTATTTATATTCGTATAATTTAAAAGCTGTGCGGCCTAAGGGTCTGGCTCTCAGTCAGCCTGAAACTAAGAGCTGACTGAGATCTCTACCTGTGGAACAGGTCTGACACACCTGAGGAAATAGGAATATGCTGAAAATCAAATAGCAAGATAAAAACTAAAAGGGGAAAAAAAGAGCCATAATGAAGAGATGGGTAATTTACCTGGTAAAGAGTTCAAAATAATTGAACTCACAGAACTTGGAACAAGAATGAATGAACACAGTGAGAACTTCAACAACGAGGTAAAAAATAAGAGAAAGTACCGAACAGAAGCCACAGAACTGAATAATACAATAATTGAACTGTATACTAGAGGGGTTCAGCAACAGACTAGATGAAGCAGAAGAAAGGATCAGTGAGGTAGAAGACAAGGCAATGGAACTCAATCAGAACAGCAAAATGAAAAAAAGAATGGAAAAGAGTGAAGATAGCATAAGGGATAACAACATCAAGTGGATTAACATTCACATCAGGGTGGTCCCAGAAGAAAGAATGAAAGGGGCAGAAAACATATTTGAAGAAGTAATAGTTGAAAACTTTCCTAGCCTATGGAAGGAAGAAGACCTCAAGATCTAGGAAGCCTAGGAAGTTCCAAATAAGATGAACCCTGGGGTGTCTGGGTGGCTCAGTCAGTGAAGCATCCAACTCTTGATCTCAGCTCAGGTCTTATCTCAGGGTCGTAAGTTCAAGCCCCACACTGGGCTCCACACTGGGCATGGAGCGTACTTAAAAAAAAAGATGAACCCCAAGTGATCTACACCAAGACATATTATAACTAAAATGTCAAAAGTTAAAGATAAAGAGAGAATCTTAAAAGCAGCAGGAGGTACATAACAAGTACATAACAACTTGTTATGTACAAAGGAACCTTCATAAGAATATTAGCAGAAACTTTGCAGGCCAGAAGAGAATGGCATTATATATTCAAGGTGCTAAAAGGAAAAACCTTTGAACCAAGAATACTCGACTCAGTAAAGTTATCATTTATCATTCCCAATTGAAGAAGAGATAAAGAGTTTTCTAGATAAGCAAAGCTGAAGGTGTTTATCACCACTTAACTAGCCTTTCAAGAAATGACAAAGTATCTTCTTAAAGCTGAAAAGAAAGGGCACTAATTAGTAGCAAGAAACCATGAAAGTATAAATTCACACTTGTAAAGGAAAATATATGGTAAAGGTAGTAGATTAGTCACCTATACATTATAGCTAGTATGTAGGGTAAAAGACAAAAGAGTAAAAATAACGTTAACTAAATAATTCGTTAAGGAATACACAAAATAAAAATATGTAAAATGTGACGACAAAAACATAGAACATGGGGGTGGGGAAAATGTAGAGTTTTAGAATGTGTTCAAAGTTAAGTCACTATCAATTTAAAATAGACTGCTATATGTATATAGGATACTATACGTGAGCCTCATAATAACCACAAAGCAAAAACCTATAGTAGATACACAAAAAAGAAAATGAGAAAGGAATCTAAACATAACACTAAAAAAAGTCATCATACCACAAGGGAAGAGAGCAAGAGAAGAAGAAACAGAAAGGAACTACAAAATAACCAGTAAATAATTAATTAATTGGTAATAAATATATACCTATCAATAATTACTTAAATGGGGGCACCTGAGTGACTCAGTTGGTTGTGTCTGAGTCTTGATTTTGGTTCAGGTCATGATCTTGTTGTCCTGAGATTGAGCCCTGCATCCAGCTCTGTGCTCAGCATGGAGTCTGCTTGGGATTTTCTTCCTCTCCCTCTTTCCCTCCCCCTGCTCGTGTGCGCTCACTCTTCCCACTAAAATAAATAAATAAAATCTTTTAAAAAATAGTTACTTAAATGTAAATAGATTAAATTCTCCAATTAAAAGACATATAGAGGTTGAATGGATTAAAAAAACAAGTCCCATCTATTTGTTGTCTGCAAGAGACTCACACTACAGATTTAAGAACATACACTGAAAATGAGGGGATAGAAAAAGATGAAAGTAGCAATGCTTTTATTAGACAAAATAGAATCTGAAACAGAGTGTAATAAAAAATAAAGAGGAACATTACATAATGATAAAGGGGTCAATGCCACAGGAGAATATAACATTGTAAACATTTATGTGCCCAACATAGGAGCATCCAAATATACAGACCAAATATTAACAAAACTAAAGGGGGAAATTCACAGCAATATAATAATAGTAAAATATTTTAATACCCAACTTGAATTAGTGGATAGATCATCCAAATAGAAATTTAATGAAGAAGCATCAGTCTTAAATGACACATTAAAACAGATAGGCTTTATATATATAATTTTATCCAGTAAGAGCAGAATACACATTCTTCTCAACTGCATGTGGAACATTCTCTGGAATAGATATGTTAGGCCACAAAGCAAGTCTCAGCAAATTTAAGAAGATTGAAATCATCTCAATCATTTTTTCAGAGCACAATGGTATAAAACTAGAAATCAGTTACAAGAAGAAAACTCAAAAAATATGTGGTAAGTCACAAATATGTAGCGATTAAAGAACATGCTACTGAACAACTAATGGGTCAACAAATCAAAGGAGAAATTTAAAAATACCTTGAGACAGATGAAAGTGGAAATACAAAATACCAAAATCTATGGAATACAGCAAAAGTAGTTTTAAGAGGGAAGTTTGTAATGACACAGGGCTACATCAAAAAACAATGAAAATCTCAAACAATCTAATTTTACACCAAAAAAAACTAGAAAAAGAGAATAAAGGAAGGACTAAGTTAGTAGATGGAAGGAAATAACAAAGATATGAGCAGAAATAAATGAAATAGTTACTAAAAATAAAATAGAAAAAAATAAAATTTAAAGTTGGTTCTTTGAAAAGATTAAAAAGATGACAAACCTTTAGCTGGACTCACCAAGAGGTCTCAAATAAATAAAATAAAAAATGAAAGAGGAGTTACAACTGACACAACAGAAATACAGAGGATCATAAGAGACTACTATGAACAATGTATGCCAACAATTTGGACAACCTAGAAGAAAGGAATACATTCCTAAGAATATACAATCTTCCAAGACTGAATCATGGAAATATGGTAAATCTGAGTAAACCAATTACTAGTAAGGAGATTGAATCTGTAATACAAAACCTTGCAACAAAAGCCCAGGACCAGATGGCTTCATTGGTGAATTCTACCAGACATTTAAAGAAGATTGAATATCTATCCTTCTTAAACACTTCCAAAAAGTTGAAGAGGAGGGAATGCTTCCAAACTCATTTTATGAGTCCTGCATTATGCTGTTACCACAACCAGACAAGGACACCACAAAAAGAGGAAATTATAGCTAATACCCCTGATGAACACAGATGCCAAAATCCTCAACAAAATATTAGTAAACCAAATTCAGCAATACATTAAATAGATCATACATCATGACCAAGTGGGATTTCTTCCAGGGATGTAAGGATGTTCAACATTTACAAATCAATCAATGTGATTCACATGAATGAAATGAAGGATGAAAGTATATGATTACCTCAATAGGTACAGAAAAGCATTTGACAATATTCAACATGCATTTATGATAAAAACTCTCAACCAAGTGGGTATAGAGGGAACATATCTGAACATAATGAAGGGCATTTAGGACAAGCTTACAGCTAATATCCTCAATGGTGAATAGCTGAAAGCTTTTCCTTTAAAATCAGAAATAAGACAGAATACTCACTTTCACCACTTTTATTCAACATAGTATTGGAAGTCCTAGCCAGAGTTTAAATTAAGCAAGAAAAAGAAACAAAAAACATCATCCAAATTAGAAAGGAAGAAATAAAACCAGCACTATGTGCAGATGACATGATTTTATATACACAAAACCCTAGACTTCCCCCCAAAAAACTGTTAGAACTAATAAATGCGTTTAGTAAACTTCCAAGTACAAAATCAATATACCAAACAAAACAAAACAAAACCTGTTGCATTTCTATACACTAACAACAAACTATCAGAGAAATTAAGAAAACAGTCACATTTACGATTACACCAAAAATAATAAAATGTTTAAGAATAAATTTAACCAAGGAGGTAAAAGACCTATACACTGAAAACTATAAGATACTGATGAAAGAAATTAAAGAAGAAACAAATAAATGGAAAGATATTCCATGATCATTGATTGGAAAAATTAATATTGTTAAAATGTCCATACTACCCAAAGCAATGTACAGATTTAGCGCAATCTCTATCAAATTTCCAACAGCATTTTTCACAGAAATAGAACAAATGATCCTAAGATGTGTATGGAAACACAAGACCCTAAATAGGTAAAACAATCTTGAGAAATAAAAACAAATCTAGAGGCACCATACGTTCTGATTTCAAACTATATTACAAAGTAATAGTAATCAAAACACTATGGTATTGGCCTAAAAACAGACACACAATTCAATAGAACAGAATAGAGAGCTCCAAATAAACCCACAATTAATTTTTGACAAATAAGGTGAGAAAACACAACAGGAAAAAAACAATCTCATCCATAAGCAATGTTGGGAAATCTGGACAGCTACATGCAAAAGAGTGACACTAAACTATGCAAAAATCAATCCAAAATGGATTAAAGACTTGAATGTAAAAATGAAACCATAAAACTCCTAGAAGAAAATATGGGTGGTAAGCTCCTTGACCTTGGTCTCAGCAATGATTTTTTTGGACTGGACTCCAAAAGCAAAGGCAACAAAAGCAAAAATAAATGGGACTACATCAAACGAAAAAGCTTCTGCACAGCAAAGGAAAGCATTAACAAAGTGAAAGACAATCTCCTGAATGGGAGAAAATATTTGCAAATCATATATCCTGTAAAGGGTTAATATCTGCTGTATGTACAGAACTCATAAGCTAAATAGTAAACAAAAACAAAAACGAAAGTCCAATGAAAAAATGGGTAGAAGACCTGAGTAGACAGTTTTTCAAAGAAGACACAGATAGCCAACAGGCCCATGAAAAGATGCTCAACATCACCAATTATCAGGAAAATGCAAGGTCAAAATCACAGTAGATACCACCTCATACCAGTTAGAATGGCTATTGTCAAAGTAACAAGAAATAACAAGTGTTGGTGAAGATGTGACAGAAAGGGGACCATCGTGCTCTGTAGGTGGCCATGTAAATTCATGCAGCCACTGTGGAAAACAGTATGGAGATTCCTCAAAAAATTAGAACTACCATATGATCCAGCAGTTCCACTGCTAGGTATTTATCCAAAGAAAACAAAAATACTAATTCTGAAAGATAGGTACACCTCCATGTTTGTTGCAGCATTTTTATAATAGCCAGGATATGGAAACAACCTAAGTGTCTGTTGATGGATGAATGGATAAAGAAGATGTGGTGAATATATATACAATGGAAAACTACTTTAAAAAGAATTAAATCTTGTCATTTACAAGCACATGAATGGACCTTGAAAGAATTAGCTAAGTGAAATAAGTTGGACAGAAAAAGACAAATACCATATGATTTCACCTATATGTGGAATCTAAAAAACAAAACAAACAAAACAAAACTCATAGATACAGAGAACAGAATGATGGTTACTAGAGGGGATGGAGGTTCGACGGTAGGCAAAAAAGGTGAAGGGAGCCAAGAGGTATAAACATCCAATTATAAAATTAATAAGTCATGGGGATGTAATGTACAGCATATTGACTATAGTCAATAATATTATAGTGTATACTTGAAAGTTCCCAAGAGGGTAAATTGTAAAAGTTCTCATCACAAAAAATATATATATTTTTTTGTAACTTTGGTGATAATTAGTACTAGAGTTATCATGGTGATCATTTTGCAGTGTATACAAATATCATTACATTGTATGCCTGAAACTATAGTTATGTCAATTATACCTCAATAAAAAATTGCATTTTCCTATTGTATTTCAATCACTTGTTTAAGTATTATGTGGAAAATAATATATGTAGTATAAGCTCTGAATTAATATTAGTTTAAAGAGAAAATATATAAATTATTCTATATTCTGTATTCACGGAAAGATTAGTCACATCCTGAAATACATTCATCTCTCTTAATCGTTTAATAAAAACATGATGCAGTCATTTAAGTGGAATACAAGGTAATTTTGTTCATATTTAGATTTCTAATATGTTCACATTCAGTACTTTACCTTCCATTTCTATCAAGTATAGGTCTTTGGATTTTAAATAGCAGGCACACACACAAAAAAGAAAGAGAACAATACAGCTTTTACATCTTTTAGGTGACATGTTCCATAAACCTGAAATTTGATGAAAATTTATGTGAGTTTATAGTGTAGTTATTTGAGTCATTCTAATGAAATAAGACTTGAAGTTCAGAAAAGTAAAATCACAGTGTATTAGAAGTGGTGTCACTTAGAAAATTTATATTTAATATATATATTCAACCAGCTGCCCCAGACATCATGATTTAACATAATGACTGCAGGTTAGACATGAACCACACCTACATAATTTTCCTAGTGATTTGTCTGCATTGGTTCCAATTTGATTTCTTTAAGGAATTATTAGGCTTGTAATAAAAGTATTTAGATGTCTACTGAAGATGAATAACTCTAGGGAAAGAGTAAGCAAAATATCAGTTTATACATTCAAAACACAATTTAATGATAGCTAAAATTATTATTTGACCATTAAACATGGTAAGAAAGGTGGAAAAGACAAAGTAAAAGGCCAATTGCTTTTCTATTGTATGTCACAGTAGGGAATGTTATAGGTATTATAGAAACGTTGTTAAAGAATAAAGGAAAGATGGTAATAAAAACTGAATAGCCAGAGAAGAATCAATTTTTCAGATATTTCAAATATTTGATTGCTAAATGAAATTTTAAGAGATGAGAAGTCATCTTTATATAACATTCTTAGTATGGATATCATTTGGGGTATTAAAACATGTGACCAAAAAGAAAGGAACTACTTTAAGAAAGACTACCATTGGGAAATATCAGTTTTACCTTTAGAACTTACAATATTTATATTCATTTTCCTGAAGTATTAAAGAATGTTGTTTTAACAAATATAGTGTATGAAGAAAATAATGCTTTTTTCTAGTTTTTAGCCAAATTGTTTTTTAGTGAAGTAATTACTTTTGCTATATCCATAGAGACTGTACTAAACTAGCTTTCATTAAGTATTAAATAAGAAAGAATTTTTTTTCTGTGAAAGCTATGGGCTCAATCTGATTGCATGTACTCAAAAACTGCTGTTGATTTACACATCTAGGCTCTTAAATGGGTAATATGGATCCAAGTGAGATGCTTAATGACCCTTTTCAACATAGTTCTAGTTGCTAAGGAAAGAATGATATTTCTATATAATCTTAAATAGAAAATTTGAGGATCCTCTAACAAAGTCCTACATCTATGACCAAAAAAGGCAGTGTCTTCATGAAAAGACACGGAACCTGAGGATAAAAAGTAAGCATGATACTTCTGCTCACACACAGGTCATATATATTTGGAAAAAGTCATTCCTATCCAATAACAATTTACCAATTTTTCACGCATATATTAGCACTACAGCTAAGCGTTGAGCGTATGGACTTTGTAGAGTCTTTGAGACTTGGATTTGTATTCTGGCTTTAGCATTTATCAGATGTGTGATCTTGGGCAAGATTCTTAAAGCTTAAGACTCAGTTTTACCATCTGTAAAGTGGTCAATGAGTGCTTTTTCAACCAAATTTATTGTAAATATTAAATGAGCTAATGTTTACAAACTCATTTTACATGCTTGACATATTAAGTCCTTGTTTTTTTTAAAAAAAAAATGGTAGGGCTTTTTTTCAACACATTAGAAGAGTCTCATTTTCATGTATCTATTCCAACTCCCAGAAAACAGTAGAAAAGCCTAGAGAGAATTCTTGGGAACATAAGTCCTGTTGATCTTCTCCATTCAGTCCTAATCCTCAGCAAGTCTTTTTCATTAGAATACTTGATTTCCTCCACATTTAGTGTTAAAGTTTTTGAAGATATCTGATGGTTCCCATTTGAGTTCTGGCACCATCTTCCACTAGAATTCTCACTTTGCATAATAATATTGAGGTTGTCTCCATATGAAGCCTCTGTCACCAAACTGGATAAAGGGGGTCAAAAGGTACAAATTTCCAGTTATTGAGTAAATAAGTCATGGGGATATAACATATAGCATGGTGACGACAGCTAATAATACTGTGTTGTATATTTGAAAATCACTAAGTGAATATATCTTAAAAGTGCCCATCACAAGCAAAAAAATTGTAACTATGTGTGATGAGGAATGCTAGCTAGATTTACTGTGGTGATCATCTCACAGTATTTACAAATACTAAAGCACTATGTTGTACACCTGAAACTAATATAATGTTTATGTCAATTATATCTCAATTAAAAAAACCCCTTTAGCTTAAAAATAAACAAACAAAACCCTTTTGAGGGTAACCAGAATATATTCAGCAATGAAAACACGTTTTTGGGGAGGAAGATATGTCCATCATTGCCCATTTACCCTTCCTTTGAGTGTTCCGTATCTCAGGCTCTGACCTCTAAAACCTGTATTCCCCAGGTTCCCTTGCCAGTTGGCTTCAGGATATATTTCATCAAATCACTTCAAGAGAGATGAAGGAGGAGAGAAAGAGGATATTGTCACCCTTTCTTCTCTTTGACAGCATCTCTAACTGTGGTTATTTCTCCTCCAAGATCCTAGCTTGGACCAGGCAGTCTGACTCCTGGCTTTGGTTACACAGTATTCTCTCACACTGTCACAGAGTCTTCTTCCTCCTTTTGTGAATGTCGGGGTCGCCTCATTGATTCATTTGTAAACTGCTCCAACACTGTTACAAGAAGTTCCACATATTAACTTCCTTCTAATGAACACCATGATGGAATTATGATTTCTTGAGTAAATCCTGAAATTTTGGAGAATAGACTTGCTATGTTGGACCAGTGATTTCCATACTGGGGCCGTGAATAAATTATGAAAGAACAAGATTTTAGCGCCATCCATCATAAATACCTGCTTTGTAACACCTGATTCCTTCATATCATTTACCACTAGCAAATGACCACACTTTTAACATTTTCTAAACGTGGAGTAAAAAATGCACTGAGTAGAGGGCCTCCCACTCTTTCCAGGAATTTAATTGGGCTGTCTTGCCATGACTAAACTTTGTCCCTTCAAAATAGTTTTGGAGTTTTGTTGTGTAGATAATTGTGACAGTATTTTTGATTTGGAAATTCTCTGAGTTTTAGTCTTTCGTTTTTATTTTAATTAAATAATCCTTGCATTTTAGCCATTTTTTAACCTGAGAAATACATTATCAGCTATTGCTAATACTCTCAATGATTTCAAACACACCTTTAATTATGTACATTCTAGGAGGCTTCATTTAGGCCTTAAAGATTAGCTTTATCAAATACTTTAATGTACAACTATCTCACACACCACCCCCTTGCTGCTAAGGAAAAATTCATTTTAGTACTGTGTGAGTCAAAACGTGGCTTACTTCTCAAAGGACTTAATTTTACCAAACATAATTTTGTAACTCGAGACTCTCAATTCTTAAATTTATTGAAACACATATTGAGTCTGCTAAAGAATATGCCCAGTTATCAATCACTGGCTAGTTTCTCTGAAGACAAGCTTCCCGAGCTATACACCCGTAAGCCTTGTTATTTTCATGTGCTCTCTCCAGCTCTCTGATAGAGGGTTGCAGTATATATTACTTGCAAAACACCTATTAAAACTCCAGTTTTCAGATTTTTGAGTATGTTGTTAAAACTTGCACATTTTAAATTCTTTATGACATGCTTACATGAAAACATAATCTTTCTTATCAGAAGTCATAAAACATATGAAGAATCAAATCCTACTATTTAAGATAAAAGAAAGATTTATTTTGTATTGCTCAATGGCTAGTGGCTACCATGAGACTCTTAAACATTACTCAATTGAAAGAATTCCTTAACATACACATTTTAGACCTTGGGATTTCCTTCTTGTTATCCCTCCACCTTCCCCCTTGCTGCTTAACACTCCTTTATTATTATGTCCTGTTCCTACCTTACATCGCACTTTATTCTGTTAGTTGAGACTAAGTCATGTATACCTCCCACCTCCACCACAGACATCTGATAATACTTTCTTAGGGATTCTAGTCCAAGCACTGGCCACTGGCTACTTACCAGCTCATTTCTCTGCATTCTTCTTCTTCTTCTTTTTTTTTTTTTTAATGAAATGCTTCATAATATCTTTTCTGTGTGGTAAATAAAAGGATGGCTTTTATTCGAAATGTGAATGAATCTTATTTGGTCTAACTAGAGACTTAAATGATCAATTCTGTGGCACACAGTGAATACTTAATAAATGTTAGCCATTATTATTATTATTTACACATCTACTTTGCCTTTCTCTAAAATTCCCAAGTGAAGGGCAGGGTGGGGGGAGGAACAAAGACTTCAAGAGAAAACAGAACATAGCTTTGGCTTTGTGTTCAAGTATAGAGAGGGGCCTTCCAGGATTCTCAAATAGAAGATATAGTGGTAGAATTAGGAAGAAATCAAAGAAATAAGACACTGTTTATGGTTCACTGCTAGTGAAAACACTTTTGGTGAGAACTTCTGAAATTTGAAACTTTGTAACTTTCCCTTTGTTTTATTTAGTCTTATTTTTACTTTTTGTTAGGGTCCTTCCTGCTACTAATAGTAAAAATGGAAGCAGTAGTGTATTTTTTCAGAAACTAGATGGAAGGGGATTATTCCTGATTCATTCAGCAAGCAAGCAAAAAGGAATTTAGCTCATAATTTGTACCAGCCAGAGTGGCCCATGATGAGGACACAAGGGGAATACCTGCCCTACTGTTGCTCACGCAGATTATGGAGATTATGTGGAAATGACCCCACTGGTATCAAGCTGTCAGGGTTCACGTTCTGCCTCTGCCACTTACTACCAATGCAACCTTGGGAAGATTACTGGACTTCACATGCTTCATCTGGACAGTGGGGTTAAGAGAGAGCACTTACCACATACAGGTTATTAGGAAAATCAAGTGAATCATTACATAGGAAATACTTAGAACACTCGCCTCCAGGTGCCAGGTGCTCAGTGAATATTAGCTTTTTGACAAGAGAATGGTGCTTCTCAAAGGGTGGTACATGGGATGTTATTTAAGTGATGTACAGATATTAGTCTTGTAATTATTTTCTTTTGTTTCACTATGGTTATAACTATATATATATATATATCTACAATAGAGAATATTATAGATATAGTAATATAGACATAATAGATATAATAAGATAATATATAATATATACAACATAAAAGGTAATAGATATATAAGATAATACCTATAATATAAAATAATATAGTTATTTTATTTTAATATATAAATATAACTGAACTAATAGAAGCTTTTCATGAACAGATGCAGTTTCCTGTTTAAATACATTCAAGTAAAAAAAAAATAGTTGGTTTAAAAAGGAAAAGTTCTTCAAAGTCTAGATAAGTAGTAAAGACTCCTAGTGCTCTCCCATATCTAGGTCACCTCTTCTTCCTGCCACCTGGGAGGACTTTACTTGCCTGCCTCTTGACGTAAGGCAGGGTTACGCAACTAGTTCTGGTGTATGGGTTGTGAACAAAAGTGACATGTGGCATATCCCAAGTGCTGCATTTAATAGCCGTGGTGAGACCCTCCGGCATTCTCTGTTAGGATCCATAGAATAATTTCTGTGAGCTTAAAGAGTGTAGTTTTGTTCAACCAGGTTGTTTGGTCTTGGGGTTTTCTGAAAGGTTTTATGGAGAAAATGGTATTTGAATCACTCTTACAGGATGAATAGAGGCTTGATAGAAATAGGAGTGAAGAGCCATCCAAGATGAGGAGAGAGCATACATGGATATACAATGTGATGGGAGTGATGATGCATTCAAAGGACAGTAAGAAGAGGAGTGTGGCTAGACTTTGAGAACAATGGTTTGGGTTTGTAGGAGACAAGACCGACATGAACCAGCAGACCAGTGTATGAGTCAGGGAAGGGATAGTCCGCTCACATGGTTGAATTAAAGGGAGTTGAATGAAGGTATGATTTCCAGGGGTGCAGGAAGCTTTAAGGAAACCAGCAAGGTAAGGACATGTCCAACTACCAGCAACAGTGATGTTTTTACCACTCTTTCACATGGAGGAACAAGGAGAGGAAGCAGAGAGGTACCTAAGCTCAGAGAGAGCTGTGGCTGCAGGGTGGCAGGAAGAGCAGTCACTGAGAAGTTTCTACCCGTCAGGGAGGGAACAGGGAATACTAGTGTTTTAATCTCTCTTACCTATTGCCCTTACCTGTTGTTAACTTTCCTTGGAAAAATCTGACCTCTCTAATTACAATTTTTTAAAATATTATAATTGAATGCTGGAACTATGGAGAGAGACAAATAGAAAACTCAATTTTAAGGTTTTGAATGAAGCTTTAGCTTCTCATGATTCAGCACCTTACTTTTGGAATTATATATAAGTTTCTTTACACTTATCCATATATTTATTTATTTTGCTTTGCTTTCATAAGGTATATCATTTTTGTTTCCTGTTGCCAACTGTAACATAAGTTCAAAAGATAGTATCTCTTTTCCTGTGTGTATTTAAGAAGCTTATGCATTTCAAAGTTTCCTCTACCATCAACTTGATCATTAGTTAGTTGGTGAAGAAAAATCAAATCCATGGAGTGCTGAACATAACCAAGTAAAAAAAAAAATTCCTCACATCTGATGAGTTAACTTCTTTTCTAGGGAAAATCAACTTCCTTAATTAATTGTCTGCTGAGTAAAAACCCGTATAGCTAGGGGCGCCTGGGTGGCTCAGTGGGTTAAGTGTTTGACTTTTGATTTTGGCTCAGGTCATAATCTCAGGGTCATGAGATCCATCTGTGTGGAGCCCCCATGTGGAGCCCTGGAATGGGCTCTGAGCTCAGCAGAGAGTCTGCTTGGTATTCTCTCTCTCTCTCTCACCCTCCTTTGGCCCTGCCCCACTCTCTCAAATAAAAAGAAAGAAATCTTTTAAAAAATTCATATAGCCAAAGATGACTATGTTTATATGCTGTCAGATGGCCAAAAGAATATGGCGTATGTCAGTTAAAAATGTCCTTTGGAGTAGCTGAACACTTCAGGATTTTCAGTTGTTGTCATTATTGTGTGTGTTTTAATACATTTATACACAGAACAGCTTAGCTCTTAGACTGGGTTCAAGTGTCATGTGTACCTGGCTTGGATTTATAGGTGTATCATTCTCTAGCTCTGTGGCTTTGGGCAAATATTTAACCTCTTTGGGCCTCAGTTTACTCATCTCTAATATGGTGATATTAGAGATAATAGTAACTATGCCTTTGAATTAATGTGAAGAGTAAATAAAATCTAGAAAGCTATTAACACCATGTTCGGCACACAGTAAAGTGCTCAATAAATGTAAATTGGCATTATTATTATTAACTCTTGTTCAAGCAGCTTTTTTTTTTTATATATATTGAAAAATAAGGGGCACCTGGGTGGCCCAGTCGGTTAAGTGTCTAACTCTTGATTTATGCCGAGGTCATGATTTCAGTGTCCTGAGATCAAGCCCGGCATTGGGCTCCATGCTCAATGGGGAATCTGCTCAAGGATTCTCTCTCTCCTGCTCCCTCGGCCCCTCCCTCCACTCACATGGGCATACTTTCTCTCTCTCTCTCTCAAATAAATAAATAAATAAATAAATAAATAAATAAATAAATCTTATCTTGAAAAATAAGTGTATCACGTTAGCCTGAGACACAATCAGTGGCGTGTCAGCCTTACAGAAGAGTCAAGACCTGATTTGATTGTCCTCATTACAAGATCTTGTCGTATAAGAAGAAAATGCTATTTAAAATAAATAACTCAAACTTCTAGGTAATGTGTTCTCTTTCTTCCGTCTCCATTTTTTTCTCCTTTGACATGAAGGAATCAACAGCAGTTATGGCAGAAAAAGGCTTTTATCTCCATTCCATTCTCTTAATGTGTCAGCAGTCTGATAACTTTACATTACTCCTGTCAGTGCCTCCTACCTTTCTTCCACACAAACTGCAATTGTCTCCTACCAGGTATAAACTCCTGTGTCACTAAAATCTATTGACCACAGAGCAGACAGAGTGTTGCTTCTGAAACATGGTTTGGATCCTGTCACTTCCCAGCTCAAAACCCTCCTAAATCTGCCCACCACAAAATCGAAAGGCTTTACCCTGTGATCCCCATATCTAGAGTAACTCTGTCCTTATTTTCTACCACTCTTCTCCTCCCTCCCTCCTCCCCTACAAAATTATACTTACCCCAGGACCTTTGCACTTCTTTTCCATCCCCTGGAATTCCTCTTTCTCATTTAAGGCTGGCATCCTCAGTCCATTTAGGTGCTTTATTTAAGGAAGCCATTCTTGGGGCACCGGGTTGGCTCAGACAGTTAAGCATCCAACTCTTGATCTCAGCTCAAGTGTTGATCTCAGGATCATGAGTTCAAGCCCCATGTTGGGCACCATGCTGGACGTGGAGCCTATTTTAATTAATTAATTAAACTAATTAATTAAACTAGTTAATTAATTAAAATGAGAATTAAAAAATAATAAAGAAGCCATTCTCAACCACTCCTACAAAAACAATAACTAACATCATACTCTATCCCCTTTTTCTGTTTTTATTCAGACTATTAGAGTGCTTTTAAAATCTTTACCATCTGTCTCCCATTCTAGCACAGTCTCCATGAAGCTAAGTCTTTGGTTTGTTCACTGCTGTATCCACTTCTTTGTGCTGAGTTACCCACATAACAAGTGCTCAAACAGTGTTTTGACTCAAAAAATGAATGTTCTACTTAGAAAATAACTACATGTGTACTTGTCTGAAATTTAGTCACTACTTTAGGCTATGGTTTCATAACTTAAAATGATCAGTGTATGTCACAGTTTTAACCAAAAGAGTATATTTCTCAGTTATAAGTGCAATATTTATCATAAGAGATGCAAAAACATTTTCGTATGGAGCTTTCATAATAAAACCAACGAATCAATACAGAAAATGTCTCTGTGTTGGTACTCAGTCAGGGGACTTAGTAAAATAAGAGAAATAAAAGTTCACAGAATGTCTAAAAATGATAAGTTCTAAACAAGGCATAACTTTGTTTGAATGAAAGCTTTGGTTGTCTAAATCGTTCTCATTTGCTTCAAGGTGGAACCATAGATCAGTCATTCTTTCTTAAAGAAATATCCTATCCTGTTGACTGGCTTGAGATAGTTAGCTTGTATTCTGAAACTCTTTGCACTCACTTGGAAAGTAACCCTCAGACCTATGTTATTTGTTAAAGAACAAGATGTTCCCATCTAGAATATAAGAACCAGCATCCTTATAGAAATCTCAAACTAAGAGACCATATTTTCTCTGGTGTGTTTTTTGTTTTGTTTTGTTTTGTTTTGTTTTGTTTTTTATGTGAACATTTGACCATGCATTCACAGGTGCAGGCAGGGTTTGGGGTTCAAGGTCTGCCCTACCATCCAACTTCATGTCAATCATTTATCAACTCTACCCTCCTGCCACCTCTCCCACCATTTTCTTACTGGGGCTCTCCTTCTGCTTGACCAGCTCGTCACAGAGTCCCCTGTTCATTCATGCTCTGATCCACTCTCCCATCTTCTTCTGCCCAAGCCTCCTTAAAACATGCCAGGGATCCTTGACTATCTAGAACCCAGTGTCTAAGCTGGCTCTTGTGACGCAGACACATTCTGGGACAGCTCCAAGTCCTGCTGCTCCCAGCCACTTATGTTTCAAAAGCTCTTCCCTGTACTAACCTCACCTTTTCGCCCTCAACTTTCTTCTGAGTGTGGAAGGGTTATGACAAATGACTCATTCAGGTGGCAACATAGTATATTACAAAGAACACTTGGATTCAGACAGACCTGAATTTGAAACCCTTTCCCAATTGACCAGGTCTGTTCTCTCACTGGAAAACAAATGGGAATAACTGTCCCTATCTCAGTTGGAGAACTGTGTCGGCTGACTGTGAAGCACAAGGCACACACACATGGCAGAAGGTGGTGCCTGTCTTTAACAATTATTATGGGCCATGCTTGGCAGAGAGGACACCCTCACTAAGTGTTAGCTCTCTTCCCACATCTTGGTGCAGACGGAATTTCATCAGAGAGCCTCTTATCCAGTGGCCTTATCTGCCAAACAAACCTCCCACCCTCTGGAGTAGTTAAAACCCTTTCCAGGAGCTTCCAAGTCCAAATAACTTTAGTGTTTGTTTCCAACCACATGGACTCCTGCAGAGGCCAGTTGGTGGCCATGCTCTGGAATTGAGGCAGAGTTCAGATTTCTACTGCATTTTATGGGCACAAACAATCCAAACTCAGTAAACACTTTCATTGCCATGTGGAGCAAAGCATCCTGAAGCCTTGATATAACACATTCTGAAGTCTTAAAAATCCAAAGGGGAAAAAAAAATAATTAAACTGTAAAAGTCTGGGGGAATGGTAACAGGGCATGAGTCAAACAATAGCCACTGTGCTAGCAATCCTAGATAACTTATCTCTCCTATGGGCGAGGATACTAAACTCCCTGGGATTAATTTGAAGACATTGCTATAGGGGGAGGACAAAACAAAAACAAAAACAAAAACACACCACCAATCCTGATGCCAGTGTTAAGTTCCTTGAGACTACTGTTTGCAATAAGAACAGCCAGTCCCGGCAATCTGTAATCTGAAAGCATCCATTTTGTATGAAGGAGTATACACAAATTCAGATTAAGATGCTGTTACAAAAGGGTAAGGGCTTCTTAATCGAACCTGTGACACAGCAGGTAGATCTGTTCTGACAAGGTAATGAATGATATGGCTTTGGTGGGAGTGCCAGTTAAAACCAATTATCATCAGCTTGACGTGACAGGCTACTAAAATGCCTCCCAGGACTCACCCTTTTATCTGAGGCAGATATTTTTGTTTCTGGGCATGGTACTGATTTGGGAGGTTCCGGGTTGTTTTTCTTTTTAGAAATGCAGATGTAGCCATTGTTTTAGAAAGCCTCCAAGTGGGTCACCCTGATTTATCCTTTTAGGATGGTTCCATTATGAAACGAGTCAGTTGCTTCCTGGAATGGGACCAATGCAAAGAACAATCCTAAACCCTAATTCACTGCAAACATTTCCCTGAATGCATGGCATTCATTGCTATTTGTTTAAACAAGGACACTGCAGTTATAGCTCAGGAAAGGAAGTAGGAATCAGAATGTGCAATGTCAAACCATCTTTCAAAAGGGAACCTGATCGTGCATGATTTGTACTAATTAAATTTGAACTGCATTACATTACATCATTTCCCTACTGATAAGGTGGCATCCCTATATTAAGCAGTTTTTAAAGATTGTGCTTTGGGACCTCATTTCTGGATATGGTAGACTTCTTTTTCTCAGGAAGCCAGCTGAATACACTAGTAGCCATGCAGTTCTTGTCCACCTGTCTATGTGGTTTGTGGATCCACTGTGCAATTCCATTCTTCTCCTTAGCCTTATCTCTAGGTGGAACCCCACTAATCAGCCATATTTCCATACCATCAACTTGGTTGATGCAGGTGGGCTTAGATGAGGGGATATGCTGGAATCAAAACTCAAGCTCCCATCATTCACTAAGGGTGAATGTTACTCGGTGAGGGAACTATCTTCTGTGAGACACACATTCCTCATCTAGAAAATTAAGCAAATATGAGAATCTTTATAAAACTCAGTTTCCCAACTTGTAAAATGGGACTCATAATAACACCTATTTTGAAGAACTGCTGTGAGGATTAAATAAGATAACTCTGTGGAGTTCTGGTGCATGATATGGACCCAATAAATTATATTTTTGGTTATTCTTGCCTCAAATTGTTCTTCGTTCAATTCTAAGTAATTCACATTCACATAACCTTTTCTCAGTTTGTTCTCCAGAATTTACTCATTTACTGCTCTAGAACTCTTTCATCTGTACCTGCCTTGTACATATTTAAGCTTTCTTGCTTACTTTGTATCCCTCCCTTTCTGCAAATTTCATAAACGTTTTATACCATTTCCCTGGTGTGGAAGAAATCACACCTGCATTGCCTTTTACTGCAATGACTTGAACCCACCCAGTAAGATTGTTTGACTTTGTCGTTTTAATTTGACTTTGTAGGTACCTTGAGACAGAAGGATGTTTTTCTTTCCCTTCCTCCCTCCCTTCCTTCCTAACATCCTTCCTTTTTTCTTTCTTTTTTGGCATTATTTTTTTTTTAAACAAGTTTTTACACTTACGGTTCAAATACTATTTCTCCGTGAGAAAATGATAGAATCATTTCTGGTACATGAAAGTCAAAGGAAAAAAATCATAACTAAGGACATTACTTAAGAACTTTTGTAATATTTTTAAGAGAGAAAGATTCTTTTGAAAGTGATTTAGACTCAAAAGCAGGTGAACAGTTCTGTGAAAAATGTATAAATTCAATAACTGAGAAAAGCTACCCCTTTTGCATTTTCACTCCTTCAGGACTTACCTAAAATGATACAGAGGAAGACTGCCATCTTGATAGAGCAGTTTGGGTTTGGAACTATGCACTTTCAGCAGGCCAAGGAGGCCAAGGATAATATATATGTCACATCTGGTTTTCTTATTAAAAATGCACCACTCACCATCAGCACTCTTATAAGACTGTACAAGTCAAATTATGTATTTTGATTGCTTCTGGGTTTCTTTTATTAGTGTGTTGGCTGGTTCTTTGAATTTTTTTCTGTCTTCATTTCAGTTAATCAGTTTCTTATTTTTATCATCCCAGAGAACCCGACTTCTCAATGTGGAAGACTTTTGTTTTCTTGAAAATGCAGGCAACTGTCATGGTCCAAATTGCCAAATTCTATGCTTAGTTCTGTTTTCTCCATAAGTGAAAATTCCCATAACCAACTGGTCCTCTGATTAGTGTATTGTGTTCCAAAAAACAAAGACCTCATTTCTTTTCATGTCTGTTTTGAAAACCTTACAACTGTACTAATATGGAATAAATATTTTAGGACTTCTATATTGGTTGTGACCACTGACTTTAGAAGAATTGAAAAAATTCAGGTGTGGATTTCAGAATTGATAATTTTAATATATAAAAATCATCTTTTTATGTAGTCACATATATTTCATCTTTATTCAGTGTTATAATCTATTGAATAAAGACTGATTCCTGCATCCATAGTGCTACTGTAGGAAAAGGAGAAGGAAAAAAGAATAGCATTTTTTTACAGAAATATACTAGCTTATAAATGTAGGAAGAATGGCAAAATTCAAAAATAACCTTTTTAATAATTAATGGAGGCAAAGATTATCAATGGATGGTGAAACCATTGAGCACATTGTTGCTAGGAAAGAATATTTACATGGTCTCATATATCTCCCCACAGATTACTTACTAATTACAAAGAAAGAAAGAAAAGTTCCTTTCTAATGGAAAGATCTGGTTGATATGGCTTCAACCAAGTGACCAAAGTTAGCATCATCAATAATGGGACAATTGGCAACATGTGCTTCCTAAGATGATGTAATGGGAAATATACAACATTATTTACATAGTATCCATGGAAAATTATTTAATCTTGAGGAAGCAGTCAGACAGACTATAAGTTGTTTTACCTACCAACTTGCCAAGATTCTTGAAAATGTTCTGTGTTATGAAAGTTGGAGACAAAATGATATGGCAGTCAAATGCAATCCATAATCCTGAGTGGATCCTCTATTAGAAAAATTTGGGACATTGGGGAAGTTTGAATAGGAAATATATATATTAAATAATATTATGTATATTTAAAATTTCTTGGATCTCAGAGTATGTGACTATACAGAAGAATGTCCTTGTTCTTAGGCAATGCATTCTGACATGTTCTTCAGTGAAGTTCATGATGTTCATTAACTCTTTCAAATAATACAGAAAAAAGTATGTGTGTAAATATCTAGATAGATAGTATAATTGTCAAGATGTTGGTAAATCTAGGTCAAGGATATATAGCTGTTCATGCTTTTCAAGTTTTTAACAAATAGAATCAGCTAGCTCTGTTTTTATTTTATTTTATTTTATTTTATTTTATTTTATTTTATATTTTATTTTTTTGTTATGGAAGATGGTGCAAGAAAGCTATCTTTCTGGCAAGAAGAAAGAGCTTTTCTGTATCTTACTGGCTACATCTCTGAGGAGTGAACAACAGTTCATACTTAGAAAATGACCTCAGACACATGAAAAAATGTTCAAAATCATTAGCCATCAGGGAAATTCAAATCAAAACCACATTGAGATACCACCTTACGCCAGTTAGAATGGCAAAAATTGACAAGGCAGGAAACAACAAATGTTGGAGAGGATGTGGAGAAAGGGGATCCCTCCTACATTGTTGGTGGGAATGCAAGTTGGTACAGCTACTCTGGAAAACAGTGTGGAGGTCCCTTAAAAAGTTAAAAATTGAGCTACCCTATGATCCAGCAATTGCACTACTGGGTATTTACCCCAGAGATACAGATGTAGTGAAGAAAAGAGCCATATGCACCCCAGTGTTCATAGCAGCATTGTCCACAATAGCTAAATCCTGGAAGGAGCCGAGATGCCCTTCAACAGATGACTAGATTAAGAAGATGTGGTCCATATATACAATGGAATATTACTCAGCCATCGAAAAGAACGATTTCTCAACATTTGCTGCAACATGGACGGCACTGGAGAAGATAATGCTAAGTGAAATAAGTCAAGCATAGAAAGACAATTATCATATGGTTTCACTCATTTATGGAACATAAGAAGTAGGAAGTTCGGTAGGAGAAGAAAGGGAAGAAGAAAGGGGGGGTAAACAGAAGGGGGAATGAACCATGAGAGACTATGGACTCTGGGAAACAAACTGAGGGCCTCAGAGGGGAGAGGGGTGGGGGAATGGGATAGGCTGGTGATGGGTATTAAGGAGGGCACGTATTGCATGGTGCACTGGGTGTGATGCACAAGTAATGAATCATGGAACTTTACATAAAAAAGTAGGGATGTACTGTATGGTGACTAATATAATATAATAAAAAAATATTATTATAAAAAAAAATGACCTCAGGTCCACACACAAATGATCAGAGTGCCAGCATTTCCTATTCATCTCTCTTTTCCAGAAGTGCTTGGAGAGGTCAGGAATGGACAAAATAGATCCTGAATCAGAAACTGAATTTTCTCCTACCAGTTCTGCAAAGACCAGAATATGGAGAGGCTATAACTCCAGTAGCTTATAATGTATGACATAAAAGTAGAGGCACTCAGTTTTGCTCCAACTTTCCACCTCAGGATCTTCAGGGCCTTTACAGACTGAAGGGCAAATTTAATTTGGTATCAGGTTGTGTACAATACTTTTTGTTTGGGAATTGCACAGCACCAGCAAAGGATTAAATAAGGCTGTTGATAGCTTCTGTGCCTGTCCTATTAAGCATGCTGAGAAAACAGAGTCAGAGCAAATAACCTGGAGCAGGACTTTAAGGGCAAGCAGGAAGGCTACAGAATTGTTTCGAATGCTATAATGTGAATTAGAGAATCAGGCAGCAGGTGCTTTGGCCCCGAGTACATATTTAACCAGGGATCTGAATACAAAGGATATTTTCGAAGACTTCATTAGAAAAAGCTAGTAAACAGCATAGAATCCTCCTGCATTTCTCAGCTTCCTGGTTTAGCGGAAGCCCAAACTGAAGAGAAAACCATCTCAAGCTTTTGCTCTCAGAGAAGAAAAGAGGAAAAGTAATTAGGGGGATTAGTAGATAAGGTCAGATTTAGTGAGACCAGTGCTAAAGTTATTATGTTTTTAAAAAGGCCACTTATTTCAGTCTGACATATCCAGATTTTTATCTAACCTATAGCTTTATTTGGGAAGTTAGAAAATCTCACTATTTTTGGTCATTTTCCTCTTACACTTCTCCAGAGGTAATTTCTTTAAGCAGCTCATTTTTGTCCTAACTTGAGATTTTGGTGAAGATTCATTTTTTTTTCAGTCTATAATAAATATTAAATATATTGCAGAATAACTTATTACAAACTCAGAAAAAAATTGTTTTAAACTTTTTATGTTATGAAGAATAGTGCAAATGATAAAATATTGGACTAAGTAAAATAATCCAGATTTGGGTTTTTTGCATTACCTTTTTAAATATAGAGTCTAACACTTTTTTTTCTACCTTGTTTCTCTTAGTATTCATATTTGAATTCAAGCAGTTTTTAATAAATATATAAGGATATTTAACTTTCCCACACAATATTTCTCATATTTGAATTGTCCTCTTAGGGCTCATATATTGATATTGGAATGCCGTTTTCCCATTTCCTTTCATGGGACTTGTTTCAAAAAAGTTAGGTTCAGATATTCTAGAAGAATCTGTGGACAATTTCATTCTTATTTGTAAAATGGTTTCGGAGGGGGACATTAATATAAGACAGAGTGGTAAAGAACACATTTCAGTTACCTCCCAACAGATGTCTGATCCTGTTTCTGAACTTCTGATGTTGGAAGGAGTCATCTTGCCTTTGCAATTTTTCACTTGATATTTTTGCAACACTTTCAGCAAGGAGATAACTTCCTGAATGAGGCAGAGAGGCATTGTTAAATACTGAAATATCCTTCTGTCAGAACACCTTGTCACTCAGTCCCTGATCCTTTGATTGACTTTCATAACAGTAATTACATTGTTAGAAGGTTTTGCATCAATGTTGATTGCTAGCTTACTTCATTAAAAGTAAACTAAGCTTCTTTGACATGAAGGAATCACATGTGAAATGATGGAATGAAGCTATGAAGAGAGGCTTCATGTCATGTGTAATCAGTGTGGAACATTCCCAGATATCCTGAGCAGCTTTTTCATGCATAGAGAACAAGTTTTATACATCGATAGGTTGGTGGCAACATGTTGGAAAGCTCTAGATAACATAGCAGAGATCAAGGACAGCTGCTTCCCTAAAGCACAAACCCAGTGCTCAATAAATATAATTTAATGAGTGTTATGTGACACCAACAGAAGAGCATCAGTGTTCCATCAAGATTTGGTTCAAAATGTTTCAAATTCAACTTTTCTTTAATGGTCATTCAGGTTCTATCTGTTATTACAAAAAGTACAACAAATATCTAATAATAATGATGATAAAGGTAATATTTAATATTGATTGAGTACTTACTATGTGCTAGGGACATGGGAGATATTTTCATTTTTTTACAAAAGTAGAGTAAAACACAACATATTGGAGGAAAGCAGACTCTATTTTGATTCTTAACTACTTTTTCATTTTTTACTTATGTATGCATCCTCGTAATCAAAATCTTCTCAACTCAGAATTGCAGAGTATCCACTCATCCATTTTATTTAATTAGCTCATAGACTTAGCTTTCTTTTCCATTCATAGGCATTTGACAGTATTACAGAATCTCCACTGGTATTATTTACATTCCAACAAACTGGGAAATGTCTTCAGTGCCAAGTGAATTAAAGTAAATCCTGAATTTTTCAATTATTTAAATATCTTCATGATGCCAGGAAAGAAAAAAAAAACAGTATAAATCAATAGAAGACAGAGTGGTAGAGAACTTTGCCACTCTTTGGGAATACAACATTCTTAAAGGAAGGGAATTAAAAAATTTCAAACCACTGGAGAAACATTAGAATGAGTTTGCAGTAAATGTTATAATGTAGGCTATTTCAATATGGCTACCCCACAGTATAGTATTTTTATGGTTGTTTAAATGCCAAGAATGTCCAGGTTTTACTTAAATACAATTTTATTTACACCATTTTTTACTGTTCTATGAATGGATAATTCAACTATCCTACAGCAGAAAAACTCCTAGTTTTTTCTGCCCTCATCTTTGGGCTTTGGATTACTCCTTGAGTGATCACTGTCTATGTGTGTTATCTGTACACTATGCCAAAGTGTATTTCCTAAAGTACATGTGTTCTTTGGGAAGTAGTTTTGGAATGCTGTTAGGTATTCAACAGAAAAATAGATCCCTCGTCAATTAAGTTCAAGAAATAGCACTTAAACATAATTACATAATTAAGTGTTCTTATTTGGATATTGTGTTTGATTAGTATCTTATTTACGGTGGGACTTCTCTCAGTAGAAGTCCAGTTAAATTCCACTAATTTCAGAAGAAAGGTGTTTGGGGTCTTTAATTAATTCCTAATTTGACCAAGAAGAAAGGTTCCTACCTCAAAGGGCCAGAAAAATATCATAACAAAATAGGAAGGGCTCTTCCAAAGTCAATGGCATTATGATCTGGAGCAGAGTTAATAATCAGATTGTAGATATAAGTATCTGCATGTTTATTGCCTACAGCTGAACTGAGCAAAACATTTTTTCTTCTGATGAGACAGTATGATAACAAACCAAGAAAAAAAAAACTGCTCCACGGTTTACTGAGGGACAAAGTACATTTTATGAACCTCCACTTCCCAGCCATGCTTCCTAGCACTTTTAGAAATAACTTCTTATATTATGATGATTAAGGACAGAATGAAAAATGTATGGATACATATAATATTTCAACTATTGGGCTATTCACAAAATGTTCCAATGGCAACTTTTTCATAGATGAGTATCAACTCAGTATCTTTTTTTAATTTTAATGCCAATATAGTTAACATACAGTATTGTATTAGTTTCAGGTGTACAATATAGTGATTCAGCGATTCTGTACATTATTCAGTGCTCATCATGAGAAATATACACTTAATCCCCTTCACCTATTTCACCCATCCTCCCACCCACCTCCCCTTTGGCAAACATCAGTTTATTCTCTATAGTTAAAAGTTTGATTTTTGGTTTTATCTCTTTTTTCTTTATTTTTTTTATTTCTTAAATTCCACATATGAGTGAAATCACATGGTATTTGCTTTCTCTGATTTATTTCAATTAGCATTATACTCTCTATATCCGTCCATGTTGTTGCAAATGGCAAGATTTCATTCTTCTTATGGCTGAGTAATATTCCATTATGTGCGTACCACATCTTCTTTATCTGTTCATCTATTGATAGATATCTGGGATGTTTCATAATTTACCTGTTGTGAATAATGCTGTAATAAACATAGGGGTGCATGTATCTTTTCAAATTAGTGTTTTCTTATTCTTTGGGTAAATAAAAAATAGTGGAATTACCGGATCATATGGTCATTCTGTTTTTAATTTAACCTCCATAGTGATTTCCAAGGTGGCTGCACCAGTTTACATTGCCACTAACAGTGCATGTGGATTCCTTTTTTTTCCCACATCCTCACCAACACTTGTTATTTCTTGTGTTTTTTATTTTAGCCATTCTGACAGTTGTGAGGCAATATCTCATTGTGGTTTTGATTTGCATTTCCCTGATGATTAGCGATGCAGAGCATCTTTTCACATGTCTGTTGACCATCTGTATGTCTTCTTTGAAGGAATGTCTGTTCATGTCTTCTGCCCATTTTTTTTTCTTCTGCTGATTTTTTAATTGGATTATGTGTGTTTTTTGGTGTTGTGTAAGTTCTTTATATATTTTGGACACTAACCCTTTACCAGATATGTCATTTCCAAATATCTTTTCCCATTCTGTAGTTGCCTTTTAGTCTTGTTGATTGTTTCCTTCACTGAGCAGAAGCTTTTCATTTTAATATAGTCCCAATGGTTTATTTTTGCTTTTGTTTCCCTTGTCTCAGGAGCCACATCTAGAAAAACATTCCCAAGGCTGATGTCAGAGAAATTACTGCCTTTGCTCTCTTCTAGGATTTTTATGGGTTCAGGTTTCACATTTAGGTCCTTAATCCATTTTGAGCTTATTTTTGTGTATGGTGTCAGAAAGTGGTCCAATTTCATTATTTTGCATGTAGCTATCCAGTTATCTTAACACCATTTGTTGAAGAGACTGTCTTTTTTCCTATTAGATAGTCTCTTCTGCTTTGTTGAAGATTAATTGACCATAAAATTGTGGGTTTATTTCTGGGCTCTCTGTTCTGTTCTATTTTATTTTGTGTATGTTTTCGTTCCAGTACCATACTGTTTCAATCACTATAGCTTTGTACTACATCTTGAAATCTGGGATTGTGATGCCTCCTGCTTTGTTCTTACTTTTCAAGATTGCTTTGGCTATTTGGGGTCTTTTGTAGTTCCTTACTAATTTTAAGATTATTTGATCTATTTCTGTGAAAAATTCTGTTGTTATTTTGACAGGGATTGTATTAAATGTGTAGATTGCTTTGGGTAATTTGGACATTTTAACAGTATTTGTTCTTCCAATCCATAAACATGGAATCTCTTTCCATTTGTTTGTGTCATCTTCAGTTGCTTTCATCAGTGTTTTATAGTTCTCAGAAAGTACAGGTCTTTCGTCTCCTTGGCTAAGTTTATTCCAAGGTACTTTATTATTTTTGATGCAATTATAAATGGGATTGTTTTCTTAATTTCTCTTTCCGCTACTTCATTTTTAGTGTGTAGAAAGGCGATGAATTTCTGTATATTGATTTTGTGACCTTACTAATTCATTTGTCAGTTCTAGTAGTTTTTTGGTGGTCTTTAGGGTTTTCTATGTATAGTATCATGCCATCTGCAAATAGTGAAAATTTTACTTCTCTACCAATGTGGATGACTTTTATTTATTTATTTATTTATTTATTTAATGTCTGATTTCTGTGGGTAGGACTTCCAGACTATGTTGAATAAAAGTGGTGAGGGTAGACATCCATGTCTTTTTCCTAATCTTAGAGGAAAAACTCTCAATTTTTCCCCATTGATTATGATGTTAGCTATGGGGTTTTCATATATGGCTCAAGAGAGTATCGTCTGAATTAAAGTTTGACCCCTGTTTCCTCTCTGAGAATAGTTATTTTTGTCAACAGATATTGACATTCATCACTACCAAAATTTTGTTTCTGCTTATTAGACAAAATTGGAGTGATCCCTGTTAATAGTAATGGAATACAACAGTATGTTTTAGACTTGCATGTATATGATATTAAGAAACAAGTAGTACTTTTAAAACATATTGCAAAAACTGGCACTAATCTACCCAAGAACTGTCCACATTGCTACCCACACTGTCAGAGCATCCCTCCCCTCATGAATTGTTATGTTGGCTGTCAATGACTTTAGTTTGAAGTCAAAGACAGTGGAAGTCAAGACTAACACATGAACTTTAACCTTTGGATTAAAATGCAAAATTTTTGTTTATGAAAAGAGAAAATATTTATCCATTATCAAAGAGCAAAATTAGTATCAGTCCTGAGAGACACAGCCATAGAATAAGTTTGGTTTAGATGAGAGTAAGTTGAAGTAATGCCTGAAAGAGTAAAATCAGGTTAGCAACAGGCCTGGGTACTAAGCAGTACTAAAACATGAAAATAAAAGATCATTGGGATGACAAGGTGGGAAGAAGGGAAAATGCAAATTTTGCAGGTGGAACAGCCAGCTGCCTTGAGTAATTGTGCAGAAGTCTTTTCCTGTGACATAACAAACTCTTAATACTCTTCATGGCAGCAAATAGGCAATTCCTCTTTTATTTCTTACCCTTCCATTCTTCACTCCATAAAAGGAGAATCTCAAGCTCCTATGATTTTATATCAAAACACGTAATAACTTTTTTTCCTAAGCCATCTTTAAATTTTATTGCCAGATATAATGTTGACCTTCTAAGTTGCTTGGTTGTATTATTTTTCTATAAATTGTGAAAAATATGCATCCAGATTGGAACCGATGAGCCTAAAAGTAGGGAGGTTTTCATATTCCAGATAGCATTGTGTGATTTTTACATTTTTCCAATTACATGGCCAGCAAGGTATATATCATTCATACATACACGCATATATATATATATAACTCATATACATTATGTATAAGTAATTTTTTAAATAAGAGGGCTAAACATCAGAGATCAATGTCACTCTTAAAAGCAACAATATTGCTGCTTCTGTGAGAAACACTAAGAGGTAAAAATCATCCCATGTGATTTAACAATAGCAGCTTACTCTTTTTTGAATTGTATTTATAAGATGAAGCTCCAAATCCTGCTAAGATATTATTCCTGTGCATAAGAAATGAAGCAGGACAAGAGCTTAGATCAACAGTGTGAAACATAGTTGGCAAAGCTAAGACGTATTTTCTGAAGCAAAAATCCCTGATAGAACTCCAATGTATGAAAACATTTTTTTCTATTTGTAAGTTTAAATTTATAACAATTATGTATCACAGTCATTTAGTTTAAAGTTGTTCTAACAAATAAAAATTCCAAAAATGAATGTTACAGGTAACCAGATAAGCTTTATAATAATTCAATTTATTGATACATTTGGTCTTATTTCTACAGAATTGAGCAAATCCTAAGTCACATATATTAGTAGTTGCAGTGGCTTCATAGGATAACACAATAAACATTCTTCTAAGGTTTGCACAAAGATAAGTTTATCTGGCTGCACTACTCAGTGTGACAGTAGATATCAGCCTGTTAAAATATGTGTATCATTGTTATTACATGTCTTAAGATGGTTAAAATAGTCTTAAGTTCAAACTAATATTTTTGGAACACCCAAAAGGATCTCTTCAGAGTCAATAGTAGGGTACAGTTGGAATGTGCTGGTATGGAGCCTCCTAAGAACGGTTATTCAGAACTCTCTTATTGAGAATAGGAAGAAACAACATGAGGGTATTATAGTTAGTTATTATGGAGCTTGCTTTGGTAGTTCTATCATCAGCATTACCGAATCTCTCCTCTAATAATTCAAATGCAACCAAACCATTTCAATTCATAGTTACAGCTGAGGGATACTGAAAGAAGTAACTCTCAAAATTATGATTATCATGGTGGTTTCGAGTGCCAGCTCTTCATGGCCGAGTAAAGATGGTGGATTTGGGTAAATAGAAGTAGTCGGCTATAGCGCTAAACAGGAAAGAAGCGAAGGAAGCACAATCAAAAAGAGAGATGAGATCATAGATGCAATAATACAAGGAATATAAGGTTAGAGTCATCAAGCTAATCTGACTCATTCTATCAGGACTCAGTTTAGATGTGATTATCTCTAAGAAGTCTATTTCAATCCGCTAAAACTGGATTAGGGTCTCTCAACTAATAGAGATCAGTTGTAGGGTATTTTTTTTTCCCCCAAATATTCTCTTTCCTGAGTCCAAGTATGCTTATCTGGTGGGGGACCTTCTGCCATTTCTTGTCACACACTTATGCTTGCCTATATCTTATTCTAGACTCTATGTTTGTGAAGATGGAAATCATGTCTATCATGTACAAGAAGACCTAACTCAGTGCTTACCACATTGTTGCTCCCTACCAAACATTTGTGGAATGAACGAACAGTTGAAGGAATGATAGTTATTCATTACTACATGGAAGGAAAGAGGGTGAATAAGAAACACAGGGTGAGCAACTCTGAATAGAGAAAGAGTGAAAATAAAGTGTCCAAATAGGTATTAGCAAAGTGCAGTTTTCTTTGGACCTTAATTTTTGTTTTTGTCCCATCTGAAGACAAATGCTATGACCAGTTTCAATTTCCTCAGCCTAGCAAGGGGTGAGGCTCGATCACTTCTAGGGTGATTCATCATCAGATCTAGCTCTCAGTGGAGGAAGTGGTGATGTTGATGATTAAGCAGAAGGCATTTCCCCCCTAGGAGAGATGTGAGAAGGAGGGCCTTGCAGTCCTGGAAGTGCTGTTTTTCATTGAGATGCAAAGTTGAGATCTTAATCTCTTGGAACATTGTGGTTCCCTGGACTGCTGGGTAAGAGACAGCCAATAAAAATAATAACGTATAGTGCCTTGTATGTGTATAGCTTTTCTCAGCTCTTAGAGCACTGGCATATTCATCACCTTATAAGATCTTCACATTGGGTTTGGAAAGTAGATAGAATAGGGGATTTGACAATGAGGAAATGAAAGCTCAGAGATAAAAATCCAATCTCATGTGGCTAAAAAGTAGCAAATTTGGGATGGGAACCTGATGTTTTTCATCCAGGTTCTGTGTGACTAAAGTTTTATAAACTCATTGCTGAAATAATTGCTCATGTGCAAAATCTCCCTTCCTAGATGTTGGTATAAGACAAGAATATAGGAGCCTTTCTGTTTTTATTTGGGTAACTATGGAGAGGAAAACCAGACAAAAAGCAAAAAGAAAAACAAAACAATCTTTCAGTTGAACACGATAGGCTCCTAAAGATGCATCAGGAAAAATGCATCACTCATTGTCTTAGTTAAGCTAGTGTGGTCCTGAATGGGCTGGTATTGCATTTTAATGCTTGGTGAAGTGTGTGTATTGTGTGCTGCATCTTTATTCCAAAGCACTTACTAAGTGCTTTCCCGTTCACCCATTCCTTTGACCTTGAGAAAAAAGAAAAAACATTCTCCCTCCGATCCATTTGTATAATGATATATATGGATTTCCTGAACTTTCATCAGATGTTTCAAGAGTTTTTTTAAAGCTCAGAACTATGGAGACACATCTGTCCACCATCAACTCTTATAACCCCAAAATCTTTCTAAATGATCTGAAACAGAAGTTGTGTGTGTTTCCAAGTCCCCAGTCCCTTTTCTGTTATGTCTGACTATATCTGTAGCACTCCATTTCACTTCTCAGGGTATGCTGAAAAACTGACCTTTCTTGATCTGGGCACATAGAGAATCAGAAAATATTTTCCCCTTGTGTTCCTGATAGGAAGAAGAAAGCAGGATTAGAGGGGATACGTTCTGCACCCAAGGATGTGGGCAGGGATGAGCCACAGAAAGCCTGGGGTGGTGGTAACTATATGTGACTAGCAGTGGAACAGAAATTTGTCAGAGAAATGTAGTCTCCCCAATACATTTCCAACTCCTTCTGCAAGTGGAAGGAAAATGAGAACTTCTAGTCAGTGGTCCCCCATGGGTGGGCTGTGTATCATAAAACAGAAAGCTTTAAATTCATATCATATTTAGACTGTAGTTGAAAATTTTAAATTTTACATATCTTATGTGCTTTGAAACCCCCAAATGGAGGGAGACACTTTTGAATTGTTGCATATTTTTCTGTGCTCTTTTATTTTACCCTTAAATGCATTGGTATGCTTTATGAAAAATAAATTTATCTAATAAACCCTGGACCCATATTAGGTTTTAGTGGTTATGAAATCTCTCACTCAGTGGCTGTAAAGAGTATTACTATCCTCATGTAGAAAACGGATAACTTTTTAGATAGTCTCCCTTCCCTGGAAAATGTCACCGACCAGGGACATGGAGAAAACCCAGGTCCACCAGCCCAGCCAGCAAACGTGTGCTACAAATAGGACTACAGCCCAGATCTTCTGATGCACAGTGTTAGGGTTTCTGTCCACCACCAGTGGGGCTGAGCTGCCAAAAGGTGGGAGTAGTGAAGAAAGTCTAGTTTGCGCTTAGTTACACTCTAAAAATGTATATATAAACTTAGTTTATATTTAAATTATTTTTTTAAACTAAGGTAGAAATGAGTTACATTCCCAAAAAGTAGATTCCTTCCAGTGATTTAGACACTGTTTTTCACACTGTGCTGGAGGCAAGTGAAAAGGTGTAAATGAGTACGATAAAGTGAAGAGAACAGAAACATCTGTCCTACCCTTGCTCCTGCAATTGACTGTAAATTAATAATTGCTTGTAGGTTTATACCAGAATCCCCTTCTTTATATGCTTTTGGGATAGACCACCTTTGAGATTTGGAAGGTGAGAGTAAAGCAGAGCTATTGCTCTCGGAAGGTCATGCTCTTTGCCTTGGTGATGGGCAGACACGGGGGTGCCCGGCAGGACCCAGCCTGTCCCTGCCCCATTCCACTGTCTGTCCAGCTCATCGTTCTGACTGATGAGTCTGCCGACAAATAGTGGCCTTAGCTGACAGCATCAGGTAATTGGTTTCAGACCCCAGAAGGCAGTAGTAGTTACAGAGCAGGAACCACTTCCCAGAGGCTGCAGTTTCCGCTCATGTCTTTATGGTTCTCTGCAGGCTGGTCCCACGTCGGTGGCCAGATGTGCTTGGCTTCTTGGATTTCCCTGCAAGCTCCAAGCAGTGCTTCAGGTAGAGTAGTTAATGACTCTCTCTCTGGTTCTCTAACTCCCTTCCAGGTCTTTGTAGTGGATTTGTTTTCCTGACTGAATTCTGGCTGATAAAGGGTCCAAAACTAAAACAGAAAAATAAACATAAACTAAACAAAATTGACAGTCCTCAAAAGTGATCCACAGTGAGATGGTTTGTAAATGTGTTGCCCATAGGAGCAAGTTAGCTCACCATCTAGTTTCTATAACCAATTTATTTCTTCAACTGATAACAAAAACAACATTTATTTCATGAATATTTATTATAACTCAGACACCGTATACCTATTCTAATTATTTTAATAACCCCTCCATGAAGGTATTGACAATTTACAGATGAAAAAATCTGAGACTACAAGTGATTAAGGAGTTTGCTTAAAACAGCTAGAAAGATCTGGAGTTGGATCTGCCCCATGCCATTCCACCTTGCATCATAAAGTACTAATAACTAATGGTACTAATAACTCTGAGGGGGACAAGCTAGACATGATGGGATGAAAAGAACCTGAGTTTTTCTGATTATTAGAAGCCATTGATTGTATTTCACTTTGAGCTTCTCTATTTAAAGCCTTCCAGTTATCTGTAGTATTATGTTACTATTGTCGAAGTTTCAGTATTTTGAGTTAGTGTTTCTTACACTTGCAGCCAAAGGCATCTGAACCACTATTTTGTAGGAGAGATTCTGAACCTGGAGAATACTGTGATGCATAAAGACTCTCAACAGGGATAATGAATTGGCTTTTTCCTCTCCCTGAATTACAAATTCCATATGCCCACCCAATTCCCTTCAATTTATTGGTCACCAAGCAAATTTTTCTTCCAGAATTTATTTTCTCAGATGCTTTGACACTGGGAGGCAATTGTCCTCAATACCCATTTTATAGAATCACTCATTAACAGGAAAAAGCCAAAACACTGAAATAAGCCATGATTCACAAATCCATAGCGATTTGAAATAACTATTTTTTTCTTTCTTATAAAACATACAGACATGTGTTGTAGATCTATGTGAGGAGGTGGGAGGGATAGAAAGGAATGTAGAGAAAAATCCTTATACAAGCTAAACATCCATCAAAGGAAATAGGAAATTACTACATTGTACTTCTGGGCTATCACTGAATTTTAAAAACAAAACTAACTTAGTTGTTTCTTTTCAATTTCTAAAAATAATGGAATAGAGGTGAACAAAAGAAATGAGTTTAGATTCAAGTCAAAACAGTCACAAATCAGTAACAGGTTAACAGCATGTCCATTGCTAAGGGCAAAATACAGCCTTAGATGATGTAGGGAAGATAGACACATCCTGATTCTTAATCACATTCTAAATTCAGTCTCCAAAGATAAATCGTTAATGATATCCATTCACTCCCATCTCCACCTGAAATGGTAATTTTCAATGCCAGGGGTCCATTTAAAAGACAAAAGAGATTAGGCTGATTTGCTCTTTGTTTTTAATTTACTTTTGTTTTTTTTTTTTTTTTCCTAAATGCCTTTGGGCCTATTTGACTACACCTGTAAACTCATTTCTAACATTTAAACATTATCAAAACACTGAAGAACTAGCTGCCAGTTCCAGAAATGGAGAGAAAAAAAAAAGAAAGAAAAACACATTTCTGTTGATCACATCAGACTCTTTTTAAAAAGATTCTTTTAGATAAACTTCCCAGTAATGAAATTTTAAGCTAGCAAAGCTGCAGACTCAAGGAGTTTTTCAAGTGAGATTGTTAGCCTCGTAGGATATATTCAGTGACCGAGTCAGACATGAAGAAAAGTTAGGATGCAGGTGTTTATGTGTGATTACATGCAATATTTGCATGCATCTTTGGCTTGTTTTGTTTATAATCTAAATTCAAAATTTATAAATAGGACTATTGTCACCCTTCTCAATGACTCACATACTCTTGGGATCTTTACTGACCTTTCTATGTGAGCACAACCTAAATGAGAAATTACTTGTATAAAGAAACATCAGAAGAAGGAAAAAAAGGAGGCCTTCCTAAAAATATCTCCAAGACATGCTTTTTATCAGAAATGTGCATTGAGATGCTAGTTGAACATGAATATTGTAAATCCAGTCTGGCTCCAGACAAAAATTGAGTAGAATGCAAGCTGGCATCTGGAGCCCTTCCTGCTTCCCCCTGTTATTGCCTTTTTTCCTCTCCTGGATGCCCTCTCCTCTCTCCTGCCCAGTCTGTAGCTTATTCTTTGCTTGCTTTCTTCCCAGTGGTCATGAGGATTCTCTGATTGGGATCTGAAGAAGCTATTTCTTCCAGGGTTATTTACATGGTACTAAGGGGCCCTGAAAGATTAAATCAGATCCATAATTCGAAAGGGGGTTGCCCAAAACGAATGTGGTTTTAGGCATTATGATGAGTAATTGAGGAGATATTTTTAGTAATAATTTTTAAGAATTTGTGCTTCATTAACACCTACTGCTCATTGCATAAATACAGAATCATGAAATAACAGGATTGACTGAAATAAAAATTCAACATCAGTGGCCAAACCAATATTTTTAAATGTACACATCCAACAGGGTGGGTATTTTTGTCTGTTTTATATTCTGATGTGTCCCACATGCCTAGAACAGTTCTTGGAACACAGCAGGCCCTTCATAAATGTTTGATAAATGACTGAATAGATGAATGTATGTTATTTTTTATTTTAATTTTTTTGGTTCATGAAGCTTTAGACCAAGAAAAGGAAGCTTTAACACTTCAAACATTCTCTTTTTTCAGGATTTATGAAGTGATAGGGGTTAGATGGTGATGTCTAAGGGGACAACAATGTAGAAATAGGTAGTGTCACTGGGATAAGTTAGTGAGTAGGACCAAAGAACTTCATCCTGGGATAAGTCAGTGACTAGGACCAAAGACCCCATATCTCCTACCCCATCCCAGCATTCTATCTTCGGCCCTGCATCCAAAACCCATACCTCTCCCCACATTATTCCCAACAATGTTAATGTTTTAGTAGTGATTAGCTAACATATTCCAGGTAATTTAGATGGGCTGAACCATATTATAAAGTCGCAATCCTTAATTAATCTAAATGTTTAGACAAGCTATTGACAAAGTGCAAATTCTGGGTCTGCGGGTAATGTCACAGATATAGGCTAAACAGTCAATTTTCACATGTGACACTATATGATACATTTAACATAAATTATAGACACACAATTAAAACAATGAGTTCATGGTACACTCATCATTGAAGAAACCACAGACGAGTATAAACTGTAATGAGTATTTGTGTTTAAAGACATGAATATAAATAATTTATTTTCAGAAGGAGAGGAGGGAGGAAAAGAAAGAGAAAAATGGTAGGTTGCTTACATGATTGTATTTATAAGGTCAGCCTTGCCCTTCAGAAAATTCTACTTATATGATGAGCTTTATGTTTGTCCTGCATCCTACATATCAGGAACATTCATTCATTATTTCTAGACAAGTGCCTTCATCTTTCAGACTCCTGGCATCTGCATTTTCCTACAGTTCTTGACCTAGAGTATACATGTGCAATTCCCCTGAGTTAGTCATTTATTTGCTCTAGTGTATTATCCAAAACCCTAATCTAATAAACCTGCTAAATATATAGTCAAGAATTCTGTGGTTCCCTAACAAATGATAAAATGAATTCAGCCATATGAGGCCTGGCAGCCGGTCAAAAATCAGTGACCTTCAGAGAGAAATCAGTCTCTGTAAGGCAGAAGAAGACAGTTGTTAAGAAGGACAGAAAGACTCTTCAAGAACACTGCTGGGGCCAGAGTGGAATTGGCAGTCAATGGAAAATCAAACTCAATATTTAAAAATGACCACAGCCCCCTGAGCACACTAGTTAGTCACCCTCATGAACTCTCGTCCCTGCTATTAGACTAATAAATGTGCAAGAGGCAAAGAGCAACCTGAAGGGATTTTTCTATCTGGAGGATAAATGTGCTTTATGATGAGGGCCCAAAGGAACATCTGCCAGACCTCTAGCCCCTTTACATGTATTGGTCACTGGGGTATGTGGATAAGTCACTATCTTTATAAAAGGTGTTAGGAATCTAGAGGGTAAAATTGGGAAGGAAAAGCAGAAGCTGTTGGTGGAAATAGCAATACTTATATTATTTGAAAAAAAAATCAATAAAGGGAATCCACTTATTCAATCAACAAATATTTACTTGTTCAACAGTGTTTGAGTTCCCAGTATATACCAGGCATAGGGACTCTTGCTGAAGAAAATGGTAGAAAGGGCAGTGCCTGTCCTTAAGGAATATACAGTCTCAGGCAGATTCATGGTGAAAAGGCATTTGGGTGTTTTGTTTGTGAGGATTTGAGGGTAAACATATTTACATCTATTTTTTTAATGTAGAGAGTGAAGTTGCCTTAAATGAAGGAAACGGCAGATGTTTTAAGGATACTTGCCCACTGATGGCTGAACTATGACTTTGAGACCAAATGCCACTAATAACAGCTATGAGGCTTGGGTGTAGCATGGGGCAGCTTCTATTTGAATATTTGGTCCTTTTTAAAAGCTGTTTTATTTTACAAGACGCATTTCATAAACTTAAAACTCACCTCTACTTATTTGGGACTATTCCAGACTCTTGGGACTATATTATTCTGGCATATGATTTCACGCAGTTTGCAGAAACTTTGTTAATATCTCCCGTATAGACTAACCAGTTGTTATATGTCTCTAAAAAGGCACCCACCCTCTTGCTTTAGGACAGCAGTCTACATTACTAAACAGGACACTTTACAACCCAGCCTAAAAGATTTGAATTTGTATCCCTACTCCAAAGTCTGGTGCTGCCCCAAAGGACCATGAGAAATTTTTAATGTATATGTGTACCAGTTTGAATGTTCACAGAAATGATCACTCCAAAAATACTCTGTGCCCCAGAATTTCCTCCTATCACCCCTAAGAGCCACTGTAAACAAATTTATTCTGTTTGTTTTAGAGTAGCCCTGTTGTCCTCCAACCCAGTCATAATGGTTCATAAAAGTGGAGCTTCATTCTCAAAGTATTGTAATTCATAATGAAGACAATTTAAAAATACCAGAATAGAGTTTTAATTTTTTTCTTTTTACCTGATAGCAGTGTAAAATGCCAATCAGACCATCTGTTTCAGAAATGGCTACCTGAAACTCTGGTTTTCTATCCTGAAATAACAAATAACTTTCATCTGACAGGACAATTCACTCCATCGGTACTGGCTGCCTGGAGTGGTATGCTGAGAAGGTGGTTAAGTGCAGGTAAAAGATCACTATTTCTGATAAGGGAAGTCTGTCATGGGTCCAGCAGAAAGAAGTAGCTGTAGTTCTGTCAATATTGACTGATCCAGAGGCCAGGTCTGCCATTTCCTGGCTGCGTGAACTTTGGTGATTCACTTAACCTCTCAAAATATACCTTCTCATCTCTAAAATGAGGAGGCAAATTAAATCAGTGATTTCCAAATCATGGCCCATGATTAGAGGAGGCCTCAGAGTCACATAGGGACCAGGTTTGAAATATAGATTTCTTTGGCTTACCCAGAATTTCTTAGAGTTTCTTCAGGGCCAGAAAACTTTCATTTTAAAAAAGATCTTGAATGGTATCAATTCTCCACCAGGTTTAACAACCATTGGGTTAGATGAGCTATGAAGTTTTTTTCAGCTCTAAAATTATTTTCCAATTAGAGTCTAGAAAAAAATAGCAAAAGTATAAGTGAATTAGGTAGGCGGTCATATATGAAATACGTCTAGTGGAGAAATCTCTGTGGAATTCCAAAGAACATAGCAAGAGTTGCAAATAGGAGTCAAGACTGAAACAACTCCCCTGTCTGATCCTTTGTAATGACATGAGAGGGGTTTCTGCTCCAGCCTTTTGGCCCCACAGAGTCAGAATATGCCTCCAATTTGTTGACGACCCTTAAACACATCATATCTTTTATGTTTGAAGCCAAAAGGGAACAAAGAACTGAAAACTGTTATCCTTGGAAGCTCTTCTACATATAAGAAATAACATAAGGGAACATTAAATAAGATGCCAAGGTAGAAGATTCACCTTGATTACCTCATTTAAGATTTAGCAATCAGATAAGAAATACAGAATTTTTGGTAAGATTTAGTGATGAGACTAATGAGGGTATGAAAAATGCTGAAGGGAGCACTTCTATCCCATTTAATAATAGCAGTGGGGATTCTGACAGAATCTCCATTAGCAATTCCTTTTTAAGATAACTTAATTTCTTGATTAAACATGCATTTCTAAATCATATTGACATTTTAAGAGAGAAACAAATAATGGTGCCAATTCTCTTGGGCCCAGGGGAAAAAAAAGTCCTTTCTCTTTCCACCGCTACCAATACCAATAGCATGTTCTACTTCTTCCTCTCTTGGTACACAGAAAGAACCTCATAGTCCAGAAACTTCCCAACTCTAGATACTGCAGCTCGGCTGCTTATAAAACTTGGTATAGATACCAATTTTAGACAGTGGAATAATTTCCTCTGTTGAGTTGGACAGCTCACAACTATGTGAGGTTGAGGACACTTATGTGCACCCTGGGCAAGTGTCTATGTATGTGCTTGAGGGTAGAGGGGCAGCAGGGTACCGGAGGAACATGTTTTCTTGGACTAAACCAGGATTGGCAAACTATACCTCCAAATCTGGCCCACTGTCTGTTTCTGGAAACAAAGTTTTATATAGAACACAGCCATACTCCTAATTTAATGGTGTCTATGGCTGCTTTCTTGTTGCAATGGCAGAGTTGAGTAGTTGTGGCAGATATTGTATGGCCCAGAAGGCCAAAA
This sequence comes from Ursus maritimus, assembly GCF_017311325.1. Lineage (NCBI taxonomy): Eukaryota > Metazoa > Chordata > Mammalia > Carnivora > Ursidae > Ursus > Ursus maritimus. The sequence goes on along the minus strand of NW_024427107.1, from coordinate 58,052,419 downwards.
TATTTACTATCTAGTCCTTTACAGAAAACATTTGCCTACCACTGGACTACAGATTTCATAATCTAGTCAGCATCTTAGCAAAAAGGAGAACTCCATAAACATAGCAGCCTGCAGATAATGAATGTGCTACAAATAAGGATGGGGGCGAGTAAGCAAAAGATACCCGCAGAAGATGTATGACAATATCTTGTGCACAGGTGGGTTCTTCAAAGACCCTGGCTCTATTAAGAGCACTGAGTCTCTGAAAAGCTCTTTCTCTGCTCATAAAAGTGGGGAAGGATCAGCTCCTTGACTTTAAACAAAAAGTTGTAACGTATTTATAACTTTAGTTGAAGATCTGTTCCCTCCCTTCCCCCACCCTCCTGCCACCCCTTGTTAAGTCCGCTTCACAGGAAGGGACTATATAGTAAAACCTTGAGAGATTAGCAGCCATCAGCGAGTCAGGACTTCATTTTTTATTTCCTAAATCATCTCCTTTTGGACACAATGCCATAAAAGAGCATCTGGGATATTCTCAATGAGAAAATTAAGAAAATTCACTCTAGAGGAAGGTTTGAAATCACAAGCTCATTTAGTTTATTTTAAAAATTAATTTTAGTCCCTAATTTTTCCTATTGGCTTCAATCAGGATGACATTTTCATTTAAAAGATGAAATTTGAAATCCACTTATATGTACTATAAAGTCTACTTATATAGAATGAAGTCACTGTTCTAATTCAAAAACAAAAAATAAGAACCAAAAAAAAAAAAAAAAAAGCACTTATACTAAAGGGTGGAACTGTGCTTTAAAGTACAGCCATGTGGCTTATGGAAGTGTAATGAGTTAAAGATGAAATTCTTTTTCTAGTTTGCATACATCTTGCAAAGATTCTGCCCAGTCAAATGGTAATTGGAGTCTCTCTTACAATAAATATTATAATTTTTAATCCTAATATTGTAAGCTATAAAATGTCTTCCATTTCCCTAGCATATGTTTTTTGTCCTGTTTCTCAGTCCAAGAAACAGAAAATAAAATAAACACCTTAATGAACAAAATACCAATCCTCCTGAGATTCTGTGCCTATCTTATGGACATAACATGGACCAGGGATTTGGAGGATTCTCTCCAGAGAGCAAAAACCTGCCTCACTCTCAACCCAGTGTGGTCTGCAGAAGTATTCAGTCTGGTTTGTTGCTAAATTGCTGCAAGCTCCCAGTAACTTGCAATTTGCAATTATAAGTGTATTTGTGAAGTGTAAGTGGGTTAATTTTCCCCTTTTGAGCTGATAGTAAAGCACTCCAAGATGGCTATGAAGTTAGGGTGGAGTCCTTTCAGACACTGGGAGGCTGATCACGAAAATATGGCTCTCTGTTGGTCTTTTTTGTTAATTGCAAAAACATGAGGAGAAACTCCTGTTAAGGAATCATATTAGGAACAAGCTATTTTGAATATTTCTCCCTAGTGATTACAGACATGTCATGAGGAGAACTAAGACTTTGGAGGAAAGCATTTTCAGGCATTGGGTGTTTAAGTGGTTACTTGTCTCCAACTTGCCTGGTCAGTGTGTGCACTTTTCAAATGACCATTTATTTCTTTTGTCAATGCAAACATCCTGACTATTATACATTCCAGTGAGGGAGAAATTCTACAGAGATCTGGATAAACTCATCACAGCTGTTCTACCATCTGACAACCTGATGGTCATGGGGGACCTCAATGCACATGTTGGCAGTAGTGCCAAAATGAAGACAATTATTGAACCACAGAGGATTAGTTTCTTCCTGTATGGTGAGCAGACCAAGCAAAAACTTGTAATCACAGACAGCAGCTTCAATCATAATAGTTAGAAGAAAAATATCCTGGATATGCCACAAGTCAAAAATAATGGCATCTCACCCATTCTGCCATTGTTTTCAGCAGAATGCCAAGGGGTTAACAATCTGAATGGATCTAAGACCATTACTCAATATGCTTCAAATCAGAGAACATAGGGTGGTTCTGTACTACCATGATATTGATATTTGAATAAACTCAACTCATAGAGAATAATGGTACCTATACGGAATTTTTTAAGGATAATAGAGCAACCATTGTAGACTAGAAGACTCCCTTTGGCAAACTCAACATACATCATTTTATGCCGTCATTTCCCTATGAATACACCAAACTTCAAACTGCGGTGCTTGCCATTCTACAACATTGTTTTTAATGGTTTCCCGACTCTGAAATATTGTAATTCTGGTGATTCCATGAAATCCCCAACTCCTTACCCACACAAAATACATCTGCTGAAATCTTGACAACTTTCAAAGCTCAACTAGTGTCACTCACTCTTTAAAACTTGCCCCTCCCACACTCACTTGAAATGATCTCTTTTTCCTCAGAAGCTTGTAGCATATCCCTGGCAAGCTAGGGCCTTAAAAATACATATTATCAGTAATTATGTGTATGTCTTAATTGACCTATAAGATTTTTTGCCTTCATTAGTATAGAAAATGCAATATATTTATTTTTTATTTCTGACAGGCAAAGTCTTTTATATAGTAAGTTCTCAAGAGTTATTGAATCAAACATCTATTAGCTTGGATCTGAAACTGATTTGGACATCATATTGTGCTTTTGAGATTCCCCAAGGATGATCTTTTCCAACCTCAATTTGATTACCTACTTTTTAGATACTTAGAGGACCGGTGACCAGAGAGTTATCTATATAGTAGTTTTCAAAGATTTCAGCTCTGAATTGTCAGGGAAAAATGTTGGCTCTACAGAGTCTCCATGGTAAAAGCTGGTGGTGAATTCATGTCATGCCTCTTTTCAAACACTGGCTTCCTGAAATACAATGAATTACCTCTCTCTTATAATTTGTCAAGAAACAATTATTTTTATGATGTAAAATGAATATTTAATAATACTCTCCCTGTTTTGCTAGTTCTTGTTGTCCACTTTTCCCAATGATCCTTTTTTCTTAGAGAAGGTCGTGTCTACCAATTAAAATTGAAGTATTTAATCTCTAAAATGATAACAAGGTCAAGCATAGTAGGAAATCACTTCATAAAAAGAGAAAAATCAAAGCCTAAGATAAGTTTCTGACAATACAATTGTAGTAAGCGTAAGTAAAATGGTATTGCATGAAATGAAATAAGGAGTTCTATGACATCATAACATGGGTTTTACCGTAGGCTCACAATGTGAACGGTTAACACACCCTTCAAGTTTCTCCCTCACAGACAATACATTCCTCCCATGGAAGGTTCTTAATGACTTCATTTATAAAGGCTATATAAAGTGTTTTGATTTAACGAGAGATACATTTTATATGAAAATAAGGCAAACTCAACAAAAGTGTGCTTGAACTAAGCCATCTTTGGGACAGGTGAAAGTCAGGTTTAAAAAAAAAATAGAACTAAATTTTCAAATCATTAAAACATGCTTCCTCCATTTATTCTTTCTTCCGTGCCTGTTTAAGACAGTAAGAGAAGATGTGTTTGCTTTTAAATGTTTCATGTTAGATTTAAGGGAACATAGCTTTCTCTCTTCTAAAGGTAGGCATAACTTGGATGACTGCTAAAATAAACAGTACACATTATGTGGCAAGGTCGTGGCATGCTTTTTTTTTTCTGGGTGCCAAGATTTCAAAGGATAATTTTACTTTCACCTCTAATGACTCTGGGATCTTGACTTCATTACATTCTGAATACTGTATTTTGCTCTGTGAGATCAACATGATTAGTGATTGGACCGGAAGGAAAAAGGTATGACCACCTTTGGAAAACTCCTAAGTCACAAGACAGATTTTTTCACTGGATTACTAAGGTTTTCCTTTCTCAAGCAAAAGATATAAAGAATCTTTGGGGGAGTGTGGGTTATTCTCCAGAGAAAAGGGAGCAGTCATCCCTGGTGAGGCTTTCTGCTCAAACACAGCATCCCCACACCACATCTTGCTCCCATTACTGCTCTCTTCAACTTATGCTGACAGCCAAAGTTCAGGGGTTGCTTTGTTTCCCTTGTAGTTGATGTTAGTTCAACATTTGACTCTAAAGGTGGAGCAGGCACAGAAATTAGTGCACAAGAATAGGAGAAGAACCTTGGCAGCCAAGAATAACATATGTTTTACACTTGGGGCAAGAACATAAATTAAAAATGGAAAAAGTGGGCAAAAGTGAGATAATTGGCTAATATAAATACCTGTCAAACCTGACTTTCTCACAGAGATTCTGAGCTGAGAAACAAATAAAATCGCTCACCACCCCCAACTCACACGCTATGTCTTGAAGAAAACCTCAGGGCCTTTTTATGAGTTTTGGCTCAAGGAATCTGGCATAGAAGTGGGAAGGAATTAAGGACAAGGTTTCCTTAACTATTTTACGCCAAAAACTTGTGTCTAAAAAGAACTCCAAAAACAGTATCTCTATTTATTTGGACATAGTGTAAGCTGTTGATGGGAGCCTGGAAAGCATGAGAAATTCCCTTTCCTTCTTTGGAAGGCCCACAATTGAATGTGCTACCTGGATTTAATGGATCAGTTTGAGGAGTCTACGAAGGTATATGATGAGAGATTAAGATTTATTGAGGAGTTCAAATTCACTTTATGATTGATACTTAGGAATGGAACTGAAATAATTAGATGTGGCAAGCAGAGGTTCGATAAATCTATGTACAGGTGTTGAGAATGGGGCAAAAGTATCTGATCTTATCTTCATCACCATACTTTGAAAACTTTTTGTACTGAATTCTTAAGTGTTGTTGGAAAACCTGTTTGATCTGTACTTCATTTAGATAGTATAATATACATAGGATTAAGGGCTAAGCTTCTTTTCTAATTAATCGTAGAAAATATGTAACAGGTACAGGAAAATCATTTCCTCCTTAGATAAGGAACTTTTTTTAAAAGGAAATTTTCTTTTTAGGTTAAGTGAGTGGGACTCATGAGACTGCATGGTTATAGATTCCAAAAGAGCAGAGATAAGTAAACTGCTCCACATAAAGGGGAACAGATGTGATGGTGAAGGTAAGCATTGTGAGAAGAAAAGACTGTGGGAGAGAGAAAAGGCCAAAGAATATGGCATGACTGGGCCCTGCAAAAAACTAAAATAAAATTATACACCTGAAACTAATATTATACTATATGTTAACTAACTGGAATTTAAACACAAACTTTAAAAAAATAAAATTTAAATAAAGAGGACAGTGAGAAATTCCCAGAATTACTGGAAAACCCCATTTAACAGGGATGTATAAGGGAATATCTTAACTTTCTGTAATAACTGGGACACATCGTGTCCTACCACAAATCCCTATGTGAATGCAGTATGACTGAAGAGCTAAGCAGGATTTCTTTGAACATATTTTATTTTCCTATTGCATATGGGATAGGAGTTTTAAGTGAATGTTATGTAAAGCTAAGGTACTGGGGTGACCTCAGTTGATACCTGGGTTGTTTGAAATAGAGTGCTTCTGTTTTTCTCCCTTAGTTGTCATGAGACCACTCAAGAGACCCCAGTCATGATGGATATAGGGTACATACCATTTGGCTATTATGGAATCCATACTTAAGTAGTATAAGAGCTTATCAAAATAAATGGGGCTAATACAATAATCAGAGGATCTTTTCGAATCCTCTTTATACAATTGGTAATTAACCAGAGTTCGGCACTGAGATAATAAACTAAACTTTGGATATCTTTGGTATATTCCACCTTATCCCCAAGAACATACTTTCCTAAATGTTTTCATGTTATTTTCAATGCCTTAAAAAATTGGGACTGTCAAATGTTAAATAAATAAAATAAAATTTTAAAGTAGAATGTGTGAGCAATTTCAGCAAGCCCTCAGGAATGTCTTTTTCTCCCTGGGGGACAAAAGATCGTGCAACAATATGCCTGTGTATCCACCACATAATTCATAAAGATATTTCCAAGATTACACTACCTAGAACTACCTGGCTTCCTTCATGTTCCCTTTATGAGAGGACTTTCAAAGGAGTTCTAGGAAAAACCTTATCCTGACAATGCTGTCGTTAGTAACAGCCTCAGAGACTGTAAGGACTTTTTTTATGAGAAGCTTGGCAAAAATTTGGTCTGATTTAAATCAGCCAAGAGCTATATAAAATAGTCAAAAAATCAAGTCACGTTCAGAGAATTAAAGAATCTTAGAGACATTTTTTGAAATCTTCATTTATTTTCAATCCGTCCTTCCTCAAATTAGCTCATGTCTAATAGCCACATGAGGCAAAGAATGTCTTTAACTTAATACAAACCAGCATATTTTACATCTTTTAGAATATCGTGGTTAAACAGGTAGAATTGTTATTTTCTTACAGTGTACATAATTGAATTTCAGCCTGAATAGAATCACTAAATTGAGTCTTCTATGCTATTCCAGAATAGAACTTGTTTTAGAAATTATGACTATGGCAAAAACTAAAATTCTTTTGAGGCTAAAATCCCTGAAATTGATTCCATCTCTTAACCCCAAGAAGGACAAGTTTTTGGCATGTTTCGATCTTTTGAAATACTTACCGATAGATGCAGGTCCAACATTTAGAAAATCTTATTGAAAATGTGGTTAAATTAAAAATACAACAATATCGCTGTTATTTTTAATTTAGGCTTAAGATTTAATTTCCACTTAAGCCAAGAGTTGTATGTAACAATACATTTCTAAAAATCCCAGAGATATTTGTTTAACTGAGAAAGTCAGAAAACAGCTACATGCACAACTCTCCTTAATATTTTGTCTTAATTATGATATAATGATGAATTAATCTTAATCGACTCACTTAAGATCTTTTCTGAGGCAACATAATCCAGCAATAAAAAAAGAAATAAAGAAATCCCCTGATTGTACAGAAATAATTCTACATTTAGGTTCATTTTTGCCATATTAAGTGCATTATTAAATAAGACAACACATACTTTAGGGGATGACATACATAAAAATGAAAATGTGTCTTGGGCATTCAATTTGAAAACAGCTGGGTTATTTCCAAGCCAGAGCCAGGAGGAATATTTTTTCAGGATTTGGGAGATGATCTAAGGTTTGACTTGACATGGTGTTTTGTGTTTGTTAGCAATCAAATACACTCTTAAGGCACAATGTTTTTCATAACAATGATCACCAATTAAATTTTTATATAATTAGTTAGGAATTAATTTATTTAATGGCAATCCCCAAAGGTGTAAGATCTATGAGAAAAAATAGTAAGTAGGGGTCACCTGGCTGTCTCAGTCCGTAGAGCATGTGACTCTTGATCTTAGGGTTCTGAGTTCGAGCTCCACAATGGGTGTAGAGATTACTTAAAAATAAAATGTTAAAAAAGACCCACCATAAAGATATGTTGAATGAGTGAATGAATGATTGCTTGAATAAGCATATATTCTTGTGTTTTTAAGTTTTTCAAAACAAGAGATAAGAATCTCTAATTTATTAGACTTATTAGATATTTTGCTATTTATTAATTTAGTAAAAAGAAACTAAATCATGAAGAAAGCAATTCAAATTCTAACGGTGAAGTTAAATTCAGTTTTTATTTCATTGCTACATACATGAAATCAAAAGGTTTTTGTCTGTTTATTCGATAATTTTTTATTCATCAAAACTAAGGCATTCTTTCAGATCATTTGGCCCATGGACCATTTATGTTTTCCCAATATTCCCTACTGCACATTGTTCTGAAACTCACTGGTTTTTCAGTAAGTAGTATCTAACATTATACATAAAACATTCCTCAGCGGTAACTACCAAATTACTTTAAATTATTTTCCTTGCCAAAAAAAGATATCTTAGTGCACACATTATAAAGCACTTTTCTTGTAAAGCATGCAATTAATATTTAATTCCTAGAAATTATCATCAATTACAAAGCCATTTCTTTACACAGTATTTGTTTTGCTAAATACAGTAATGACTTTGAATTTAATTACTGTACTTTGCTATCAAAAACTAAGTACTTCCACAAATGACTTGTGAAGGTGCCACTTTTTTTTGCAACTGGCAAATATAATTAGTCATGTAAAAAAGAATTTGTTTTTACTTCTTAGAGTTTATATTTGAGGCAAAGGGAGTTTCAAGTAACATAATTCATAGAACTATAAAAATTTAAAAATTTATAATTTGTGAAAATGACTTTTAACCATACATTTTTACTGTTTTCTAGAACAGTTTGTAAATTGCTGAATACCTTTTTTTTTTTTGCTAGAGAGGCAAAATAAGTTTTAATATTTATATAATCATTGCAAATATGGTATGTTTTTCATAAACATCTTATTTTCTGGAATTTTTCAAGGCCAATACTACATTTGATATACAAGTTATAGAAATACTAAAATCATTTTTATCTTACTCTATCAAACATTACATCACAACTGCAAAAAACCAAAGGCTTTGGATGAAGAAACAGTGTGGTTTTTGTACCTGTGTAACATCATTACATCCTGTATCAAATTTTATCATTTTGTTTAGTAATTACCTTTAAATCTATAATATATGTTTATGTTGCTGCATTGTCTACTAAAAACAGTTGCAGTGAAAACTCAATCCCCTATAACATTTTTTTGACAATTAGAACCTTACAGCCACCAGAAATATTTTTTTAAAAAAGCACATTTAAATTGAAAAGTGCATCAGTGAAACACTTTAAGAATTAAATTGCTTAAAATTTTCTCAAAAGAAATTGGGATGTAAATATGAGTTCAGGGGAAAAAACAATGTAAAATATTTGTTACAAAAGAGCTCTTTAATGTGACATCTAAAAGTATATAACAGTGGGTATCAAATGGCCATGGTATTGAGATTATATGGGTTATCTTTTAAAATACGGGGTAGCGATTTTATTTGAGGATATAAATATTATGACATTTTGGAAACTGTAACTTTTGCAACTATTTATACTGAAGATGAACAATTTTAGAGGCCAATTAAAAAATCTGTAGGAAGAGTTCCATTTAATAGACATAAATATTCCCCCATTTAGTAGATGGAGCTAAATTCCCTTTATCCCCATTGAGAGTGAGGTAAACTTAGTACTTGATTTCAAAGAATCAAGTATAGAAAGGGAAAAATAACAACTTTACAGTGGAGAAACCTGGCAAACACTATCTCAACCAATTGGTGAACATTAACATTAGCAGTATGGTCATAAGGATATCATGATTTGATATGATGAGGGGGGCATCTCATACTTGTGATCTTTCTAAAACCCCATAAACCAAAAAAATCAAGAGAAAAAAAAATTTAGTTGGAAGTTTACAGAATACCTGGCCAGTATTCCTCAATACTATCAAGGTCATGAACAATTTAGAAAAGACTGAGAAACTGTCACAGACCAAAGGAAACTGAGGAGACTTGAAAACTAAATGTAGTCTGGAAGCCTGGATGATATCCTGGCACAAAAAAGAGGACATTACTGGAAAAATAGGTGAAATCCAGATAGAGTCTGAGGTTTAGTTTTCTTAAATGTTTAAGAATTTCAAAGGGATTAAAAATTCTTTGGGGGGCACAATGACAGAAAGTTTAAAGGTAATTGACTGCATCAAAAATCTGACAGGTACGCAAGTAGATATGAGGGATTTTTTTTTATTCAAACATAGATTTTAATAGAAACACTTTGGAAATAGCTTAAATACCTACCAATATATATAATGGATAAATAAATGTTGGTAAAATTAGGTAATGAGTACTACACATCAGTTAACAAGAATGAAATTGAAATTGCATCATCAACAATTAAATCTAAAAAATAAAGTCGTCAAATGATATGTGCAGTGGGATGCTATTATTTAAAGTTAAAGCATACATAAAACAAATTCTATGACTTTTTTGTGTGGATACACCCATATTTAAGAAAAAAATACATGCGTGAGAGTATTACACATCCACTTCAAGTTAGTGGTGAATTCTCAGTAGGGAGGGAAGAGAATCCAATTACAGAGAAGTGTACAGAGGGTTCTAATTTTATCTATAACATTTTATTTGTTTTAAAATAACCTTAATCAAATATGGCAAAATGTTGAAAATCTTTTACGATTATATTATGACTTACATTATTCTGAGTAACTATAGTTTTTAATACATAAAACTAGATAGATGATAGATAGATAGATAGATAGATAGATAGATAGATAGATAGATATAGATAGATAGATAGATAGATAGATAGATAGAAAGATAGGAGTTCAGGTGAGTTGTCAAGGTTGGAGTCTAATAGGAAGTTACTAACCAGAAGTCCCCAAGAATAGGTAGTACTTAAAAGTTTAGGTGATGGGCTGGAGTGACCAAACTTGTCATCTACCAGGTACCCGGTCCTTAGCCACATCTAGATCAGGAGTAGAAATCCAATTGCATGAATGGTGGCAGTGGACCTGGTGAGAAACACTTTCAATCTAAGAGCAACCAGGGCACTCGGGATTCATACATAAGGACACAAAACCAAAGTCTAGATGTTAGAACTGAGATTCAACATTGAGACCAAGGCAGCAGAAAGTAGGAATTAAAACCAAGTTCCATTAAATCTAGCTAAGGAAATACTTCCACGGTATTTTCCAAAGCAGATGTCATTGCTAACATGTTACTTGGGTCAAGTTACGTACCCTTGCAGTGTGTTAGTTCTTCCATCTATAAAATGGAGACCTTTATAGAGTGGTCATGAGTATTGGATGATTATTGTTTGTTACGTGTTTAGAACAATGCCTGGTACCTAGTTATGTGTGACATAAGTGCTTACAAAATAAAAATAAATATCATCATGTCTAATAGAAGTACTTTTCTTTAGCGATGTTGATGTAGTCTACTCAAATAAATTAATTGTCTCATTTGGCAGGAACAACATGATCATATGCCAAAGTTTGAGTTGCCCTACACAGCCCTTTCTCTAAAAAAGTCCAGAATGTATTTCCTTTGTGTGTGTTGACAAGCACTGAAAAGTGAAAAGCTTTTCTTTTTCTTGTCTTTCATGGCAACACTCATTGACCTACATGCTCTGGGTAAGCACCATGTTAATAAGAACCGCAGCAGAGAATAGTGAAAGTTCCTGAAGAGGCAGGTGTGAGTCATTTGTATTTTATCAAGATATAAGTACCTCAGGTTTTACATAAAAATGAAACCACCTATTAATATAATAGAGCAGCTTGGTTTTTTAAAAATCTGTATTTTCTCCATTGGACAGCTCAAAAAAGTAACTTCTGTCTATAAGAGTATTGTGAATGCCATATGACACATGATCTGGCCAAAATTCAAATGCTATTTTTTTTTTCTGAACTTTAGAACAGTTCCTTTACTAGCATTATTGCCTAAAACGTCATTAAAACAAGTATTTCTCTTCCCTACATCAAACAGAAATCTACATCAGCTCAGAAAGTATTATGGTTTATTAAATGATCTATTGTTCCATAATTGAGGATTTATACATACTTTCACGTAGTAAAATGCCTCTAGCCTTTAATGTACATATCATGTCAAAAATATGTAAAACCTGTCTCCTGAGATATTCACAGAACATTCAGACAATTTTAAATGCCGTTGAATGATGGTAGAGGGTTTGAATTCACTAACGTCATTGAAGGAAATCTAATGAAACAATGTATTATTTAAAACATATTGTTTTGTCTCTTTTTTATCACAATATCATGTAATGTGGATGCATATGCCACTGCTTGTCAATTATAACATTCACAAATAGCACAAGCCCTTAGCTGAGAGCATCAGGGAATGAGAATATTTGTTTCTGCAACATTGCACTAAGAAAGCCTACCTTGCATGGGAATAAAGTAGATATGTTACAGGAGTTACAGAAAACAGCTCTGTATAAAATTTTGGAAAACCACTTTGCTCAACATAGTACACAGAGTGATTTAATTTTTATGATGATGAAGTGCTGAGCAGTAGATTCAATTATTAAATGATTGCTTTCATCTTGCTGTTGGGGAGAGAAAAAGAGGGAAAGAAGCCCTTGGTACAAAGTCCTATTTTGATTATTTGCAATGATCAAATAACAATAGCACTTTTTCGGTAAGTTCTATTACACATCACTTAATCTGCACTAATCACTGAATTGATTAACAAGTGACTCATCATCAAACTAACAATCACTTTAATCTGATTAACTTATTCTTTTCACCAAAAAAACTTTCATGAATATGATGAATACAGCATCACAACACATGGAACATAGAAAAAAAATATACCTTTATACGCTGCCTAATGGTGAATGTGTATCAGTTTGAACCACATGAAATTGTCCTATGTGTAGGTCAAAAACAGTAAAATATCAGCAATATTAGTTGTTGGTTCAATCTTATGTTTATGGGTTTTAAACAGAAATTATCAGTTTTGCCTTCCAAATGTTTTGAAATAAGAAATTTGAATTTTCATGAATAAAAAGAATGATTTATCAACAGAAGACCAATATGGTATGACCTTTCTAAAAGAAAGCCCATTACCCAAGAGAAAGGAAGATTATAAGTAAATCAAAACGGTAGATTTTTCTTTGATTTTTATGACAATTGACCTATCCTTGACTAAAATATCATGTTTAATCTATGACTCTACAGAGTAAAAGGAAAATAAGACATAAAGGACCCCAAAAAGGCAAGAAAGATACTAAAAGTATGCAAAATAGAACTGACACTTTTTTTTTCTTATGGTAACATTTATCTCTTATTTCAGTAATGGAAATCTATTTTCCTTATATTGTATACTTTAGGTGAGTCTAATGCCATACTCTACCCACACTCTGTTAGGGAAATGGCACATGACCTGGGGTTGACCAACCAGGGTTCTCCCATAACCCGGACCACAGGAATTGCATTGAAGATGGGTATGCTACAGACATTGGCTTAATTTGCTGTATTGCCTTTTTGAAAGAGAGTATCTCCTTTTGGCTGGGATAGCAGACTGTAGGTACAATGTTAGTCTGAACCTACTGGTGGTGGGATTTCTCATGAGGAAACCCCTTTGTCTGACAGTAAAGCCAATAAGAAAAAGAGAGCCCAGGAAGAAGATAATTTTGGGATGAGGTGGGGATGATGTAGGGGCCAGAGTGCATTCCTTAACAGGAGAGCCTCATGTGTAAGGTATTGGCTGAAAGGTGAGGCTGTATCAAGTGTCTCAAGCATTAAGACACTGCAGTTGGAAGGAAGGAAATAGAATCCTGAAATGGACCGTGGATAACGATGCTGAGAAAACGCCTGGGTGGGGATTGGAGATGAAGTTGACCTACATTATGATTTTTCTCAGACCAGCCCTGCTTATGCAGCTGACAGTCATTTGCCTGAAAAATATTTATAATCTGAGTTGTCATGGCTTAGGCATGTTCTACAGGGAAGTAAGAGAAATAGAAAAGCCTGGGGTGTAGCTATCAGGAATGGACTGATCATTCTTAACCAAAGGCTTTGAGTTTTATTTCTACAGTTTCTATGTCTTAATTGTTGAACTGGCCATGACACATCTATCCTTTCAGTATTTAGCTGAATTACATTTCAAGTTTGTAATATTGATAGGGTTGGAATGGTCAACGCAATGACAATGTCCTAGACTTAGTATTTGAAATGGGACTATAAAAAAATAAACATTAGGCATTGTAAAAAGCAACTGGAATTACAAATTGAAGCTGAGCATGAACATCAGGTGGAAAAAGACTTGATTGTGAAATAGTTTTTCACAATTACCTTCCAAAATTAGGCTCTGAAATTTTTCAATATGGTGGTCACTGTCATGGTGACAGGATATGCTGAGTGGTTATAACTTTAATGTTGGGACTCAGCTGACCTGTCAAGTGTCAGCTCTGTCATTTGATATCTTGGGCAAGTTATACAATCTCTCTTAACCTATTTCCATGTCCAAAAAGTGAGTCTAGTGATACAAACCTCACAGTGTTGAGTTGAGAATTGAATGAAAGAACAAATATGAAGTGCTTGGCAACTGGAAAGGGCTCAATACATTTTGACTATGACTTTTACCATAGAATTAGATAAACGTGAAGAGAATACATGATGTAATTTTTGCCTTTATACAATCCTATCCATACTATAATGTAGAAATTTGCTTTAATATCTTTGGAGATCAATAGCCCATGATCAGAAGTTAGAGTTCAGTTTTTCTGAAATCAAGAAATTCTTTCATATGTCAACCAACATTCTTACTAAAATCGAAACATTCCTTTAAGCTTTGTCTTTTCAGAGGGAAAAAAAAAACTGGTTATTTTCAGTTTAATCATTTTAAGCTTTGTTACCATTTTCTCTCTTTCCTTAGGTTAAGTAAGCAAACTTAATTTTTTAAAAATACTCTTTTGGCTGCCATTTCTTTTTGTTTTGTCACTGTTATTACAAAGCCTGTGATCATGAACCAAATTGTAATGATGCTTTTCTGTCCCCAAAAGTTTAGACAGTTGGCCTATCACTTACTGAAGGTTACTAAAGTTGAGGGAATATATTCTAATGGCATCAATAATGGTTTTGTGATTTTAATAGAGTAGAAGTAGTAAATATGTACATCTACCCCATTTCTTCTGTTCAGAAGAAGCAGCCACCATAAAACCATAAACTGATGAATCAAGTTCCCATCAATAATATAGTTTTGTGTTAGAAGGAAAAATATTTGGGCATTAAAGAAAATAGCTAAGCGGAGAACACAAGATCATGAAAAAAAATAGAAAGTAAAATTAGTATAAAAGGAAATCTTCAAGCTTTATTCAATTGAACCACTATGCTATAATGCTCAATCAGAAATTGAGCTAAGTACACCCTTCAGACTACCAATGCCTGATTCAGCAATACTAAAAAATTTATTGATGGCTCTTCTTGGCTTTGGTTCTCCCTTCCCTGTGACAGAGATTCTATTAATGGAAATTGCACATAAGTTTTCTTGACTCTGTTTCTACAGATTTATTCCTATGTCAGCAGGTAAGAATGGCAACTTCTTTTGAATCAAAAACAGCATTAAGAAAATATCATTGCCTTTTCCATAGACTCTAATAGAATTAGTGTATTGCTACTTTAAATATTCAATGCCTAAGAAATGAGGCAGTAACTTCTCTCTGGTGGACTAACAAGAATCATGATCTATGCATTTTGTTGGTGATTAGTGCCAGGGAACTTGATGAGATTATCAGGGCAGTGAGCGTAGAGAGGATATCTTAGGACTGAATTGTGACTGTTAACACGTTGGGAAGGTAAGGAGGAGTCAACAAGAAGACTGAGAGCGAACTGCTCGGGAGGCAAAAAAAGGGCCAAGAGAGAATGGTGTCCCAGAAGCCAAGTGAAGAACCCATTTCACAAAAGGGAGATTATCAAATGCTGGAATATGGAGTAAGATGGAGAAAATGGTGGTGTAAGAGATCTAAATTCTCAATTTCAGTACTAGGAAGTGAATAGATACTACCTAAAACAGCAAGCTTAAGCAGCAGTAGTATATGCATGTGATTTAGAAATATGAAGTTAATGCCGAAAGAAATAGCTAAAGGTGCTGAAAATAGTTGCCTCTAGGGAGTGAGGAGGCTTAGGCAGGAGTTGCTGTTTTTATAAGCTGTATGGAATTTGTGGACTCTTTAAGTTAGGTGCCTACACAACTGTGATAAAAAAAATGCTTAATTAAAAAAACAAAAAGAATCACGGTGCGGTATATTTTCTGCTTTTGGTTAAGCCTGAGGGAGGCAAGTATGTCTGGAGATTTTTTTTTTTTTTTAATATGGGGACATGGCACATGATTCTTCTCTGCCCTTCTCCTGATAGCACTAGGAAGCACATTGAATGACAGCTAGGAGAGGGTCTTATTTTCAAGCAACTTTGGCAAAACATACCCTTAACTCCTCATCACTACAATTTCTCCATGCTAGAACCTTACAAGTATCGAATAGGTCTTTAGTTGTCAACCCTAGGATATCCTCCTTCCTCTATTCTAGGCCTAATGTCCTGGATTCTTAAGCTCTGGCAGGGCAAGAAGGGAATTGGAGGGGTTATTAAAGGTGAGACTCAGGCACAAAAAAATACACAGATCCAATCAGCTGAATTGATGAAAAGCTGGAGACTGAAACTCAGAAACAAAGCAGAAGCCTCTGTTCCAGGGGCGCCTGGGTGGCACAGCGGTTAAGCGTCTGCCTTCGGCTCAGGGCGTGATCCTGGTGTTATGGGATCGAGCCCCACATCAGGCTCCTCTGCTATGAGCCTGCTTCTTCCTCTCCCACTCCCCCTGCATGTGTTCCCTCTCTCACTGGCTGTCTCTATCTCTGTCGAATAAATAAATTAAAAAAAAAAATCTTTAAAAAAAAAAAAAAGAAGCCTCTGTTCCAAGGTCAAGGTTGACCTGGTAGCAGGAGTGACTAAAGGCTAAGTTTGACAGTGTTGGAATAGTGTTTCAAAATTCCGGCATGCCTCAGGTAAAAAAAAAAAAAAAAGAAAAAAAAATTGGTCCAGGGGTGAGTGGGGTGAGAGGGTCTATTTAATCCTGCAGATGGTAGTTAACTTCATATCCAGGGTGAGCTTGGCAGTGCCCAGCAATGCTGGCCTCATCATTTCAGGATGGGCAAGAACAGAATCTAAGCCAGGATTAGAGTACAGCCAAAACTAGATCTCAGGCTGCTTTGAGGTTCATTATCTCATTTTCCGCATCGAGCAGTCAGTCTCACTGGTATGGCCCGGACCTGCTTGTGAATCACTGAGATAAAATGACTCGATACTCTATTTGACATTGACAGGTGGCTTAAACAACACACCCACGTGTGGGAGCTTGGATCCTTTAGCCCTTCATTTGATCTGGAGATGTCGGTCATTGGGGTAGTGATTGATTTCCCAGATCTTATTGGCCTGCCTGATTGATTCTTTATATCTCCATCTCTACCATGTAACCCTTTGCCTTTTTAGAACCTAGAACTCCATAGTCATTGGTGTGTTTTAGTTCTTGGTAAATGATAAACACCTTTGAAAGTTTGAGGGATACCTTTGCTGGAAATCACAATATGGCTTCTGTCTTCCCTGAGCTACACGGAGTAGAAAAATACTCATAACTTTGCATTTCTTCTTGCATTTGTATTTGGGGGAGCAGAGACATCAGTAATAGCATATCAGAATGAGTGTCTAAAAAACATTTGATGCCATAAAATATGATTCTACTTATCTGGACATTGCAGATTCAGTGGTGAGGCAAATAAAACTTTCTCATCCCTAACCAGTGCCATAGTATAAGATCGTAAAAGCAGTTTGCACTAAAACCAGTTCAGCAGCAAGCACATTACTGAAGCAGAAGAGATAATACTGCCTTCAGCAGTGCTGTGAAAAATGGTATTTTGAACAGTAAAGGGATCATAAAAAACCATTATTATTAAAACTACCACTCACTATCGAAGGAAAGTTGCTGTGGTTATTAGAAGTTTAAAAAGAGAAGTGTATATGATTTACATTGAAGTTTCAGTATGACCTTTCTGACAGTGACGTCTGATGTGGGAAAATTTCCATGAATTATCAAAGAAGGTTGTGAAATTTTCTTTTCTTTTCTTTTCTTTTTTTTTTTAACAGTAGTATCATGGTTAGATTAGTTGCTCATGAGTGTGGGTAGCAGAGGTCTCGTCTGTTTTACTAGTGTTATGTAATGACAGGGAGAGGTGGCCCCAGTTGGACCAGCAAGAAAGTCTCTTCTCTCGGTTTTGGAACTTACTTCTTATCTTCTCCACACTTTATGTGGGGGGGAAAATAGGGTGAACAAGGAATACCCTTCATCTGAAAAAAGATATCATGAAAGCTGATAAAAGGAATAGGCATGGTTAAGAAATTATACATGAAAACTTACCAGTAAAATATCCAATACTCTATGTATGCTCAGTAAATGTATCTTTCATGTTGTTTTCTTTCTGTGAAGGCAATTAAATGCTACATTCAAGAGCATGGAATTTGGAATCAAACAAGCAGGCGTCAATTCAACTTCTTCCTCCACCCCTCACCATGTACCTCTAACCAAGTTACACAATTTCCTTAAGCCCAAATCATCACAAGCTCAAAATGGAAATAATAACCTCTGACTTAGTTGTGAGTGGATTAAAATGAGAACATTTCTGTAACATACTTAGCGTACTACCTAGGATGTGGTAAATGCTTATTAAATGATACCTACTTTATTGTTATCCTCATTTAAGAAAGATTTATTTTCTGCAGGGTTATAAGTCAACTCTGATATGTCACTGTGAGAGCACACTGGTGGGGATATTTTTTTAGGTTGGGCACCACCAAAAATCAGTAGAGGTAAATTCAAGTTTTTGTGTTTTTTACTTTTCAAAGCCACTTAAAAGTTATCCCCAAACAAAACATTCATAAAAGCGTAACATAAACATTCCAGGCACAAGGTATGAAGTCTCGTGATCTGGTTTCCAAACTTATTTTCATAGTATTCTAAGTGTGTGATTCCGGGCAAGTTTCTTGAACTTTATGTACCTCAGATCCCTTATATGTAAAGTGGGATAATACGAGTAATGCTATAGGTTAATTGGAAGTATTACATAAGATTAACTTTGAAAAGAGCTTAGCACAGTGCCTGGCACAAGGTTGTATAAGCTGTTATAATTATTGGCTGACATGATTTCATTCTTGGGAGCTGCTATCTTGAAGAGGTTTTCAAAAAGTGTAATTGTTAGAATTTTTTAAAAGATGATTAAAAATAGAACATATTTTTCTCTCAAACTGCTACTGTCATAAAGTATGTTACGTGTTTTTTTAGATCATCACATTTTAAACTTATATTTCTATATCCTTTCTTCTGTTGCATGTCACTTTACTTTTGACTCTCAGCAACTTAAAACTGAAACTCCGTCTGGATGTGAAGTTTACCCTCTAATCAAAGTGCCAGTGCTCTTCAAAAAGCCTTTGTCTGTGAAGTTTAGAATCACAAAAGACTGGAACCCTTTCTGCCTTTTAGATAGTAAGGGAGCATGCTACAAAAATATTCTTTAAAAGACAATATTGAGATTTACATTATCAAAAATTCAGAGATGCTCTTTTCAAAAGCCAAAACCACCAAAGCCTCAGGCCAATCGGGACATGGTAAGATGCAGCCAGCAAAGCTGGCCAGGGTATTACTGTGGATGAGTTAGAGGAGGAATCACCCCCAAGCAATGGTAGCTCTCAGAAGGGGGCCTGCCCTTCACAATTTAAGCTCTTTGAAGCTGCATTTCCTTCAAGCAATGAGAAGTCTTTGTGGTGATGGGAAACATACATTTATAATTATAGAAGAACATAGTGTACACTAGACATGGTAGAAAAGAATGCAAGGGTTTGAAGGGAAGTCTTGATATACACACAGCTTCACTCGTGCAGCGTCTTTCCTAAAATGCTGGGTATTTCAGTTTGTCCCTAATTGAAATGGCCAGGAGGCAGCATTCCTGCATAGCCTATTCCCTTTCCAGCACCCCATTTGGCCCTGACCCAACCATGCCAAGATGGTACTATAGTGTTCTCTTTGTAAATCCAAATGCTGAAATAAAATGTATAAAAGTCATGAAATGATTTCAAAATGACATAGCCATATACTTATACAGCATTTGAGAAAGTGAGCAAAATGGAATTGAATAATACCCATAATATTTTTTTAACTCCTCTAAGTAAAACTTGAGCTGATTAGCCCATTCTACCTGAATCATTACTTTTTTTTCCTTTTCTTTTTATGTTTTTTTTTAATTAGTTCCAGAGGTAGAATTTAGTGATTCATCGGTTGCATGTAACACCAAGTGCTCGTTACATCAAATGCCCTCCTTAATGCCCATCACTCAATTTCTCCATCCTTCCCACGCCTCCCCTCCAGCAACCTCAGTTTGTTACTTAGAGTTCAGCGTCCTTTATGGTTTGCCTCCCTCTCAATTTTCATCTTATTTTATTTTTCCTTCCCTTCCCGGATGTTCATCTGTTTTGCTTCTTAAATGCCACATATGAGTGAAATCATATGGTATTGGCTCTCTCTGACTGATTTATTTCACTTAGCGTATTACCCTCTAGTTCCATCCACGTCGATGCAAATGGCAAGATTTCATTCTTTTTTGATGGCTGAGTAATATTCCAGTGTGTGTGTGTGTGTGTGTGTGTGTGTGTGTGTGTAGTATATCTTTGTCTATTCACCTGTCAGTGGACATGTGGGCTCTTTCCATATTTTGACAATTGTGGACATTGCTGCTATAAGCATTAGGGTATATGTACCCCTTCAAATCACTATTTTTGTATCCTTGGGTAAACACCTAGTAGTGCAATTGCTGGGTCACAGAGTATCTCTATTTTCAATTTTTTGAGGAACCTCCCTACTGTTTTCCAAGTGGCTTTTTACTATACACGTAGAAATGAACACTGACGTTTCTAATTCATATATTCAAACATTCTAGGATATGGGTAAGAGAAACTCATGTTTGGTTGATGGGAGGAAGAAAAGCAAAATAAGCAGAAGTATCAGAATAAATAAAACTGGTAAATTTATTTAAACATTAAATTTGTTTTATATTTCTATATTCCTTCAGGAATTACAAATAATTTTATATTTTGAATACTCAGTGGAGAATACACAAAAAGACAAACTAAATAATAAAAAGTGTAGGTAAAGCTTCTACAGTAGACTTTAAACATAAAATTAATGGAAAAGAGAACCCACATACACAAAAAGATAAACTAAATAATAAAAAGTGTAGGTAAAGCTTCTACAGTAGACTTTAAACATAAAATTAATGGAAAAAAGAACCCACAGTGGGAAGACCAAAGATGAAAAGAAAAAAGCCCCAGAAAATTCTCGAAGAATTTTCTATTGGACACCATGTTGTAAATGAACTACTAGAGATTTAACATAAGCTGATAGCCCCAAACTATTCAGCAACAACAATAGCAGAACCCTACAATTTTATCCTAATAATTGGTCATCATTACACAATATGGTGTAAAAGGGAAATGAAGGCTTTGAAGTCAGTTAGAACTGATATGTGCGTTCTGGATTATTATTCAATAGCTGTATGAATTTTCACAACTACGCAGGCTTCTTGAGTTTTGTAAACTCCTATGTACATGTTGAATATGAGAGCTACCACAAAGTATGTGAGAGGTTAAAATATGGTGCTGCACATAACAAGCCTAGCTCAAGTACCGGAATATAATTGGCTCTTCAATGTTAGTTCTTTTTTCTCTTTCTCAAGCCATTTTTCTTCTAAAATTTGAATACGCTCTAAGGAGAAAGGAGATTCCTTTCACTATGATAGCCAGTGCAGGTTCATTTGAAAGGTCTTTTCTTTAGCCATCTGCTTCTTTATCTCTTCTTTTCTTGAGTGCACATGGGGACATGTGTACACATGTGTAAAGTAACCTTTCCCTGTACTTGATCTTGCTGGCCATAGGTCAGTTTGGGGCAAAGCAGAGTTTATTTTATGCATAAACTATTCTAGAGTTCAGTAGGTAACTCATTATTTAATCTTGGCTTAATAGCCTACATAGGTCACGGGAGGTAGAACTTGAAGATAATGAAGCAAGTGATTCATTGAATTGACAACATTATTATATTCATATATTTCAATTTCATTATGATGAAGTAGATGGCACATTTGACTGGAAATCTTGATGAGATTCTCTTCTTGACAACACTACTTACTGATTTGTCATATGACTATAACCGGGGTGTGTCAATTTTTTTATCTTCAAAATAGAAATCACAGGATAGTTGCTCTCTTCTCCACAGTGATTTTTCATAAATTCTAATTATATTGTAAGTAATTTGGAGGCCCCTGATACCAATTCAAAATAACATTTTGAGCATTTAAAATGTACTCTGAAAACTACCAGTCTCTCTGTGTGTGTACTGTTTTCTTCTAATATGTTATTTTAGAAATATGGTGAACATGTCTCTCTTTGAAGAAAAAGAAGAAAATGACACACAAAAAAAAGTGCTGATAGATAGCCAAAAGCTTATGGTGGGGGAGTACAAAAATAGCATTTTGGAGGTTGATATGCTTTCATTTCATTATTCCTTATCTTTGGGCCAGAAACCGCTGACAGTAAGTGGCAGTATCACATGGTATTTGGAAGAGTTGACAGTAAAAGTAGACATCAAAATCAGCATCAGAAAAGCACCAGACCATTTTCCGGGTTGTTACCAAGTCTGGTGAAGAAAAACACAGAGCAAAATAGCTTACATTGGAAATAATGATTTCTCAGTTGTATTCAATCTTTGGTGATACAAATACAGCCAGCACCCAATTACTTCTTAAGCAAACACATTGTGTTCTTTGGGGAAAGATTAATTATAAAATAGTTATAGGGATCATGGAGGGAACTCCCTGGAAATGAGTATCAGTCATAATGAAGGACCAAGGAAATAGACTTAATTGGAAGCCCTGTGAAGACAGAGGATCATCATTCTTCTTTTCATCGTGGTGCCCAGCATGATTCCTGGCCTATAATGGGAGAATCAATGAAAATCTGTTGAATGAATAAGTAGAGCAGGTGTTCCTACATAAATTACGATATGCATAAAGTGAAAGACATCAGTTTATAAGACTTCGCTCTATATACTTTTCCCAATTCTTATCACCAGAGGAGATGACACATAAAAGCATGATTAATCAATTTCAAACATCTCCCTTCCTCTTTGGTCCACGGTCTTTCCAACACTAATTCATACCATCTGCATTGGTTGACTTCAGTTGTGCACCGTCCCTGACAATTGGTTTCATTGACAGTGACTCCTCCCTCTAGCCAGAGGGAGAACATGTGGGCTTACACTCTACCTGTTTACTGCTTGAGCAAGGAGTCAAGCTGAAAGGAGAAGCTTGTTTTGATACAGCTCTCTCAGGAAAGGAATCAATGACAGTCACTGCCATTTATTAAGCATTTACTATGTACCACACGCTCTTCTGAGAGTTGCATACAAGTGGCATTTTTAACCCTCGAAGAGCTCCACAAGTGGGGTAGTATTTTTGTCTCATTTTAAAATTTAAAAAAATAGAAATACAGAGGTCAAGTAAGTTGCTCAAAGTCAGTCAATTCCTAAAAGGCAGAACTGGAATTTGAACCAAAGTCTGTCTGACATTAGGTCACTTCAGTGTTTAAAATCACCCATCTTGGGGTGCCTGGGTGGCTCAGTTGTTAAGCGTCTGCCTTTGGCTCAGGGCGTGATCCCAGTATCCTGGGATCGAGCCCCGCATCGGGCTCCCTGCTCTGCTGAGAGCCTGCTTCTCCCTTTCCCACTCTCCCTGCTTGTGTTCCCTCTCTCACTGGCTGTCTCTCTCTCTGTCAAATAAATAAATAAAATCTTAAAAAAAAATCACCCATCTTTTCTTTGAGAAAAGAAAGGTACACTTCTCGAGACAATTAAATCCCCTTTGTGTCAACAAGTCACAGCTTTTCTCTTATACCTAGTATGCTCTTGGACTATCTGTCCTTCAATTTTCATTTTATTCAGGGCACCTTCATTATAATAAGAGCAACCCTATTGAACTAATCAAGCTGAAAAAAAAAATTAAATTTAAAGATGGGCACACTCTTTGTTCAGTCACAACTTGATTATTGCTCGCTCTCCCATGAATGTCTCATATTCTCAACAGTCAAGTGTGGTATGGCTGGGCTTTTACTCTCTGCCTCAGGCACAATTAGAAGCAAGAGTACAAATAGCACCAGGACTCTTCGTTGACTTTCATCTCCCTCTTTCTGTGGAGAGTTGATTTTATTCTCAGACTGGTTCTCTCCATATTACCATGAATGTGACCACTGGGAAGGGGCTGCCTTTTTTCCTTTAAGTGCATTAGAAAAGCTTGAAATAACCCTAGCTGTTTGGACCTACGTCTGGACCTATCGACACTTGGCCTAGATAGCGATTCTCATCAGAACCACATGGAGCTCTTGGAAAAGAAAGAGTTTCTTAAAGGAAGGAGGGGACTAGGCAGACAAATAATAGATCTTCAATCCAGTCTCATCAGGAAGTATGCTCACGTAATACAAATTTTAGATATTTCTAATGAAAGGAAAAGTATAAGGAAATTTCATTCTAAAGTTAATTAGAGAGACACAGTCCCAATTGTTGTCTTCTGCAGACCCTCCGTTTAGGGGAAAAATAGGTACCTGGTGATTTACTTGCTGGATCAAAGAAGTCTGATAATACTCCTCTAACTCTCCTATCAGAATACTATGCATTCAGCCGTTACTTAATACAGAGGAAGAAGAGAAAAAGGAGGACAAGGAAGGAGTAGACGAGAGGGAGATAGAGGAAGAAAATAGAAAAAAAATGACAGAAGAGGGTTAGAAAAAAATCCTATTGTCATATAAATCCACTGAAATTTGTCAGAAAGCATAAAAAAAACAGGTATAGATGTATACAGATGGGGGATTTTAATCTCTACCTGCCCTTGTAGATTAGATATTATATAATTATAGTTTTATTTTTTTAAGATTAAATTTCATGTCATTTGGTAGTGTTTTGGGCTCTTCCAGGGAGTCAATATGAGTGTTAAATTGGATTACACACACGCCTTGCATTTTCTCTTTGTTCTTCCTCATCAGCTGGCAAGCAATTGCAAAAGCCCAGCCAGGAACCTACATTCTGAACAGGAGTTGTCCGTATATTCTATATTTACTCTACTTATTCTTAAAGCATACAGAGTAAGAAGTGTCACTTTGAGAAGATGATGTTTTCTAAAGTCCAAAGTTATCTGAACCTATATGAAACTAAAAAAAGTCTTGGGTTGGGCTTATGGTTTGAGGTTTGGATTAAAGCTTAGGTTATTCTTATTTTATCTGCACTAGTTTTCCATCAGTAATTATACTGTTTCTATATCTCTGTCTTCCAAAGCAGGACATTATCATGGGTTTGGATACAGTAAGAACAAATTAACCAAGTTTTCTGCCCATATGTCAAAATGAACCTGGGCTAGACATGCCTACAGGTTCACAACCCTTTAACTACGTGTATATTTGGTTCACTTTGGTTAGTTTACATTTCTTAGTTTTAGCAGGTCATATTTATATACCATAAAAATACCAATGAGATACCAGGATCTTTGCCCCAGTATTATACAAATAGTTAATTACAGGATAAGATCACCAATTCATTTACTTCAAAATAGAGTATCTTCTGGATTCTTTCTTGGTGAATAAACTCAACATGTCAGTTAAAATCTGTTATACTTATAGCTCTTTCTAAGTGAGACAGCCCTGTCTGGGATTACTACTAAAGGGGAAAATTTGTGAGACTATATTTTGCATTAGCTACTGCATCTGTACCTCTACCTGCCTCCCACAGCCATTAGGACATGACTAGATAACTGACCCAAGACAGCCTGCTATGGAAGATAGATTTATTATCATAGTCAATAGATTACTTTCTTGGGAACTTAAATTGGGTAATACAGAAATAATAAAGGTGTTAGCATGGAAGCCAAAGCTTCCAAATAATGCTATGAGTCAGGTCAGGACCATGATAGTCCTTAGGCATAGTAATAAAATAATGGTCAACAATACTAACCATTTCTAATAAAGCAGCTGCTTTACTAGTGTTATTTCATTAAATTTAAATTAGTTACTAATTTCATTTTATCTTATGGTTCACGAAACTGAAATTCAATGAGATGAAGTATATTACCTATCTGAACAGTTAACCATTGGCAAAGCTTGCGTTCAAAATCAGATTTATATCACTTTATAATCCATGATCCTTATTATTATGCTATATTATAAAATGAAATTTTAGGAAGCAGAAACAGTGAAGAAACAGAAGTTAAGAAAAGACACAAAACAAAGGAATAAAATATGCCAGTGGGTATTGAGAAGAAAATGAAGATACAGGACAGAAAGCTGTTAATTTAATGGTGGGTCACTCTCTTAAAAGTTCAGATTTTACTGCTCCTATAGCTCCTAAAACTAAAATCTATATTCTATACTCATGAGGAAAGATCCTTCTATGGCTTCCCTATGGGGATGATCATTAGATTCTATCCTTCAAATGTCCCTCCAAAGTATTTCTAAGGAATGCCCCCTCCAACCCTGCCATCTTGAGCTACCTTCAGTGAGGGTGCCCAGCTCACCCAACTAGGAAAAGCTAATTCAGAGGACCACCACTTAATAAGTAGACCTTAAGCATGGTCTACTTATCCACTTATTCATGTATAAGTTCATTTATTCATGAGCAAATTAATAACTGTGTACGGCACTATTAATCATAATAATTTCTCTTTTGAAGAAATAGAGGGAAAATATTCTCCTTTTCTGTAGAGAGAATTTGTAGATACTCCACTGTGTTTGTGCAGTTTATTCATTCAGTTAGAGCTGCTTCTCTATTTATACATACATTAGTGGGTAAGAGACTGATGTCACTGAAAGGAATGTCCTTAAACACATAGGACCATTTCAAATATATTGCAAAGTATGTTAAATAAGAAACAGTATGAAATTAACAAAGTGATAATATTTTATATATATAGTAGAAAAGAGAGATCTTCATAGACCAGTACATGTGTTTGTACTGATCTTTGAAAGAATGAAAGAATGTGAAAAGTAAGGATGTTGTAGCAAGCTTTTCATAAAAATAGTAGTGATTTATTTTTGGTACAAAAGTGTCCTTTGTTTTATGAGAAAATGATAACAATCGTTATAGTTATTTTTGTACTATGTGAATTTAGCAAAAAGGTTTGTTGGTCCTATTGTCGGTCTCCAGTTTTTATTTATTTAAAAAGTATTTTCTTGGGGCGCCTGGGTGGCACAGCAGTTAAGCGTCTACCTTCGGCTCAGGGCGTGATCCCGGCGTTATGGGATCGAGCCCCACATCAGGCTCTTCCGCTATGAGCCTGCTTCTTCCTCTCCCACTCCCCCTGCTTGTGTTCCCTCTCTAGCTGGCTGTCTCTATCTCTGTCGAATAAATAAATAAAATCTTTTAAAAAAAAGTATTTTCTTGTAGGTAAAATCCCAAAGTTCAGGAATCACTGGCATAAAAAATGATCATTATTATGGGAAATTTTGGAGATTAAGAAAGAAATGTGCGAATGAAAAGGGGGAAACAGCTTCCACTAGATTTAGTCTCTGGGGATTATTTTTAAAAATAGAAAAAAAAAGTTAGAGGCTAGGAAATTTTAAATTTAAAAGCTATTTTTTAATGTACCCAAACTTTGGGCTATGTATCTGTAATAAGCTATGATTTTTTTGAGGTTTTCTAATTGTTGATGCTATTTCTATTTATCTATATTCCATGTGAATGAATAACCGAGTGATTGATAAGACAGCACCCATAAAGTAAACTTCTCGAAACATTTTCATTAAAAAGACAGAGCTAATCTTACCACAGAATCTCATTGGCAGAATAGGGAAATTTTGCAACTCACCACAATAAAGTAAATATTTCAACAAGATTAATACCTATTTAAAAATGAAAACTGCTGAACCATGGCACATAGAAGCCACTAAACATTTGATACATGTTTCAGCCAGGTTCTAGCCAAACCACCGAATTGTCCTGTCAAGTTATGCACCAAATAGAAGCTCAAAGAAAAGGAACTGATGCTAGAATCCAGGAGGGAACAGGAACAGGTTTAGATTTCAGAAGTAGCCCAGTAAGCCTTGTGGTTCTTTCCCAATGAGAAGGGCACTTTCTCCTGGTGCAGAAGGACACTTTTCTACCAACTTTAGGAGCTACCGGCTTTCAGTTATGATCAAGTAGCTTACTTCTGCTCCACTTATTGCCCATTCTTGTTTATTTGCAGTTTGGAGTACCATCCTTGTCACACCTCCTTATCCTTTCCCTCAGTTATCTTTCTTCTAATGTTTCCGTCCACACTTCCCATAACAGACGGAATGAAGGGAATGTCTGATCTTACTACAGATGACTCTTGCAACACTCTTTTTATTGAGGAATGAGGAAGCATACGAAATGCTTCAAAATTTCATTGGAATGGCTAACACTTAAAATCTTAGAAATAGATGCTTAACAAATAAAATTCAGGTCTGGCTTTATTCTCAAGATTAGTAATTCAAGGACTAAATCTGAAATTGAGATAATTCTGCTAGGGTAGACCTAAAACTACCTCCCACTATCCTTAAAGCAGGAGAATTCTATATAAATAACAGTACATCTGTGTAAGGGGAAGAAAATCATAGAATTAATGTCTAATTTTCAGAGAGAACAAATGTAAAAGGGATTTACATTTTTTGTAACCTGGTAAATGCCAAAACTGACTACCTCTTTCTTTCAAGCAAATGAGAAAGACATCTTGTTTATTCTTTATTTATGATGATTTGACCATAAGAAAACTGGATTTTATTTAAATATTCTCTAATTTAGATGTTACTGAATCAGGTTAACATTTGCCTTCATTAGCCCAAAAAAGTTTCACTTAATGAAAGCTTTTAATTATTTAATTATTGGCTGAGAAATCAATATCTTGAAGAGATGTCTTGCACTTCTCTGCTCATTGCAGCATTATTCAGAGTAACCAAGATGTGGAAGCAACCTATGTGTCCATAAGTGGATGAATGGATTAAAAAAAAATTGTGGTGTGTAGACACAGTGAAAAAGTATTCATCCATTAAAAAAGAAAGAAATCCTGCGACTTGCAACAAGATGGATGAAACTGAAGGGCATTATGCTAAGGGAAATAAGCCAGACAGAAAGAGAAGCAGACAGAAAAGACAAATACAGTATGGTACCACTTATATGTGAAATCTGTGGGAGGGGGAAGCTGAATTCACAGACACAGAGAGGAGAATGGCAGTTGCCAGGGGTTAAGGAGGCTGGGGGAAATGCAGAAAGTTTGGCATGAGGGTGCACACTTTCAGTTATAAGATGAATAAGTTCTAGTGATCTAATGTACAGTGTGGTGCCTATAGTAAATAAGTAGGGTATACTTAAAATTTGCCGAGAGTAGATCTTAATTGTTCTCACCAAAAAAAAAAAAAAAAAAGTAACTGTGAAGGGATAGATGTGTTCACTTGATTATGGTAATCATTTCACAATTTATATGTTTATCAAATCATATTATATGCTTTAAATATATAGTTTTATTTGTCAATTATACAATGAAATAAACATAAATAAATACAAAATGTAAGATAGATTTTAAAAATCTATATATGTCTCAAAAAAACACATTTCGATGAATTTTACAATATACCTGATCTTAGTGAGATTGATGCATTAAATATAGCTGAAGTAGTCTTTTCTTCCAAAAGGTTACATATAAGAAATCCTCCTGTCTTTCTCTGTCCTGAACATAATTCCAACACAAGTTTTGGGGACCAGGACTAGTTGATCTAGTAAAAAAAATAAAAACTAGAAGAGTTGATGAAGTCAACATATGTCCTGTAGGAAAACTCAGAGAGGAGATAGGCCAATCCACTGTCCTGATAATTATTCTAATAAAGGAATGGGGGAAACCTGTCTTTAGTGTCTCTCTTAAGAGACATACAAAATGTTTGTTAAAATTCTTTAAAATGTTTATGCGAGGGGCTTAGTCGGTTAAGCCTCCAACGCTTGATTTTGACTCAGGTCATGATGTCGGGATTCTGAGGTCCAGCCCCACATCACGCTCCAGGCTCAGCATGGAGTCTGCTTGGGATTCTCTCCCTCTACCCCTGCCCCTGCCCCTGCTCTCTCTCTCTTTCTCTCTCTCTCTCTCTCAAGAAAATAAATAAAATCTTTTTTAAAAATGTTTATGTGGGATAATTTCTAGCAGAGACCCCTAAGGTAAAAGAACCTTTTATGAACCTAGAAATGCTTGGCTTTGGGGAAGACACTGAAAACCAGGTCTGATTCTTCAGGCAAATTGGTTTTCTATGACTTTGGAGTAGAGGGCTGGTTGACTAGGGAAGGCATGTTAAGAAACTGGATGTTTTCTTTTTAGTTATAGTGTCTGGAAAAAACTTGTTCATATACCATGGACAATAAGGGTCATAGAAGAAAGACTGTCATATTGGTCACAGAGACAGTATTGGAGCCCTGTCATTGTCTTTTATCCTGTCTGAAAGTGAAGTCTCATCTCTGGTCTGCCCTCCAAGGGGGTAGAAGTACCATTGCAATAGGAACAAGATAGCCAATATAAGCAAGTATAGCATTTGACCCTGCACTCTAGTTTCCTTTAGGAAACAATTTCTCTAGTCAGTTTAACACTACGTTGACTATTAAAGAGATGAGTTAGGCGCTACAGAGGCATGTCCCTATCTTTTAAAAATAAGAGCTAGCAAGTCAATACTTAAAAGGAAGTCTTCTTTTCAGGTGTCTAGGAAAGATAAATTGTTACCAGGAATATGTAAAGGTAAGTTTACCTTACTATCAAATTGAAAAAGGAGAATTAAGGTAACACCAAAGAGTTGGAAAAATATTATGTGCCCGAATTAGCTAGATGACTTCTGTATCGTAAATTTTTTGAATGGCTATACATTTATCTATTGATAACCTATTGATCTCATAAATCTAAGGTAAATTTTGGTTTTGAAAGCCTGTACTAAGCTTGGGAAATTAAGAGAGATTTCACTATTAATGGAGAGTTGTAGGAAGAAAATGAACAGTGAGTGAGATGATGGGGGAAAACCAGGAGGAAATACCAACAACTTTGTTCACCAAATTGTGCAAGCCTCCTCCCTACCATCCCAGTTGCTGAGCAGAATTTACATTTGTGAGCTCCACTAGTGGGGCCATTTGCTTGAGAATAGAGAGATGCATGTGTGTCACTTTCAGTGGGTGAGCCTTCCCTACTCTCTCACCTCTGCCCTGGCCTAATGCAGATGATCATGATGATCTTGGAAGGGTGTTGTGGAAGATGGTGGAACCAAAAATGCAGAAGGGCTGAGAGGGGAGCCACCTCCTGATTAGGAACAGACGTTGGGAGTTTACAGAAGCAATAGATGAGCTTCAGTAATACTGGTTTCTTTGGAAGAGTACCTAGCTCTACCCTAATCAATATCTGAAATGCCTTTTACTTGAAATTAGAGTTGGTTTGATTCAGGATTGAAAGAGAACATACAAAATTGCCCGCCCCCACCCCTAGATCAGAGAACATCCTACTACCAGAATCCCTACAATAGTGACATGTCTTACCATCTGGGATCCCCATTCTTATTACTCTGAAGTTGGCACCACCCAACACTATACTCTGTGCTCTACACAACAAAACAGATAGGTTTGTGCTCTTGAAATGTCCAAAATTTGATTATATTTTGTATTTTTACTAATAACAACATGTAATGTGTAGAGAAGCCTGATGTTCCTGGAGCCTTGTTAATACCTTTTCCTTATTTTTGATTCCTTATTTTTTTTGTTTTCTATAACTTTACTATATCATTTAATTCTCTTACTCTAGTAAACTTATAATGAAATTGTGAAAATGAAAAATGGATTTACTATTGTCTACTTAAAACACATGGCACCAGCTAGGTTAAACTTTCAGGCCATTAATGATACAAAAGTCTGTAATTAGGAAGATAGTGATCTAAATTGTGTTTTCTATCAATGTGTTATTCCATTTCCACAAAGACTGTAAGAATAATCTGATTCTTGACTAGAGAAGTACTACACATCCTATGAAATGATTACATATGGGGACAGCCTACTATGGGGACAGAAATTTCTGGATTAGATGATGAACATTGGAAATCTCATGCACTTATAATTTAAACCAATAGGTCTCACTCTTGAATGCAGTGTCAGAATAGATGGACTCAGTTTGATTTGAAAATAGCTTATACCCCAATCTTCTTTTCTTCCTTTCTAGTAACATGTGTTCCTTATTTTCACTGCACTCACTTCCCTTACTGCTCACTTCTGATGAACCACTGCCCAAGGACAACAATCGCCCAAGGCTACCGTCCTTTGGCCCATGATTAAACCCCTCCCTCCCCTTTTCCCTCTACCCAAGTGGTCCTCCCCATAAATACTTGTATTATCTCAGAGCCAGATGTTAGGGGGCAAACTGTTTGATATGGGAGAGGGTTGGGCTGGTAAAGTGGTTCAGAATGTGCAGTTGGAGTCCAAATTTCTTCTTCTTAGCTGGGTGACATTTAGGTCAGTCTTGGGCCTCAATATATTCATCCATAAAATGGGAATAATAATGCCTACATCATAGGGAAAGCATTTACCACAGGGACTGAACATAGTAATTCTCAATACATAGTGTTATTATCATTTTCAGGAAACTTTGCCTTATTGAAGACCATTTTCAGAGCCCAAATTAAACTCATCTTGGTTAATTTTGTGGGGTTGGGGAGGTATTGTGGGAAAGTGAAGTCAAGAGTCTTAATTACAATTGGAGAAATTTTACAAGGCAAGAAGAGAGTGGGAAAAGGAATAGGTCACCTAGGTAATAACTGAAATCACATCTCTAAAACTTGGTCTTCTGTCACTGGAGGAGAAACTCCATGGAGCTCAGGTAAGTTCCTCTCAAAATTGTCATCACTCTGTGATTGAGAAAACTGGTCAGTCTGCCTGGGTCATTCTGTGATCCTTCCTTGAGCGGGTTAATATCTACTCACACCTCAGTATTTAGCCTAAAGCCCTTTCATTCAGCATGCCTCCAGTGACCTCTTAAAACCAGGTTAGCTGCCCCTGCTGTGGATCCTTCTTTGATGCAGTCCCAAAGCAAATCACACTTTATTGTAATTGTTCTTAGTCTCACACTCCCGACTGTAAGGTTCTTGAGAACAGGGCTTTTGTTCAATATTTTATTCTTCGTGTCTAGTGCAGTCATTAGTTCAAAGGAGATGTTTAAAATATTGATGAATGCCTAAATAAATACACTGAGAGACTGATAAAGGCAGGTTACTATGGGAGAAATGTATAGGAGAATAGGTTAAAATAAAAAGCAAAAGTAAATTTAAAATATATTGGCCCAGAGATGTGAAGACTATAAGGGGACATCATGTCCGTCTTTGAATTTTAGAAGGCTGTGAATTCATTGCTTTATGTTTAGTGAATTATCAAATAGTAGCTGACTGCTCTTTTTTTTTTTTTAATTTTATTTACTTGAGAGAGCAAGACAGCACAAGCAGGAGGAGGGGCAGAGGGAGAGGGAGAAGCAGGCTCCCCACTAAGCAGGCCCTGATGCGGGGCTCAATCCCAGGACCCTGGGATCATGACCTGAGCCAAAAGCAGATACTTAACCGACTGAGCCACCCAGGCACCCCAGTAGCTGACTGCTTCTGATAGGTTCTTGAGGATACAGGGCAGAGAAGTGAAGTTCCTGACCTCACAGAGGTCAAAACAAAGTGGAGAAAATACAGATGTTAACAAATAATAACAATGTGATGTGGTTAGTGCCACACAGTGGAGAGGGCATTCAGCTAACTCAAGGTTAACAGGTTCTAGAAAGAGTTCTCAGGCAGCATAACACCTGAGTTAAATCTGAAAGGTGCACACAAGGGGAAGGAAAGAACTAGATGGAGATGACCTCTTCTAAACATGTTTCCTTTTGATCCTGGGTTTCCCAGTCCAGAATAAACTGGAGGCATAAGGAAGAAGAAAGCCTGGCTCACAGAACCAAAGCATCTGATGGAGACTTCAGGAATGCTTAGTCAAGAGGCGCTCAAATATTATCTTCAGACATCTCTCTCTTTCTCTCTCTCTCTCTCTCTTTCTCTATCCATCTACCTATCTCTGTCTCTCTTCTCCTGGCTCTGCTTTTTGCTTTGTTGACATTTCCTTTCTAGATTTTTACTTAATGAGCCATGGCAGCCACTAGCAGCTGCAGATACCTCCTCCAATTACCACCTCACAAATCCTAGTAGAATCACAAAGCTCTGCCTTCCTTTCAGCACCAACAAATCCCTAGAATCTAGTCACATTGGTTTGGCTCATGGTATGCCCATTTCTTAACAAGTCAGTGCAGCCAGAGAGATGAGCTGCTCTGCCTGGATGTTTGAATCATTTGTTCACTTCTGGAATCTAGGTTGAGGTTAAGCCCATCAGTTCACATGGCCTGAAAATGGGGAGTTGTGTCAATGGCAAAATGTGGGGAGGCGCTAATGCTAGAACAAGGCAGGGATGGACATCAGATCGGCAAATACCAGGTGTTCGTGAAACACATACACACAGAAAAACACACACCAGTGGACCTTAACGACATTTCTTCCATATGTCTGTCTTCCATAACAAGTGTATTATTAAATATTTTAATATTATTCCTATACACATATCCTCATATATTATACCACACACTCATATAAATAAACACAAACATTCCTGGCAAATCACAAATTTAAAAAAATGATAAAAGTTTAACAATAACAACAAAAAGTTACCTGTATAATACCATAAATATCATTGCACTTGTGGGGTTTGGTAGAATCCATACTAGCCAAGACGGTTTATACTGTGATTATTCACTACCTGCATTACTGCTGGCTGCCTCATGCATGGCTTACAACTATCATTGTCAAGTGTGATGGGCAGGGCTTATCTTCCACATGGTTGTGAGCATTCATTTGATAGGGATCACTGTATGTTTTTTAAACCGGAAAAGATCTTAAAGACCATATTGTTTACCCTCATGTCTTATAACTAAGAAATTAAGTCCAAAGAGGTTCAATACCATGCGAAAATTTCAAATTTGATGATGAGCCAGTTTCCTTAAATGAAACGCCAAATGGCACTTCTCAATAGAAAGGTAATTCCAAGCCAGGCCATCTCCCTACCACTTTCTGCATATGAAAACCAGAAAAAAGTAAAGAAGAACCAGGTTCTCCCTTTTCTGCCAGTATGAAAACCCTCCACTATAAAACACCTAAAAATGCTATAAAACAGACACACACATCCTTATTATGATTTTAAAGCAAGAGGAGACTTTTTTTTTTTTTTTCCCCATCATGAGTTGGAAAAAGCTGTGTTCATTTTAGGGATTCTAATGGATAGCAATTTATGGGTAAGCTTGCCCATGTTGGAAAACAAGGACCAGTAACCTGATTTTTGCCCTGGCAAATTCTTAACAAAATGTGACAAGCTTTTCATGGGATGTATTTCTACCTCTGCTTTAAATACCGGAAAAAAAGAGGTGAAAATTAAAATGTAACATCCAGGGGTGCCTGGGTGGCTCAGTCGGTTAAGTGTCTGCCTTCGGCTCAGGTCATGATCTCGGGGTCCTGGGATCAAGACCCACATCAGGCTCTCTGCCCAGCAGAGAGTCTGCTTCTCCCTCTCCCTCTGCTCCTTCTCCCTGCTCATGGTCACTCTCTCTGTCAAATAAATAATATAAAATCTTTTTTAAAAATGAAAATAAATAGTGTAACATCCAGTTTGTGTATTTCCAAATACCAATCAGAACATTCCATGTAACTGACTCAAATAATACTACACAGAGCTATCGTTGTCTGTGTGTTCTTAGAGAAGACGCAGCATGGTGATTTACATAATTTACAAAAAGTGGGACAGTAAAAAGTGAAAAGTCATTGCTGTGTTGTATAAAGGGAAAACTACTAAAGAAGGAATATCAGTAAAAAATTAAAATAATAAACCAAGTAAGTATATATTCTATTGCTTTGTCAACTATACATATGAAAGTTTTGCTATTTAACATGAGTATTACACTATCAATAATATTTTACTATAAAAATTTAATAGTACATTTTCTTTTTCTTCTGAACATAATTTTGGACTCAAGAAACTATTAGCAAAAATATCAGATAGGCATCCCCTACAGAAAATAATTCTAAAACTGGAATGAAATCCTAGATCTTTTTATTTTTGCAAAAGCCTCCAACTCTTGAATTCCTGGATTATAGTCCATCCTACTAATATTCCTCCCTGTTTCTGGAAATTGTTTTAATGTTCATGTCTGACATAAATGGTAGGTGTAACATGACATAATAAATAATCTCTATTTTTGTTCTGGGGGTTACTTCACCCTTACTCAGGAATGAACCATTATGCTTTGCGATGTGGTTTTAAGAGATCCTTGTTCTTCACTTTTTGACTTGACTTTACCATGATATCAAAAGAAAAAAAAAATCCCTGTAGGCATTCACAGTTATATTTCACTCTAATTACAGAATTCTTCGGCAGTATACTCTGAAACTCCAACTTTCTGAAATGGATGTTTTTGGGGTAGATTAAGGTGACAGCTATAACGCTGGGTAGGACTTTGAAGTGTTTAAAAATTCCTCCCCACAAGATAAGCCTGAAGCTGAATTTCAGCCAAGAGTCTGTAATTGCCTAAAAGTGTGAGGTTTTCCATTTGTTGCTTCAAAGTTTTTTTCCACTTTATCCGCAGAGGCAGAGTTTTCCTATTCCAAGCCTCATCTCTTCCATAATGTTTTCCTACCAGAAAGAGATTTTCTAGGATCTATCTTAGAGAAAGCAAATATGTTATGACAGGGGATTAGCCAATCAATCAGTATCTGATTATTAGATGTATTTATAGTGCTTTTAGAGAAATATGATTGCTGCAGGTTAGCCATCCCTAGACAAGATGAACCCCCATGACACTATTAGGAAATACTACAAGTTTCATGTGTTCTTAAAAGCCAAATTGGAAGAAGTGAAACAAAGGATAATTGCAGGTATGTCAAAAAGGTCGGTTGAAAGTCAGCTAGAGTTTATAATGATTTTTTAAAACAACTTCATTAAGATATATTTTTCATATTATACAAACCACCCATTTCAAGTGTACAGTTTTTAATAAGTTTACTGAATGGTGCAACGATCACCATAAATCAGTTTTAGAACATTTTCATCCCTTCAAGAAGATCCCTCATGACCATTTACAGTTAATCCCCATTCCCACCCCCAGGCAGCCACTAATCTACTTTCTGTATCCAGGAACTTGCTTTTTGTGGACATGTCATATAAATGGAATCATAAACTATGTAATCTCTTCCATCCAGCTTCTTTCATCTAGTCATGTTTTTGAGATTCATCCATGATGCAGCATCTGTCATTATTTGTTTCTTTTTATTGATGAATAGTATTCCACTCTGTGGAATGATTTTTAATGGCAAGGGTTTTAAAACTATGTTTTTCACAGTGCCTTAAAAGCTCTAAATGTTGATGGATGAATTAAGTCTTGTTTCCCCAAATAATCAGTTAGCATAAGAGATCCTATGACAAAAGGGCTTGCAAATCATTGACCTATGGGATGCTGCATAGTTCATTTATGTAATAATTCATCAAATACTCATTGAGGTCCTATAATATGCCAGATACTGTGTTACCCACTGAAAAGATAGTAAGGAATAAGGGAGGCATTGTTTCTGTGCTTATGGCCCCCCATTATGGTCCTTTAGGGGAGATGGGCTTTAAACAAATAATTAAACAAATATGTTTTGGCTAATATTGAGATAAATGCTGCTATATAAAAGTACAGGATGCTGTAAGAATGAGTAATGGAGGCATCCAGCCTAGTCTGAGACTCAAGAAAAATTTCCCTGCAGGAGTTGTATTTGAGCTGAGATTTGAAGGACAAAATATTTGGACAGGTTTACTAAAAATAAGGAAAAGAGATTTCTGCTCAAAGAAGACTTGGGAAGGATGAATGCATTCCAGGAACTGAAGGGATGCCAAGGTGGCAGAAGTGTGGTGCTGAGATAATAGGGGATAGGCACAATGCAGGAGGGGGCTGGGGAAGTAGCAGAGGTCAGGCTGTAGGACTTGGCCACTGTAGAGTTTTGGAATTTTATCTTGAGGGTAAAGGATGCCATTGCAGTATCTGAAGCAAGAGAGTGATATGGTTAAATTTCTGTTTTCATAAAAAAAAATTACTCTGTTGTCTGAAGAATACATATTTGAACAACCACAATATTGTAACAAACTGGGACAATGAGCTCACTATTAAGGGGTTTCACATATAATTTGTTCCCTGATAACTAAGTATCCCCATTTCCTAGAACTGTGCTTGCTACATCATAGGAGCTCTTCTGGATATTTTTCCAAAAGAACTGAAATCAGGATCTTGAAAAGATATACCAATATTCATTGTAGCATTATTTATAGTAGCGTAGATTTGGAAACAATCTCTGTCTATCAGTGAATCAATACATAAGGAAAATTTGGAATATACATGCAATAGAATATTATTTAGCCTTAAAAAAAGAAATCTGGCCATGTGTGACAACATGGATGAATCTAGAGGACATTATTCTAAGTGAAATAAACCAATTACAGAAGGGCAAATACTGCATGATTCTTATATGAGATATATATATATGAGAGATCCTTATACGATATACATAATGATGATATATAATGACATATATATATATAGATATATATATGATATGAAGTATATATATGAGAGTCAAATTCATAGAAATGGAGAGTAGAGTAGTAGTTGCCAGAGACCAGAGGAAGGGAAATAGGGAACTGCTATTCAGTGGGTACAAAGTTTCAATTATGCAAGCGGAGTTACTGCTAACAATCTATTGTTGTACAACATTGTGCCTATAGCTAACAATACTGTATTGTACACTTAAAATTTTGTTAAGAGGGTATATCTCATGTTAAATGTTCTTCCACAATAAAAAATAATTATTGAATAAATGAATAGATGTTAATAAGCAACATCCCTGAATTTAGGAATACCTTACTTTCGTATAAATTAGAAGAGATCTTGGTTACCTTAATAATGAGCTTATTTTCATCATTTGCCCTGCTAATATGTTTTATTGAGTGGGAGAGAAATGAGTGAAGTGAGAGCTAGCATGCCAAAAATAATGAATAACCTTGAGTCTGGGCAGGGAATACATCCTTCATCCATCACACATAATGGCAAGAAAAATGGGGAGGATTTTGAGGTAACTCAGGATAGATCTAACATCACATAGGATAATGCTAACTTCTGTTCAATTAGAAGGGCAAACCTATTTTAACCAAAATCAAACAAAACAAACCAACCAACAGACCATTGATTATTTGAGGAAAAGTACAGAGAATCAAATAGACTTTTCCTGGTGTCAAAGTGATTATGGGTTTCTGATTTTTGCTTCTAGTAAAACTATATGGAGGAATGTTATTACCTCATGGCTGCTCCACACCTGCTGAGTGATGTCTTCCTTCATCAGCCTTGAAATTGGTTCTTTCATCTCCAAACTCTGCAAAATGTAAAAACATTTCCCTCTGCTCTGGACTCTCTGGTTGCTAGAAACAGATTCTGAAACCCATCGCTGACATATTTACTAGGAGTACCAGTTACGCTGTTTTCTCAAAGCAGAGAGCTAACATCTTGGGATGGCAGTCTTATGACAACCTTTATTATTAGTGCCAGTTTTAGAATATTTTAGAAGTCCCTACTTTGAAACATCCACGAACTGTTTAAGAATTTATTGTGTGAAAAATCTTGGCTACCTGCTTGCCTCCATTCATCAAAAACTTAGGTTTATACCAGGCATGAAATGTCCCTTTGGACTTTTACTAATAGATTAATGATGCTAATAAACATGCAGGCAAACCAAGAAAAAATGGTGGGACGTTTATTAGACTCACTTCTAAGAACCTGTTAAAAATAAATGGAATCATTTAATGATTGAATGTACTTGTTTACATTTCAAAGCTGATTAACTTAAATTTAATCTTTGTTTTCTTTCATTAGATGCTGTGGAAGTTCTCTGTCATTACTTTAATTAGATGCATTAATAAGGTTTTAAGACACCTCTGCACAGAATTACATGCAAATTCAGGAGGATGAACCAGAATCTGCTAAGGTAAAAGTCTTGTTTTTAACATGTTAACTGAAAGCCGGTTACATTTTTTTTTTTAGACTTTTTTATGTTCTCTTTAATGTATGTATGGAAGTGTTTACTACGATCAATAAGAAATCTTAATCTACTTTAGTTCTCATTTGGATCTCTAGAATGTACTGAAGCTCGCAGGAGAAACTCAAGATCTTTATCTGCATTTCATATAATGAACCTAAACACTATGTTGCTGAGAATAAAGACAAAAAATTAAGCAAGCACGGATTTGCTCCTACAGGAAAAAAAAGAAGACTGCATACATACCCATAACATAAATTACGTTTTAAGCAGATATTCATATCTTATTTATCTCGAAGGAACATAAAAGAAAACTCAAAGTTCATTTTAGAATCAGCTGTCTTTTAGAAATAGATGAGTACTTAGAAACTCTTGAATCGTTAGCCATGGTTAGCCCACCTGAGATTTGGAGGGGTGGTGGATTTTTTGGCTTAAAATGTAAGAGCAGTGTAAAAACTATGAACAGCTAGATTGGCTGTCTGAATTACCTTGTATTTGACCAATCACTGATGCAAGAATTCATGTGTTTATACGTAGAAATAACAGAGATATGTGAAAAGCATTTCAGTAGTCAGTGTTTTAAGGCTTGTCTTGAGCCTTAAAAGAGTTTCTGACTTTGATTTTATTAGCGACAATTTTATATGCATTCACATAATCTTCTTTCATTTGGGAATCACCTTTTTCTTATATACCTGGCCTAACAGACCTTGAACATCAAACTGAGATTTATAAATATGTAATTGGTAGCATATATCAGCATGAACTATAAGGTTCTTTCCTAAGAATCATTATATAATAAATGACTCCTATTAAAATGGTCTAATTAGTTTTAAGTATTTAACCAGCATTAACAGAGGATTCAAAACCCAGCCTACCTAGACTGCATATTAGCTTATAATGACTTGGGAGTAA